>NC_092177.1:5712703-6077703 GCF_045791955.1 Oncorhynchus clarkii lewisi | reverse complement strand
CTACAACCCTGTTCAATTACCATACAGCTACAATCCTGTTCAATTACCGTTCAGCTACAACCCTGTTCAATTACCATACAGCTACAATCCTGTTCAATTACCGTACAGCTACAACCCTGTTCAATTACCATACAGCTACAACCCTGTTCAATTACCATACAGCTACAACCCTGTTCAATTACCCTACAGCTACAACCCTGTTCAATTACCATACAGCTACAACCCTGTTCAATTACCGTACAGCTACAACCCTGTTCAATTACCATACAGCTACAACCCTGTTCAATTACCATACAGCTACAACCCTGTTCAATTACCGTACAGCTACAACCCTGTTCAATTACACTACAGCTACAACCCTGTTCAATTACCGTTCAGCTACAACCCTGTTCAATTACCCTACAGCTACAACCCTGTTCAATTACCGTACAGCTACAACCCTGTTCAATTACCATACAGCTACAACCCTGTTCAATTACCGTACAGCTACAACCCTGTTCAATTACACTACAGCTACAACCCTGTTCAATTACCATACAGCTACAACCCTGTTCAATTACCGTTCAGCTACAACCCTGTTCAATTACCCCACAGCTACAACCCTGTTCAATTACCCTACAGCTACAACCCTGTTCAATTACCCTACAGCTACAACCCTGTTCAATTACCCTACAGCTACAACCCTGTTCAATTACCATACAGCTACAACCCTGTTCAATTACCGTTCAGCTACAACCCTGTTCAATTACCCCACAGCTACAACCCTGTTCAATTACCATACAGCTACAACCCTTTTCAATTACCATACAGCTACAACCCTGTTCAATTACCCTACAGCTACAACCCTGTTCAATTACCGTACAGCTACAACCCTGTTCAATTACCGTACAGCTACAACCCTGTTCAATTACCATACAGCTACAACCCTGTTCAATTACCATACAGCTACAACCCTGTTCAATTACCATACAGCTACAACCCTGTTCAATTACCATACAGCTACAACCCTGTTCAATTACCATACAGCTACAACCCTGTTCAATTACCATACAGCTACAATCCTGTTCAATTACCGTTCAGCTACAACCCTGTTCAATTACCATACAGCTACAATCCTGTTCAATTACCGTACAGCTACAACCCTGTTCAATTACCATACAGCTACAACCCTGTTCAATTACCATACAGCTACAACCCTGTTCAATTACCCTACAGCTACAACCCTGTTCAATTACCATACAGCTACAACCCTGTTCAATTACCGTACAGCTACAACCCTGTTCAATTACCATACAGCTACAACCCTGTTCAATTACCATACAGCTACAACCCTGTTCAATTACCGTACAGCTACAACCCTGTTCAATTACACTACAGCTACAACCCTGTTCAATTACCGTTCAGCTACAACCCTGTTCAATTACCCTACAGCTACAACCCTGTTCAATTACCGTACAGCTACAACCCTGTTCAATTACCATACAGCTACAACCCTGTTCAATTACCGTACAGCTACAACCCTGTTCAATTACACTACAGCTACAACCCTGTTCAATTACCATACAGCTACAACCCTGTTCAATTACCGTTCAGCTACAACCCTGTTCAATTACCCCACAGCTACAACCCTGTTCAATTACCCTACAGCTACAACCCTGTTCAATTACCCTACAGCTACAACCCTGTTCAATTACCCTACAGCTACAACCCTGTTCAATTACCATACAGCTACAACCCTGTTCAATTACCGTTCAGCTACAACCCTGTTCAATTACCCCACAGCTACAACCCTGTTCAATTACCATACAGCTACAACCCTTTTCAATTACCATACAGCTACAACCCTGTTCAATTACCCTACAGCTACAACCCTGTTCAATTACCGTACAGCTACAACCCTGTTCAATTACCGTACAGCTACAACCCTGTTCAATTACCATACAGCTACAACCCTGTTCAATTACCATACAGCTACAACCCTGTTCAATTACCATACAGCTACAACCCTGTTCAATTACCATACAGCTACAACCCTGTTCAATTACCATACAGCTACAACCCTGTTCAATTACCATACAGCTACAACCCTGTTCAATTACCATACAGCTACAACCCTGTTCAATTACCCTACAGCTACAACCCTGTTCAATTACCATACAGCTACAACCCTGTTCAATTACCCTACAGCTACAACCCTGTTCAATTACCCTACAGCTACAACCCTGTTCAATTACCCTACAGCTACAACCCTGTTCAATTACCATACAGCTACAACCCTGTTCAATTACCGTACAGCTACAACCCTGTTCAATTACCATACAGCTACAACCCTGTTCAATTACCGTACAGCTACAACCCTGTTCAATTACCCTACAGCTACAACCCTGTTCAATTACCATACAGCTACAACCCTGTTCAATTACCGTTCAGCTACAACCCTGTTCAATTACCCCACAGCTACAACCCTGTTCAATTACCCTACAGCTACAACCCTGTTCAATTACCCTACAGCTACAACCCTGTTCAATTACCCTACAGCTACAACCCTGTTCAATTACCATACAGCTACAACCCTGTTCAATTACCGTTCAGCTACAACCCTGTTCAATTACCCCACAGCTACAACCCTGTTCAATTACCATACAGCTACAACCCTGTTCAATTACCCTACAGCTACAACCCTGTTCAATTACCGTACAGCTACAACCCTGTTCAATTACCCTACAGCTACAACCCTGTTCAATTACCGTACAGCTACAACCCTGTTCAATTACCATACAGCTACAACCCTGTTCAATTACCATACAGCTACAACCCTGTTCAATTACCGTTCAGCTACAACCCTGTTCAATTACCATACAGCTACAACCCTGTTCAATTACCATACAGCTACAACCCTGTTCAATTACCGTACAGCTACAACCCTGTTCAATTACCCTACAGCTACAACCCTGTTCAATTACCATACAGCTACAACCCTGTTCAATTACCCTACAGCTACAACCCTGTTCAATTACCCTACAGCTACAACCCTGTTCAATTACCATACAGCTACAACCCTACCCTTCAATTACCATACAGCTACAACCCTGTTCAAATACCATACAGCTACAACCCTGTTCAATTACCATACAGCTACAACCCTGTTCAATTACCCTACAGCTACAACCCTGTTCAATTACCCTACAGCTACAACCCTGTTCAATTACCCTACAGCTACAACCCTGTTCAATTACCCTACAGCTACAACCCTGTTCAATTACCCTACAGCTACAACCCTGTTCAATTACCCTACAGCTACAACCCTGTTCAATTACCATACAGCTACAACCCTGTTCAATTACCCTACAGCTACAACCCTGTTCAATTACCATACAGCTACAACCCTGTTCAATTACCATACAGCTACAACTCTGTTCAAAGTGTGTAAGTTTGATCAGGTATCCATTAGGACTGTGGATGATATTTTTTTTTATCATCATGAATTAGATTGAGCAATTAAACCCCGCACTATTATTCCATAGGCTGAAATCTGCACTATGCAGCTGTTGCAAGAGCATGTTTTTCACAGGCTGTCCACTGGTTTCAAAAACAATGGTTGATAGGCAGCTTAAACTTCTTGAATTCAACCATTTCCGGGTTCAAATACACATTTAGATTTCTGAACAGCCATCCACAACTAACCACAATCCGTAAGGCACAAATAGCTAAATGAGAGAGCAGCAGTGTGATTCACATCAATGCTCTATGTAGATATCAATAAGAAGTGACATCCGAATCGCCGTAGACTACCCCACTGCTGTCATCCTTAACTCCAAGCGTTTATTCAAATTGGATAATCTTTGGATGCCGACAGCAGTGACATCCTGCTTATAGAGGTCATTCCAATGCCTTGTGAGGTATGGGTCATGTGTTTCGCCAGGTGCAAACACAACGGGGCATCTTATCTTCTTGGTCATGAGGTGAAATATTCTCTCTTTACTTGCAATAGGGTCCCAATTATATACAATACTGTGACTCATTGCTTAATCATAGGCAGCAACTGAAATGAGCTCTGGATATACACACATACAGTACAGTATGATAGTTATTCTGGATATACACACATACAGTACAGTATGATAGTTCTTCTGGATATACACACATACAGTACAGTATGATAGTTCTTCTGGATATAGACATGTACAGTATGGTCATTCTTCTCATTAGATTATACCTGCCACCTGTACCATCAGATTAACATAGACACTATTTTAATTGTCCCCCCTCCCCCCTCAATGTAAATATGATGTAGCCTATCACATTCATGATGTAGCCTATCACATTCATGATGTAGCCTATCACATTCATGATGTAGCCTATCACATTCATGATGTAGCCTATCACATTCATGATGTAGCCTATCACATTCATGATGTAGCCTATCACATTCGTAGAAAAGGAGAGTGTGTGACAAGATCAGGACAATCAATATTATTTTTTAAAGATTCCAGATTAGGAGCCTTAAAAACTATCTGTTTCCGACTCCTTAACTTTGAAGAGAAGACTTAAAAGGCAGAACATGTCAAGACACATTCCCTGAAGGAATCCTGCCTCTTATCTGGAGGTATCCTGCCTCTTATCTGGAGGAATCCTGCCTCTTATCTGGAGGAATGCTGCCTCTTATCTGGAGGAATGCTGTCTCTTATCTGGAGGAATGCTGTCTCTTATCTGGAGGAATAGTGACTCTACTCTGGAGGAATCCTGCCTCTTCTCTGGAGGAATCCTGCCTCTTATCTGGAGGAATCCTACCTCTTATCTGGAGGAATGCTGCCTCTTATCGGGAGAAATAGTGACTCTTATCTGGAGGAATGCTGCCTCTTATCTGGAGGAATTCTGCCTCTTATATGGAGGAATGCTGCCTCTTTCTGGAGAAATGCTGCCTCTTATCTGGAGGAATAGTGACCCTTCTCTGGAGGAATCCTGCCTCTTATCTGGAGGAATACTGCCTCTTATCTGGAGGTATCCTGCATCTTATCTGGAGGAATCCTGCCTCTTATCTGGAGGAATCCTACCTCTTATCTGGAGGAATGCTGCCTCTTATCTGGAGAAATAGTGACTCTTATCTGGAGGAATCCTGCCTCTTATCTGGAGGTATCCTGCGTCTTATCTGGAGGAATGCTGCCTCTCATCTGGAGGAATCCTGCCTCTTATCTGCAGGAATCCTATCTCTTATCGGGAGGAATCCTGCCTCTTATCTGGAGGTATCCTGCGTCTTATCTGGAGGAATGCTGCCTCTTATCTGGAGGAATCCTGCCTCTTATCTGGAGGAATGCTGCCTCTCATCTGGAGGAATGCTGCACTTGTGGAATGTTTCTTAATCTCTCCCTTAAAACGTCAAGTACCAGAGTCATTTTCATGCATGGAGGCAGTGAGAGTTAAAACTAAGGCTGTGCAATGTAACACTGTTCAGAGACTGCTGGTGAGGGAAATAAGTACATTGGGAGGGGAAGGCTCAGGGGGTAGAGGGAGGAGTGCTGGGTGGGCCATGAAAGAGTGGTAGGAGGAGGGGTAGAAAGGGCCATGAAACAGAGGGAGGAGGAGGGGTTGGGAGGGCCATGAAACAGAGGGAGGAGGAGGGGTAGGGAGGTCCATGAAACATTTGGAGGGGGAGGGGTTAGGAGGACCATGAAACAGAGTGAGGAGAAGGGGTTGAGAGGGCCATGAAAGCGAGGGAGGAGAAGGGGTTGGGAGGACCATGAAACAGAGGGAAGATGAGGGGTTGGGAAGGCCATGAAACAGAGAGAGGATAATTCAATTTGACTTCGACTCTTTGTCACATCATACAACTGGGGGATTGGCTCAGTCTGGTCTCCTACAAAATGAACTAGCATTCATGAACTATTAAAACAATGTGGCCAGTTGAAGGAGGCAAGCAGAGTTATGTTTAATTATCAGTAGCTTAAAACTCTAACTCTACCTTTAAATAAAGAGCAAATTAAATCAACTTGTGTTTGTCACTTGCGCCGAATACAAAAGGTAGACCTTACAGTGAAATGCTTACTTTCAATTCTTTAACCAACACTACAGTTTTAAGAAAAATACCTAAAAAAGTAAGAAATAAAAATAACAAATAATTAAAGAGCAGCAGTAAAATAACAATAGCATGGCTATATACAAGGGTTACCGGTACAGAGTCAATGTGCGGGGGCACCGGTTAGTTGAGGTAATTGAGGTAATATGTACATGTAGGTAAAGGTATTCAAGTGACTATAAATAGATAATAACAGAGAGTAGCGGCAGTGTAAAAGAGCGGAGGACAATGCAAATAGTCTGGTAGCCATTTGATTAGATGTTCAGGAGTCTTATGGCTTGGGGGTAGAAGCTGTTTAGAAGCCTCTTGGACCTAGACTTGGACCGCTCCGGTACCGCTTGCCGTGCGGTAGCAGAGGGAACAGTCTGTGACTAAGGTGGCTGGAGTCTTTGACAATTTTTAGGGCCTTCCTCTAACACTGCCTGGTAAAGAGGTCCTGGATGGCAGGAAGCTTGGCCCCAGTGATGTACTGGGTCATTCGCATTAATCTCTGTAGTGCCTTGCGGTCAGAGGCCGAGCAGTTGCCATACCAGGCAGTGATGCAACTCATCGGGATGCTCTCAATGGTGCAGTTGTAGAACCTTTTGAGGATCTGGGGACCCATGATACATATTTTGTCTTGCCCTCTTCATTACTGTCTTGGTGTGTTTGGACCATGTTCATTTGTTGGTGATGTGGATGCCAAGGAACTTGAAGCTCTCAACCTGCTCCAATATAGGTGGGCGTGCTTGGTCCTCCTTTTCCTGTATTCCACAATCATCTCCTTTGTCTTGATCACGTGTTGGGAGAGGTTGTTGTCCTTGCACCAAATAGTCAGGTCTCTGACCTCCTCTCTAAAAGGCTGTCTCGTCATTGTCGGTGCTCAGGCCATGCCTCTATTGTGTCATTTGCAATCTTAATGATGGTGTTGGAGTCGTGCCTGGCTGTGCAGTCATGAGTGAACAGGGAGTACAGGAGGGGACTGAGCCTGCACCCCTGAGGGGCAGCCCATCAGGAAGTCCAGGATCCAGTTACAGAGGGAGGTGTTTAGCCCAAGGGTCCTTAGCTTAGTAATGAGCTTTGAGGGCACCATGGTGTTGAACGCTGAGCTGTAGTCAATGAATAGCATTCTCACATAGGAGTTCCTTTTATCCAGGTGTGAAAAGGCACTGTGGAGTGCAAAAGAGATTGCATCATCTGTGGATCTTTTTGGGCGGTATGCAAATTGGAGTGGGTCTAGGGTTTCTGGAAAAATGGTGTTGACGTGAGCCTTTCTAAGCACTTCATGGCTACAGACGTGAGTGCTACGGGTCGGAGGTCATTTAGGCAGGTTACCTTAGTGTTCTTGGGCACAGGAACTATGGTGGTCTGTTTGAAATATGTTGGTATTACAGTACAGTACATGCTCAGAGGGCACGTCCTGGTAATCCGTCTAGCCCTGCGACCTTGTGAATGTTGACCTGTTTAAAGGTCTTACTCACATCGGCTGTGGAGAGCGTGATCACACAGTCATCTGGAACAGCTGATGCTCTCATGCATGTTTCAGTGTTACTTGCCTTGAAGCGAGCATAGAAGTAATTTAGCTCGCTTCACTGGGCAGCTCTCAGCTGTGCTTCCCTTTGTCATCTGTAATAGTTTGCAAGCCCTGCCTCATCCGACTAGCGTCGGCACTGATGTAGTACGATTCGATCTTAGTCCTGTATTTACGCTTTGCATGTTTGATGGTTCGTCGGAGGGCATAGCGGGATTTCTTATATGCTTCCGAGTTGGAGTCCAGCTCCTTGAAAGCTGCAGCTCTACCCTTTAGCTCAATGTGGATGTTGCCTGTAATCCATGGTTTTTGATTGGGGTATGTATGTACAGTCACTGTGGGGACGACGTCCTCAAAGCACATTGATGAAGCCGGTGACTGATGTGGTGTACTCTTCAATGCCATCGGAGGAATCCCAGAACATATTCCAGTCTGTGCTAGCATAACAGTCCTGTAGCTTAGCATCTGCTTCATCTGACCACTTGTTTATTGATTGAGTCAATAGAAGCAGGTGCTTCCTGCTTTAATATTTGATTGTAAGCACTAATCAGGCGGATAGAATTATGGTCAGATTTTCCAAATGGAGGGCGAAGGAGAGCTTTGTACGCATTTTTGTGTGTGGAGTAAAGGTGGTCTAGAGTTTTTTTTCCCCCTCTGGTTGCACTTAACATACTGATTGAAATGAGGTAAACCAGATTGAAGTTTCCCTGCATTAAAGTCCCCAGCCACTAGGTCAACGTTACAGATGGCAAAGGCAGATTAGCCGCAATTCGCCTGATCCTCACAGGACATCCGGATCTCCTTCCGCGAAACCTCTGTCTCTTTCTCCTTAGAATGAAGGGGATGATGGCATATTCGTGTGTCTGGAGTAAATCCCTCTCGTCCGACTCATTAAAGAAGAATTATTCGTCCAATTCAAGGTGAGTATTCGCTGTTCTGAATTCCAGAAGCTCTTTTCGGTCATGAGAGATGGTAGCAGCAACAGTATGTACAAAATAAGTTACAAGCAATGCCAACCTAAAAAACAAAATAGCACGGTTGGTTAAGAGCCAATAAAACAGCAGCCACCCTCTCCGGTGTCTTTACAGCAGTGAGCGAAGCTCCAGTGGATCAGTATCTGATCCTCAGCTTGTGTAACTTAGTTAACTGACTGATGCCGTCTGACGTGGTACCCACCATCAGGTTAGCAGACAAACCAGAACAACCAACGGGCTGGATAGTCTCAGCGTTATCTAACTCCACATCGCTGGCTTGATGCCTTTAACAGATATAGCTAGCTTTAACAAAGCTTGCCAAATAATACCCACTAGATAACATCAGACAAGCAACCAATCTCACTTTCCGCCACGGATGTTTTTTTTGTCTTACTTAGGTATCAATAAACTACATAGGTTACAGTACATAATTAAAAGATTTCTGCCAAACAGCAATAACATCTCTTCAGGACTTCCAGACATGTTAAGTACCTACGTATATTATTCACTACATACATGTTTATTAGACTGGAGGAAATCAGTCAGACTACCCACGAATAACTCATTTCTAAATTCTGTTTAAAGGGGCATAACAAGGCCCAGAGAGAACATTATGTGACTTGGATAATCAGAATACCTCTCCTGGTGTTGCCTTGAGGGAGGAACGGAACGGAACTTTCTCCTCTTTCTCACCCACAGCATTCACTATTCCGCCCTACCAAGCAAAAAAAGGCAGGAAATGAGGAAAATGTGCTTTTATTTACCCTGGTTTCACAGTAACCTAGTGCAATTACCTAGTGCAATTACCTAGTGCAATTACCTAGTGCAATTACCTAGTGCAATTACCTAGTGCAATTACTTAGTGCAATTACTTAGTGCAATTACCTAGTGCAATTACCTAGTGCAATTACCTAGTGCAATTACCTAGTGCAATTACCTATTGCAATTACCTAGTGCAATTACCTAGTGCAATTACCTAGTGCAATTACTTAGTGCAATTACTTAGTGCAATTACCTAGTGCAATTACCTAGTGCAATTACCTAGTGCAATTACCTAGTGTAATTATAGATTTTTTTTCCAAATCACAATACAATAGAGGCAGGATACTTGTCCACATGATTAAGCATGTATTTAATGTAGCAAAAAAATGACATAAACACATTTTTGACCAAATGAGAAGTTACTGCCGTTTTGCTTTGTAAGGCGGTATTGTTATCAGAGTTTCTCCATCCTCTTGTTTGGTAATTTCTGGTATTGTGTTTCTTTGATATTTCATGTTAATCCTTCAAGTGCAAAGATTTAACTCAAGATTGTGTTGATTCAATTCTAATTCAAGATGCACGTTACGATGCACTCTATTCAATCCACGGAAAATTCAGAGCTAATGCCCAATTGAAATGTAGAGAGCAATGTTCCCACGTCGGCGGAGACCGCACTCACGGAAAGACACTGCATATGTCGGCTCAATCAGAAATGACCTTTTCGTTTCTATTTCTCAGCTATTACAAGATAATGCTAGTGTAACCATCAATACCCTAACAACCCCTTAACAACCCTCAAGCTATTCTGCGGTACTGTTTTTTTCAGAACGTGCAGGAGGTTATGCACAAATGAGGAAATACAGACATGGGTGTTGTATGTGATAGTTTTTATACTCATATCTGAGCCAAAAAGATTGAGTATATCAGCCACAAAGTGATTCGTTTTTACATACAGAATCTAATCTGTATGTAGGAAGATCAGGCCCTATATTCAATACAATTGATTAGTGGGTTACAGGATAAGTATATTTTTTTGAACAGCAAGAGAGTGTGTTTCTGTATGCACACTGACAATTATGTGAATCCAAATACCATGTTCAGTATTCTTACAATGCAAGAGAATGGGATTTATATCCCCTTCCTTTTTTCTTTTCAGGATCGTATTTCCTGTTCAGTATGTTTCAAGGCAAATGGACTCCAAAACCCATAGTGCTTTGCTTTTGTGGTCATGTTTGTAAAGCCGGTGAGTAAGCTACAAACAGTTGTTGGGCTTTTACGTAGATTGAATGTTTGTGTGTGTGCTTGGATCAACCATGTTGCCTAGTAACACCAACCAGCCAGTCGAGTTAGGAAAATATCTGATTTAGTTTATGAATTCCATCAATTAAGTTTTTTTTTTATATGGCCCAATTACTTGAACCAATCAGAAGCAAAAGCTTTTTAAATCTGGGCTCCTTGAGTGCTGTCACTGGTTATTACTGCCTTGCTGTTTAGCAAAAGTGCATTTGGCTTTTGAAGAGCATCCCAAGATATTAGTGGCATCTAATAGCATTACCTGGAAGAGACTGAAGGCGCCAGTTAAAATGGAGGGCTTCTTTTCAATCTGCTGTGTCTAAAACAAGTGCTTCTTTACAGCTATCGCATCATGGTTTGTTTTTTTAGCTAGCATCTTTTGTTGACTAAGTGATTTTCTGACAGAGGGATATTATCCAACGCACACGCAGACTGCCCCGCAGACTGCCCCGCAGACTGCCCAGCAGACTGCCCGCAGACTACCCCATTCACGAGCATCCATCTTCCTTCCCCTCTCAAAGATGGCACCTTCTTTGATGTACATTCCATTAAGATAATGTAAAAAAAAAAAATGATCATGCTGGCTAATTCTGCTTAATTATGCATGTGTCAGTCAAATCCTTTGTAATTCACTCATCTTAAGGTAATTAAATCTCTAGTGTACACATTGTGTTTGTATATTTTATGTTTGTTAACCCACCACCATAATCGCTCTGGGTATATGTTGCTAAATGTGTAATGAAACCCGTTGACAGTGTAAAGCTTCATAATGTGTATGTTAAACGTGCATGTACACATTCAAACCAAAACAAAGTATCTTTCTGTACTATGAAGTAAAACAATGATTTCATATCTAGTCTAATCGTTCAGTGACATAACATAACAGCCAGGTGAATATAATAAGTAGCGTGGGACATTTTTTACAATGTCAATACCTTTAAAAATCTAATCAAATGTATTTATAAAGCCCTTCGTACATCAGCTGATGTCTCAAAGTGCTGTAACAGAAACCTAGCCTGAAACTAAATGTTGTATTTGAAAAAATGTTGTCCTCACCTTCTAATCCCACCAGCGCTTGGTATATGTCCTGCCTGAGCCTTGTAAGCATATTAGAAGCTCTAACGTTCTTGTATAAAAATCATGCTAACCTCCTAAATTATCACATTTCCACACATTCACATTACTTTAATCATTAAGCAAATCATGTTCTCTTGGTAGAGCTTGGGGAAACTAATTGCCACATTTGCACGACTAGCTACATCTCAACTCCGCAGATATAAAAATACCACAGAGAAGACGAGTCCGGATAGAGATGAAAGCAGTCTGCCCATGCAAGCTGTCTATCAACTTGTAAAAGGAGCCGTTGGGCATCTTAATGACGGTGGAGAGAATAGGGAAAGCATTGTGAAGTGGTTGGCATAGTCGGCTAGCCTGCTCAGGAGACAATAGGAAAAGCATTGTGAAGTGGTTGGCATAGTCGGCTAGCCTGCTCAGGAGACAATAGGAAAAGCATTGTGAAGTGGTTGGCAAAGTCGGCT
This sequence comes from Oncorhynchus clarkii lewisi, assembly GCF_045791955.1. Taxonomy (NCBI): domain Eukaryota; kingdom Metazoa; phylum Chordata; class Actinopteri; order Salmoniformes; family Salmonidae; genus Oncorhynchus; species Oncorhynchus clarkii. Next base: position 6,065,553 of record NC_092177.1, on the reverse strand, counting down.
AGCCTGCTCAGGAGACAATAGGAAAAGCATTGTGAAGTGGTTGGCATAGTCGGCTAGCCTGCTCAGGAGACAATAGGAAAAGCATTGTGAAGTGGTTGGCATAGTCGGCTAGCCTGCTCAGGAGACAATAGGAAAAGCATTGTGAAGTGGTTGGCATAGTCGGCTAGCCTGCTCAGGAGACAATAGGAAAAGCATTGTGAAGTGGTTGGTATAGTCGGCTAGCCTGCTCAGGAGACAATAGGAAAAGCACTGTGAAGTGGTTGGCATAGTCGGCTAGCCTGCTCAGGAGACAATAGGAAAAGCATTGTGAAGTGGTTGGCATAGTCGGCTAGCCTGCTCAGGAGACAATAGGAAAAGCATTGTGAAGTGGTTGGCATAGTCGGCTAGCCTGCTCAGGAGACAATAGGAAAAGCATTGTGAAGTGGTTGGCATAGTCGGCTAGCCTGCTCAGGAGACAATAGGAAAAGCACTGTGAAGTGGTTGGCATAGTCGGCTAGCCTGCTCAGGAGACAATAGGAAAAGCATTGTGAAGTGGTTGGCATAGTCGGCTAGCATACTCAAGACCTGAGTACCAAATAGCACCCTTTTATAGGGCACTACTTTAGGCCAGAGCCCTACAGGCCCTGGTCAAAGGTAGTGCACTATATTATAGGGAATAGGGTGCTGTTTGGGATGCATCCCAGGATGTCATGATGGCACCTTCTCCACTTTAGATTTAGTGAGGCTGGAAAGGGCTTTTAGCTGGGAGACTCCGGCTCCACATTGAACAGTCCAGAGGGATCCCTGTCAGGGGAATATCATGTTAGTTTTATTAAGGAGGAGGTGGGCCGCTAGTGGAGGGAAACTAGGAGGTCCTCAGAGATGTCTGGAATCTTTCCACATGCAAATAGAGTAGATGAGCTGGGTAGAGCAACTAAAATTCAAGCTTTTGTTTGGTATGGCTTCTTTTTTTTCTATCACTTGTTTCACAAATGAAAGGGAGTAACTCAGAGTGTCTCTCTCTCTCTCTCTCTCTCTCTCTCTCTCTCTCTCTCTCCCTATCTCTCTCTCTCTCTCTCTCTCTCTCTCTCTCTCTCTCTCTCTCTCTCTCTCTCTCTCTCTCTCTCTCTCTCTCTCTCGCTCTCTCTCTCTCTCTCTCTCTCGCTCGCTCTCTCGCTCTCTCGCTCTCTCTCTCTCTCTCTCTCTCTCTCTCCCTCTCTCTCCCTATCTCTCTCTCTCTCTCTCTCTCCCTATCTCTCTCTCTCTCTCTCTCTCTCTCGCTCGCTCTCTCGCTCTCTCGCGCTCTCGCGCTCTCTCGCTCTCTCGCTCTCTCTGGCTCTCCCTCCCTCAGTGGCTCTCCCCGGGGAGAGTGAAATTGTCCATGGTCATTTATAGTATGATAGCTCATAATAATTTGGGTTAAGGACGTGGGGGTAATAAATCTTTTTCCTCTGCTAAAAGTGCTCCCACTTTCCAGTTGTTGTGCACTTGCTCAATGTGAAGTGAGAGAAAGCACTGTTTGAAGTTCAAATTGGTATTTTGGGTGTCCTACCTATTGGGACTGTTAAAACCTCTTGCCATTCAGCTGTAAAGCAAGTTAGTTCCATTAGAACACATCATGCATGAAGGACAGTGGAATAAATTGAGTTGAAATCCTATTAACATAACCAGTTACACATAAAGTCAGATTAATATTGAACATTGATGCCACATAACAATTAAAATTGACAAATTACTGCTCCCTCAGTTATGGTTTTGGAGCAGTCGGAATGGCCTGACCAACAAAACGCCACCCTATGCACCAAGGGGACTAGATCATGAAATTGATAGCTAAACCGTAATTATAACTATTTAAATATAATTAGCCTCCTGTTCGTCAGTGTTTCAACAAACTGTTTCGTTGTGTTGTTGCTGTGTCTGTGGTACTTGGTGTGAAACCCTAGTTTGACATTCAGTTTGACTTTCAACCCTCTCAGCCTCTTCATCCTCCCACTCCTGACCCGGTTTTTGTTTTTCTGTATAATTATGAAAAAATATTTAAAAATAAGTATGTTTAATTGACCTATTCATAGTATTTTATTGAAACAGAACAAATGTAAATGTTCTGGTCATATCCAGCCAATCATTTTTTTCTCGTAACGTTTTAATTTGTTTTTGGTTTTCTTTTTAGTTTGTTTTTGTTGTTGTTTGTTTTTGTTGTTGCACTGTGTTTACTGAGCAGAACACATTTCAAACTGTCAGAGTCTATCTAGAGGATAGCGAAGGAGTCAGGCGCAGGACACAGGTAAGAGTAAAACCACTCTATTTACTCCATCTGAGAACGGAATAAAAATCCCGTTATAAAACAAATACAAAACAGGATACGAACTACAACACACGAAAGACAATCACGCACAAAACAGAAAGGGAAACCAGAGGGTTAAATAAGGAACATCATTATGAGATGGGAACCAGGTGTGTAAAACAGACAAAACAGAAAGGGAAACCAGAGGGTTAAATAAGGAACATCATTATGAGATGGGGAACCAGGTGTGTAAAACAGACAAAACAAAAGGAAAAATGAAACATGGATCGGTGGTGGCTAGAAAGCCGGTGACGTCGACCGCCGAACGCCGCCCGAACAAGGAGAGGGAACAACTTCGATGGAAGTCGTGACATGTACAATAGTCTACTAGGGCTGGGATTCCCAAACTCTGCTCACATTTTTTGATGTTATCCCTATTACAACACAGCTGATACAAATAATCAACTAACCATCTAGTTTTGATCATTTGAATCAGCTGTGTACAGTATCGATCAATCAAATGTATTTATGAAGACCTTTTCACATCAGGCCAATGTCACAAAGTGCTATACAGAAACCCAGTCTAAAATCCCAAACAGCAAGCAATGCAGGTGTAGAAGCACGGTGGCTAGGAAGTCCGGAACCTAGAAAGAAACCTAGAGAGGAACCAGGCTCTGAGGGGTGGCCAGTCCTTTTCTGGCTGTGCCAGGAGGAGATCATAACAGAACATGGCCAAGATGTTCAAACGTTCACAGATGACCAGTAGGGTCAAATAATAATAATCACAGTGGTTGTAGAGGGTTTGGGGAAAAAACGAGAAGGTGCACCTCTTGGTTTCCTGAGGACAGAGTTTGGGAAACTGGGGTCTAGGGTATCGTTGGCTGCCTGTCCGCTACGTGAAGCCTGTTTCTGTCTGTTTCTCCATGTAGTCTATGTTATGTTGTGTTTCTGTCTGTTCCTATGTTATGTTGTGTGTCTGTCTGTCCCTATGTTATGTTGTGTTTCTGTCTGTTCCTATGTTATGTTGTGTGTCTGTCTGTTCCTATTTTATGTGGTGTGTCTGTCTGTTCCTATGTTATTTTGTGTTTCTGTCTGTTCCTATGTTATGTTGTGTGTCTGTCTGTTTCTCCATGTAGTCTATGTTATGTTGTGTTTCTGTCTGTTCCTATGTTATGTTGTGTTTCTGTCTGTTCCTATGTTATGTTGTGTTTCTGTCTGTTCCTATGTTATGTTGTGTGTCTGTCTGTCCCTATGTTATGTTGTGTGTCTGTCTGTTCCTATGTTATGTTGTGTTTCTGTCTGTTCCTATGTTATGTTGTGTGTCTGTCTGTCCCTATGTTATGTGGTGTGTCTGTCTGTTCCTATGTTATGTTGTGTGTCTGTCTGTTCCTATGTTATGTTGTGTGTCTGTCTGTTCCTATGTTATGTGGTGTGTCTGTCTGTTCCTATGTTATGTTGTGTGTCTGTCTGTTCCTATGTTATGTTGTGTGTCTGTCTGTTCCTATGTTATGTGGTGTGTCTATCTGTTCCTATGTTATGTTGTGTGTCTGTCTGTCCCTATGTTATGTGGTGTGTCTGTCTGTTCCTATGTTATGTTGTGTGTCTGTCTGTCCCTATGTTATGTGGTGTGTCTGTCTGTTCCTATGTTATGTGGTGTGTCTGTCTGTTCCTATGTTATGTTGTGCGTCTGTCTGTCCCTATGTTATGTGGTGTGTCTGTCTGTTCCTATGTTATGTGGTGTGTCTGTCTGTTCCTATGTTATGTTGTGTGTCTGTCTGTTTCTCCATGTAGTCTATGGGACTGTCTCACTGTCAGACCGACGGCCCCACTTCTTGCCCTGCAGACAGCACCCCCCCCCCCCCCCCCGTTCAAACCAATCATCTTGACAGGTGGGCCTCCAATACAGCACCTGTCTGCAATACGTTTATGTGGGACTGAGATGTCAAACTTTTGCCTTTTCTCTCCATTAGGCGGGGAATAATTAGGCCAATTAAATCAAGTGAATACCGATTCAACATATGTGTTTTCCTCTGATTAGATCTGTGTAAGGTCTGTCGTTGCCCTCCTGTGTGGAACGAGCGGTGACCCAAATTAGGGCACAGATCTCTCTTCTGGGCTCTGCCAAGCGTCCCCCCGTCCCCCTGAACAATGCCAAGAAACGCTGCCAATGGCAGAAGATATCGCTTGAACAAAATAGTAATTGTGAGTGGTGCATCAGTCCTACTGGTTACTACTCTGTTAAACCAGTACAACCACATGCAGAGAGAACATAGTTTTTTTCTGTGATCGTCATGTTTTGAAAGATCACTGATTATATTCCGGGGTGAAGAGTCATTGTTTGGTGCTCTATTGTACTTAAATTTTTTGTTTACCTTCCATCTTTTTTTTTGTGTTTCCATCACTTGAATAGTACTAAGTAGACATGCAGTATCTGAGCAGTAGCAATGTAGAAGTACACAGAACAGCATAACCACTCTGACTTTAAGTGTATAGCTAAGACCCTGTCTAAGATTTTGATTGGATAAATGAGACTATCTGGAGGCACAAACATCACTTAGGTGATATGATGCGTTGGAATATATCGAATCAATACGTTGTTTATTTCAGAGGGCCCAGTCTGTAGTAGGTTCCACTCAAAGCCACAATTACAAGACAACAGCCTATGCTGTTGACGAATACACCCCAAGGAAAACAAAGCCACCCTTACAGGACAACAGCCTATACTGTTGACGAATACACCCTAATAAAAACAAATACACTGCCAAGGCAAAGACACTCTACAGTATACCTCAGTTGTTCACTACCATTTATTTAGGCCTACCAGGGCATTCAGAAAGTATTCAGACAACTTGACTTTTCCCACATTTTGTTCTTACAGCCTTATTCTAAAATGGATTAAAAAAAAAATTTTCCTCATCAATCTACACACAATTCCGAAGCAAAAATCGTTTTTTTAGAAATGTTTGCAGATTTGTAAAAAAATATATAAACTGAAATACCTTATTTACATAAGTATTCAGACCCTGTGCTATGAGACTCGAAATTGAGCTCATGTGTTTCCATTGGTCATCATTGAGATGTTTCTACAACTTGATTGGAGTCTATCTGTGGTAAATTCAATTGATTGGACATGATTTGGGAAAAAAACACAGCTGTCTGTATAAGGTCCCACAGTTGACAGTGCATGTCAGAGCAAAAACCAAGCCATGAGGTCAAAGTAACTCTCCGTAGAGATACGAGACCAGATTATGTCGAGGCACAGATCTTGGGAAGAGTATGCAGTATTGAAGGTCCCCTTGATTGTAGTGGCCTCCATCGTTCTTAATTTGAAGAAGTTTGGAACCACCAAGACCCTTCCTAGAGCTGGCCGCCCGGCCAAACTGAGCAATCGGGGGAGAATGACCTTGGTCAGGGAGGTGACCAAGAATCCGATGGACACTCTGACACAGCTCCAGATTTCCTCTGTGGAGATGGGAGAACCTTCCAGAAGGACAACCATCTCTGAAGCACTCCACCAATCAGGGCTTTATGCTAGAGAGTCCAGACGGAAGCCACTCCTCAGTAAAATGCACATGACAGCCTGCTTGGACTCTCAGACCATGAGAAACAAGATTATCTGGTATGATGAAACCAAGATTGAACTCTTTGGCCTGAATGCCAAGCATCACGTCTGGAGGAAACCTGGCACTATCCCTACGGTGAAGCATGGTGGTTGCAGCATCATTCTGTAGGAATGTTTTTCAGTGGCAGGGATTGAGAGACAAGTCAGGATGGAGGGAAAGATGAACAGAGAAAAGTTCAGAGAGATCCTTGATGAAAACCTGAGCAACCACGACCTCAGACTAGGGCGAAGGTTTACCTTCCAACAGGACAACGGCCCTCAGCACACAGCCAAGGCAACAAAGGAGTGGCTTCAGGACAAGTCTCTGAATGTCCTTGAGTGGCCCAGCCAGTGCCCGGACTTGAATCCGATCCAACTTCTCTGGAGAGACCTGATAATAGCTGTGCAGCGATGCTCCCCATCTAACGTGACAGAGCTTGAGAGAATCAGCAATCCAACCCAAGAAGACTCAAGGCTGTAATCACTGCCAAAGGAGCTTCAAAAAAAAGGAATAAGGAGTAAAGGATCTGAATACTTATGTGAATGTCATATTTCAGATTTTAAAATAAATACATTTGCTAACATTTCCCAAAAAAACGATTGTGCTTTGTCATTATGTGGTGTTGTGTGTAAATTGATGGGGCAAAGAAACGATTTAATTTGTTTAAAAATAAGGCTGTAACGTAACAAAATGTGGAAAAAGTCAAGGGGTTTGAATACTTTCCGAATACGCTGTATGCAGACAGCTATAAGTGCTGGGGTTACTGCAGTGGGCTCAATAAGGGTCACCCAGAGTGTTTCTTGGTAGTCTTAAAACAAATCTACTTTGAAATAAAAGTAAACACCTCACTCACATGGTTATGGGCACAAACAATGAATACACCTGTACCATGTCAGATATAGAGTTGAAATGTATTACATTTTGAGTTTGCCTCCCAATATTACACTTTATACAGTGTACATTACAGAAGACTGACATTTAACAAAACAGTTTGATGTAGAAATACCTGATTTTCTGAGTTTAAACATATAAATAATGTTTATGAAAATTGTGAAATATATGAATAACGTTCCACCCATGGGGCCGCTAGAGGGCGCTTTGGTCATTCGACTGCAGGAAAGGCATCTACACTAGGGCAGCATGATGTGTATTGATAGATACTGTAGTATATGTTACTTAACTACAGTTAAGGTTTTTAGTACCACTTCTTTAGGCCTACCAGGGCATATGGCTGCTATGCAGACAGATGTCAGAAGAGCATCATGTGTTTGGGTAGCTTAAAAACCTCTTGAGTGTAGGGGGCAGTGTTTTCGTGTGTTGGCTAAAAAACATACCCAATTGAAACTGCCTATTTCTCAGGCCCAGAAACCAGAATATGCATATAATTGTCAGATTAGAATATAAAAGTTTCCAAAACAGTCAAAATATTGTCTGTGAGTATAACAGAACTGATATTGCAAGCGAAAACCTGAGGAAAATCCAACAAGGAAGTGCTGTTTTTCCTGAAAGCTCTCTGTTCCATTGGATGCCTTGCCTCCATTTAAAGGGATATCAACCAGATGTCTTTTCCTATGGCTTCCTCAAGATGTGAACAGTCTTTAGACATAGTTTCAGGCTTTTATTTTGAAAAATGAGCGAGAAAGATCACATAGCGTCATTGTATGGCTGGGTGACAGCAACGTTTTGTATGCGCCAAAGCTTGGAGCATCCATTTAGAAGAAATTCATATAATATATGAACACAATCTGTATAAATGTCCTGGAGTTAATTCATGCTTTGAGGCCAATCCTAATACTTCATCAGAGTGCTCAAAGTAAAACTTCATAAACTTCTGCTAGGACGTTATTGGTAACGTTACTGGCATCACCGGGAGGTCTTTCCCACAAACCCAGTAGAGTATAGAGGGATTGCAGAGCAACAAAGAGAATGGAGAAATATCAAGTGTGACTCCTAAACAGCTTTGTGTCTTCAAAACTCAAGGGATTCCTAGTTTGACTTGCGATGATGAAGGAGTTCTGAAAATGCGTTCGTCTTGTCAGAGTTAAAAACATTTTGATCTTACTTTTTTGTCCACCTTTTTTTTTTTGCATTTACTACTGCAGGCAAAATAAAAATGTAGTAAAAAATAAACATAGAGATAAAACGAGGAGTTTGTGTATCTTCGTTGCTTTATTCCGTTTTAAAAGGGAGGGGGTCTTTTAACTTATTTTTTTTCACACAGTGCAGCAGGGATTCAGTGGCCCGTATATTGAGTGAGTAAAATAGTGTGTTCTTGTGCTTTTCCCTGGGTAGAGAGCTGTTTATCAACGAGGGAAAGGGGATTACATAGTCAGTTGTACAACTGAATGCCTTCAACTGAAATGTGTCTTTCACATTTAATCCAACCCCTCTGAATCAGAGAGGTGTGGAGGAGGGCGGGGGGGGGGGGGGGGGGGGGGGCTGCCTAAATCGACATCCACGACGCCTGGGGAACAGTGGGTTAACTGCCTTGCTCAGGGGCAGAACGCCACATTTTTACATGCTCTAACCACTAGGCTATCTGCCGCCTCTGTCCTACATGAATCTGTTTTTGGGGATGCTTCTATTTCATTTGTATAACTGTCAGGTACAGGAGCTCGTCAAATTTATTTAATGAAATGTACTGTTAGCTACAATTGGACCTTTATTGTCTGTAATCAGGGTAAAGTAACCTCGGTGAGTAGCTCTGGCAAATGTGCAAACAGCACAGGCCCTGACTGACTTGTCTTATGTTTCTACATACTGCTGATAGGGTAAGCTGTGATACTTCCAAACACATAGTTGCAATTAGTCAACCCATATTTGTGTGTACACAACTCATTCAATCAAGCTTTGGTTAGTAGTGAATGCTAGTTAAACCCAACATTTGCCTGACGTAAAATTGTTTCCCGAACAAATCAGGAAATAAACGTAAATTTAATCACTGCATTAAAGACCAAATAAGGTTAACAGCAAATTATAATTTCTTGTAAAGATGAAGAACAGTAGATGCAGAATTAAATTTGAACTAAAATCACTGACGCAACATTATTCAATAGATTATCAAAGAATAGAGCTGTGGCAGAACTAGTTGGATTGGATAGACAGCAGGCTGATCATGTGACCTCTGAATGACTGCTGAGAGTTTGTCCCATGTACATAATACCACATGGGCAGACCGGCCCAACGGCATGACATTGATGTTTATTTGCAAATTTATTATGCAATTACCTTGCCTTTTACAAGATACTGCCGCTTTGTTAGTAGGAAAAGCGTGGAACTAACTATTTATATGTTATGTCAGGTTTAGAGAACAGGCCGAGTCAAGGCTGTTATGGTCATAGACTTAGGAATTAAATACAGGATCTCTGTGATCATGGTGGGGTTGGGCATTGTCTTCCTTCTGTACTGATCTTTCTTGTATCTCTCAAAAGGTAATGGGATTGATCAAAAGTATTATGGCTGCAATGTGCTGTATAATGTTTTATAAATATGACCTACAGGTGTAGGGATCTTAATTTGATCACTGTTCTGTTGCTGAGAATTTCTACTATACAGTAGGACATTTCAACTTGTGCTGTATAATGTTTTTTTGTATTTTTTAAATATGACCTACAAGTGTAGGGATCTTAATTTGATCACTACTCTGTTGCTGAGAATTTCTACTATACAGTAGGACATTTCAACTTTTGCTGTATTCAAGTTTTCTTTTAAAGTTTTTAATTTCCACTTTATTAAAATGTCAGACTTGATTTGACATAACCAAAAACTTATCAACCCTACAATTTTTTTTTAAATGAATTATAATCCACCCAATAATTCACATTTCCTGTTGCTGCAGTAAAACTTTTACAACTGTAGCAATCTGGCTCAAATTAAGATTCTACATCTGTAGGTGACCTAATGACCTATTCAAAGCTAAAACAATACATCTGAAAATAATGTTGACGTGTTTTGATTGGGGAAGTCTTAGTCGCACCATTTCACATCTACCTAAGACGTTTTGTGCTTGACGGAGCAGAATTTCTGAAGTTTGACAATGTGCACACATTTGTCTGTTAGCTTGCTAATGTAGCTCTTAGCCAGACATTTCGTATGAAATGAATAGGAAGCTAACCTAGCGCACACACTCAATGCTGAACACCAGATGTTTATTCCATCCTGCTAGCTAGTAAGCGAGCTACTTTAGCAACATTATTTCATCACAATGAATGAGTTCTAAAGGAGCAGATAGTATTGCCTGTTCTGCCACAGTAGCCTCCAGTCAGCTGCTGCTGTGCTCAGCTGACCCCAACATTAGAAACTATAAGCATGTGGAGAAACATGCTGATCTACGGACTGATTTCTGATAACAGTTCCTCTTCATTTTTGGGCAGCATGTCTACAACTCCAGGGCAAGCTTAGCAAGCTGTTTATTTGACAGTAACGGTAAAGCTAGCCAGCTAAGTTAGTAAGCTAGCTACAAGTTGGCTAAGCAGCTGATCAACGCATACTGATGGACGTGGTTGCACATCCTCTTAGCCATCTTAGCCACCACAATGATGGGAGGGTACTTTTCTGTAAATGGTACTTGACATGTATAGGACATGAGAGTAGGATAATTATGATGATGTGACTGTGTAGTATCACTGTGGTTTCTAAACCAATATGCACAGATAGATGGTAGTGGCTGGGCTTATTGTAATACAGTTACAGTGGGAGTGGCTGGGCTTATTGTAATAGAATTACAGTAGCAGTGGCTGGGCTTATTGTAATAGAATTACAGTAGCAGTGGCTTGTCTTATTGTAATACAATTACAGTAGCAGTTGCTGGGCTTATTGTAATAGAATTACAGTAGCAGTGGCTGGGCTTATTGTAATAGAATTAGAGTGGGAGTGGCTGCGCTTATTGTAATAGAATTACAGTAGCAGTGGCTGGTCTTATTGTAATACAATTACACTAGCATTGGCTGGGCTTATTGTAATATAATTAGAGTGGCAGTGGCTGGGCTTATTGTAATACAATTACAGTAGCAGTGGCTGGGCTTATTGTAATATAATTACAGTAGCAGTGGCTGGGCTTATTGTAATAGAATTACAGTAGCAGTGGCTAGTCTTATTGTAATACAATTACAGTAGCAGTTGCTGGGCTTATTGTAATAGAATTACAGTAGCAGTGGCTGGGCTTATTGTAATATAATTACAGTAGCAGTGGCTGGGCTTATTGTAATATAATTAGAGTGGCAGTGGCTGGGCTTATTGTAATAGAATTACAGTAGCAGTGGCTGGGCTTATTGTGATATAATTAGAGTGGGAGTGGCTGGGCTTATTGTAATATAATTACAGTAGCAGTGGCTGGGCTTATTGTAATATAATTACAGTAGCAGTGGCTGGGCTTATTGTAATATAATTACAGTAGCAGCGGCTGGGCGTACTGTAATAGAGTTACATTGGTAGTGGCTGGATTTATTATGGCTGAATTTGTTTCAAATTTGCACTGGAAGGAGAGGCGGAGCCAGAGCCAGTCAGAGCCAGTCAGAGACAGGGAGACAGGGGGAACCAGTCAGAGCCAGTCAGAGACAGGGAGAACCAGTCAGAGCCAGTCAGAGACAGGGAGAGACAGGGAGAGCCATGGAGAGACAGTCAGAGACAGGGAGAGCCAGGGAGAGACAGAGAGAGCCAGGGAGAGACAGAGACAGGGAGAGACAGGGAGAGACAGGGACAGGGAGAGACAGAGACAGGGAGAGACAGAGACAGGGAGAGACGGGGAGAGGCAGGGCGAGCGGTGGAGAGACAGTCAGAGACAGGGAGAGACAGGGAGAGATAGGGAGAGACAGTCAGAGACAGGGAGAGACAGGGAGAGACAGGGAGAGTCAGTCAGAGACAGGGAGAGACAGGGAGAGCCAGTCGGAGACAGACAGAGACAGGGAGAGACAGTCAGAGCCAGTCAGAGACAGGGAGAGACAGAGACAGGGAGAGACAGTCAGAGCCAGTCAGAGCCAGTCAGAGACAGGGAGAGACAGAGACAGGGAGAGACAGGGAGAGACAGTCAGAGACAGGGAGAGCCAGGGAGATCCAGTCAGAGACAGTTAGAGACAGGGAGAGACAGGGAGAGACAGAGACAGGGAGAGACAGGGAGAGACAGTCAGAGACAGGGAGAGACAGGGAGAGACAGAGACAGGGAGAGACAGTCAGAGACAGTCAGAGACAGGGAGAGCCAGTCAGAGACAGTCAGAGACAAGGAGAGACAAGGAGAGACAGAGACAGGGAGAGACAGGGAGAGACAGTCAGAGCCAGTCAGAGACAGAGACAGTCAGAGACAGGGAGAGCCAGGGAGAGACTGAGACAGGGAGAGACAGGGAGAGACAGGGAGAGCCAGTCAGAGCCAGTCAGAGACAGGGAGAGACAGGGAGAGACAATCAGAGCCAGTCAGAGACAGGGAGAGACAGGGAGAGACAGGGAGAGACAATCAGAGCCAGTCAGAGACAGGGAGAGACAGTGAGAGACAGGGGAGAGACAGGGAGGGACAGTCAGAGACAGGGCGAGACAGGGAGGGACAGTCAGAGACAGAGACAGGGAGAAGCCATTGCTATCACTTGTTAAAGAATGTGTCAGATTGTAAAGCACAGGCGCTTGCTGAGCTCTTTGTATGCCTGGTAGAAGACAACAGCTTGACAGTTAGTTTCAAAGAATGTTTCATTACCTAAGGGGAGGTGTGCTGTGCATGGAAGGATAAATCACGGAGGCAGTTCACTCATGCAAATTACATTATACTGGTTTCATTAATCCCCACTGTACTGTACATCAAGACTGTGCAAAGAACACACTTCTAACGCCCACAGTAACATTTATCTATCACAGTTATTCCAAATGCCCACTTAGAAATGCAGGACAGTGGACATTCATCTGAAATACAGGACAGTGGACATTCATCTGAAATACAGGACAGTGGACATTCATCTGATATACAGGACAGTGGACATTCATCTGAAATACAGGACAGTGGACATTCATCTGAAATGCAGGACAGTGGACATTCATCTGAAATACAGGACAGTGGACATTCATCTGAAATACAGGACAGTGGATATTCATCTGAAATACAGGACAGTGGACATTCATCTGAAATACAGGACAGTGGACATTCATCTGAAATACAGGACAGTGGACATTCATCTGAAATACAGGACAGTGGACATTCATCTGAAATACAGGACAGTGGACATTCATCTGATATACAGGACAGTGGACATTCATCTGAAATACAGGACAGTGGACATTCATCTGAAATACAGGACAGTGGACATTCATCTGAAATACAGGACAGTGGACATTCATCTGATATACAGAACAGTGGACATTCATCTGAAATACAGGACAGTGGACATTCATCTGAAATACAGGACAGTGGACATTCATTTGAAATACAGGACAGTGGACATTCCTCTGAAATACAGGACAGTGGACATTCATCTGAAATACCTTGAACCCCTGCGCATTGACTCAGTACCTCAACTACCTCATACCCTGCACATTGACTCAGTACCTCAACTACCATGAACCCCTGCACATTGACTCAGTACCTCAACTACCTCGTACCCCTGCACATTGACTCAGTACCTCAACTACCTTGAACCCCTGCACACTGACGCTGTACCTCAACTACCTAGTGCCCCTGCACATTGACTCAGTACCTCAACTACTTCGTACCCCTACACATTGACTCAGTACCTCAACTACCTTGTACCCCTGCACATTGACTCAGTACCTCAACTACTTCGTACCCCTACACATTGACTCAGTACCTCAACTACCTCGTACTCCTGCACATTGACTCAATACCGGTCCTCCTTGTAGTGTGTATAGCCTTATTATTATCTTATTGTTTTACTCTGCGTCATTGGGAAATGGATTTTAAAGTAAGCATTTCAAAGTAATCTCTACTTTTGTTGAATTGTACATTTGATTTGTTTTGATGAAACCTTGCACATATCGTGGATATTATTTTTCATGACAGTACAATATACATCAACGGGGGAAAAAAAGAGAAAAGGATTTTGCCAGTGTCAAACACATGAGGACTGTTCTGGTAAACTGTAACTTATTCCAAAGGATCTAGTTGTGGTTTTACATTGCAGAACTCTGACTTATCAGAGCATGGTTTAAAATAGCCCGACTTTGTTGGATCTAATCTGTGGAATCTAAGCGCATAGATGAGACATATCTGTATGACAATATTAATCTGTTATACACAGTATACTGTGTTTATTACCATAGCTATCTAAGAGTAAGACCGGGTTATGACTTTATAATCAAAGTCAACTTAATAAGGTTATGTTTTTTTTAAATGTAATTATTCAGCAGAATTAGGCAGTATACATACAGATTGAAAATGTGATAGAGTTTTAATCTCTTCCCTATGTTTGCGGAATTTGGCAGTCCTCGTGCTTTTTAAGGATGCAATAGGGTAGCAATGTCTTCTTCCCTCGATAATGGAAGTTTACCCTAATTTGCTATAATTCAGTGTCAACGATGTGGCAACCTGTTTATCCTGATCCACTCTGTATATGCATGTCACAGTGCTGATGCCTTAGTTAAGTCTTCATTCTTCGATCCATAGACAACTGTGATTTTTGGTCCAGAAGAGGAACAAGTCATATAAACCCACAGGTTAGTTAAAATAAGGTTAAATTAAAAAATATGTATATATATATATGAAGGAGGACATTGACACATTCTGGTTATCTCCCTCCTTAACCAGGAGGTTTAGAGGACATGTCACACTATAAGTATAATTTGCATAATTGCTATTATCCAATATGTTTAAATGTAGCTCCTTATTTCTTCATTAAAACACAAGCCTTGCATGCAGTCCCAGACGGTGTAGAAAACCACATCCAAACCAACCAATTGGTTGAGGATGAGGAAGAGGATGAAGATGAGGAGGGCGGATGACGAGAGGCAAAGAGGTGCAGGTGTCTACAGGTGTCTCCTGATTAAGTGTAATGAGCAGCCCTCCCCTTCCTTATCTCTCCGGTGCTCCTCGTGCTTCTGGGCTGCACAGCGTGGCAGCAGAGCTCCGTAATGAGCTGCTCAGCAACACATTGGATGCCCTGGAGTACAGTCCCTACAGAGGCATAATGAGTACTCCAGTGTACCGTACACCAGCTCTCCACTGCCTGCCAAGGGCCCTGAGCCTGCCTTCCCTTCAGACATACACCAGCTCTCCACTCCCTGCCAAGGACCCCGAGCCTGCCTTCCCTTCAGACATACACCAGCTCTCCACTCCCTGCCAAGGACCCCAAGCCTGCCTTCCCTTCAGACATACACCAGCTCTCCACTGCATGCCAAGGGCCCTGAGCCTGCCTCATCTCAGACAATGGCACCAGGGTGGGCATGGCTTGTTCTCTTTACTCCTTTCGGGGGCCCCCCCAGGGGTTGCATGATTGAAGGTTGAAGTGGTAGGAGGGATGGCCTGTAGCCTGAGGTGGGCATCCAGTCACCTCACACACACAGAGATAGAGGAAGGGAGATAGGGAGAGAGGAAGGGAGGGAATATGAGAGAGGCAGAGGAGTCATGGAGAGCTGGAGAGAGAGAGAAAGACAGAGGTGGAGTGAGAGATAGAGTCATCGAGAAAGGGAGAAAGATGGAGAGAGGCACTCTTTAGTCAGACCACAGTCTGGTGGTGTTTGTGTGTATTTGTGTGTTTTAAGGAGCAGCACTGCTGTGCTCTGACTCTCTTAAGTTTCCAGGAAGGGATATGAGGATCACTGGACTGTGATGACCATGAACCAGTCCTTTTGAAAACAGAGTCATGCTGAGAAGAAGATTCTGAGACTGTTTCTCAAGAAAACGCATATTCATGAAGATGATGCATCGGGGCTGCTTTAATTCATCCCTCTGATTATACTCACTATTTCAATATAATTTGAATAACAATTAGCTATGTTCCTCGATTATATTTGGTGGTGAAATAAAGAGAAAGATCATTGCACACGTCGTGACGACGCATTCGTTATTATTTATAATTCAATATTAAAACACTATTAGCTATGCTGTGAAATATTTCAGGAAAATAAATCATTTCCACACAGTTCAGCCTGGCACATAGAAGTGCTGAATGTTTCTGTGGGTGTATGTGTAGGTTCTGGGGTGAGTGTAAGCACAATACTGTAGGTGAAGCTTGGCTTGCATAAATGAGATTCAGAAGACATAAAAAATAAAACATTTTTTGATATAAAATAACATGATGATTTATTCATTGTGTTAAGGATTGGGCAGTCAGTGGACCTGTCTTCTTCATGTTCTCTTTATTCTAATTGTTCTGTATTTTAATGAGTTTGACGTCTTGTCTTTTGTCTTCAATAGAATTTATGTTGGCCACGAAACCGTCTTTTCACCAACGCCCTCATCTGGGAATCGGGATTACATAGTCATTATCTTGTGAGGATTAAGGATTTGTCTCCAACACAGAGTGGTGCTGCCTAACACAAGGAAATCACAACAGGATGTTACAAAGTCTATTGTTCATATCCCAATAGTAATAGTAATAATAATACAAAGCCTTACAAAGACAGGGGGAAGTGCTTCTGAACAAAGGGAGTGTTTTTGTTTTTGGGTGGAGGATTAAATAATAGAACAAGCATATATTTATGACCTCAGATGTCAAAGGTCAACGGCAATTTGGTATTACCTTGAAGATACAATTACACCAAATACAAACTACGTTGTGTGGGATATTTAACACCACATGTATAACCGTGCTTACAAGGACATGGTACTGCTGCCACAGTGCTCTACTGCTGCCACGGTGCTCTGCTGCTGCCACAGTGCTCTACTGCTGCCACAGTGCTGTGCTGCTGCCTGTTAGGGAAGATTCAGAATTTGTTGGTAACATATGTAAGATGTTTTATATTCATCAAATGTGTGTAAGTTAATTCTCATCAGAATGGTATTTTTGTGTTATTCTGTGGTGAGGTTGCAGTTATCTGTTCTATGTCAAAACTAAGTTGCCTGGGCCGCTGAGAGGGGAGAGGTCAAAGTGTCATCATGTGTAAACATATCTTTCACTATCTACCTTTCCCATAGTGGGGAAAGGAAGGTTGCAGTGTCTGGAATCATTCTATGCTCCCTCTTATGTTGTTTCTATCTTAACCTATAGCCTCACTCTCCTCTCCGTGAGTTTGTCCAGGAGTTTGTATTTAGAGTGGGTTGTATCTAAATGACAATTTGATATATGCCTGTTGTAATGGAGGATTGGTTTATGGTTTGGGAAAGGAGACAAAGCTGAACGATGAGTTATGTCTATGCTGTCTGACTATGTGGGTCTTTGCTATTAAAGGAACTCAGTTGTATTGGAAGGGGGCTCTCAGAGGATTCACTGGGAGACACTGAATCAATCTGAGAGTCACAGGGTTGTGATAGAGCTTATATAATTAAAGATGGACTTTTATAACTAACTCTGACTTGTGTGTGTGGTTTGCTCCCATGATTTGGTAAATAGAGGAAATTTCCACGACATTTGGCGACGAGGAGGGGATGTGAATCTTCACTCGGTGACCGTTCCTACGATCTAGGTAAATAAATCGTGCACGAGGGATCCCCTAAACTTGGGATCTCAGGGAGAACCACACTTCGGGAAACGGAGCAGATGGACCAACCTTTGATCTAAGAGGAAGCGAGCCGAGTGGATACCACATCTCGAACTGAGTTTTTTTTAAGAAAAAGGTGAGCGAACCACACATAGATTTGAAGTCGAGTGTTTTTTATTATGCCTGTTACGTATACTCTGAGCGTGAATTCCTTTGTAAGGAAGGCACCTTGGCGGCGTAAGCAGGGCCGAGTCAGAGGAGAGTAATCTGGGGGTTTTGTGGACTCAAAAGATACTCTGCGCTGTCCGGTTGCCAGTGACCAAGAGCCCTCCTGACACTGAATTGATCACAGTGGGGATTTGGTGAGGTCTGTCGGGGTGAGGGGCCAGGGGGTCTGTGTGTTCTAGGTGAAACACGGCACTTGGTGAAGCCCTATTGGAAGAAGGACCTCATTCTGTGCGTCTGTGTGATTTGTCTAAGTGACCCTCAGATGTGGTGAATTCCAATTATTTGAAATGTGCTAGCCAGGTATGCCCTAGGTTTACTCTGTGTGAGTCGGACCGTTCTGTGTGAGCGGGGCAGGTTTACTCTGTGTGAGTTGGACCGTTCTGTGTGAGCGGGGTAGGGTTACTCTGTGTGAGTCGGACCGTTCTGTGTGAGCGGGGTAGGGTTTACTCTGTGTGGGCAAACCTTTTGATGTTCTGTGTGGACGTCAGAAAAGTTCTATGTGAAAAATCTAACCAATCCTGTGTGGATGATCCTGAAAGTGTGTGAGTAACTGAGATTTCTTAAATTTTATATGGATTCTGTGAATTATTTGAAATTATGATAAATGGTATGTGTGTATAAAGTAATGCTGAAAATGATTAGATACAAGTTTAAACCACCCATTCGTAGACGTACGTAGGTTTTGAGTTGATATCTTAAATGGATAATTTGATAAAGATTAAGTTTTTAAGCACTATTACAATAATCTACAAAATCTGGGAAATTGAGCTCTAGAAACTGATTAGAGTGTGTCCACTTTTGGTTATTTTACCCTAACGGTGTAACTATAGAACGCATATTGGATTATCTCCGTCTGGGTGAAACATTTGAAATCAAACTGCCCTTAAGGTCTGAACATGTTATAATTTTTCTTCCCAGTATGAGAGAAGTTGCGGGATTTATTGAATAAACTGTTTTCCATAAAGTTAAATAGAATTCGAGGGATGCTCGATGTAATTTATAATGTTGTACAAAGCCTAAGGTTGTCCATCAAACGAATTATCCTTGCGTGATTAAAGTGATGTAGTAAAGTAATTGAAATACGTTGCATAAGTAAACATAATCTACTTTTACTGTTTCCTAGTCATTAACTGTCGATTTTATTCTTTGATTACTAATATGTGTAATTTGGAATTTGAGAATCATAGCTGGAGTAACGTTTGTACATTAAAATTGGGCTATTATTCTTCTGGGAATTACCGATAGTGACGTGTTTTGATTTTACTTTGTAAATGCGGTTTATATCCGGAGAATTTTGGTTACTGACAATAGCATTAGTGGTTCAGTGGTAGAAATCTCGCCTGCAACGCGGGAGGCCCGAGTTCCATTCCCAGTCACCGCGCTGGCTGAATTCAGACTTTTTGACTGTAAATAATCTATTTGTATGTTTTGCCTGGAAAGTTATGGTCGCTGGTGTTTGTATAAGAGATAAATTGAACGTTTTCAATAGATTTTTTAGGTTAAATTGATAGGCTAATTCAATTTAAAATAATAACGAAGCGAATTCTGATGCAAGACGATGTCTGTTCACTAAATTATCTGCTGGAATAATGTATTGAGAATTGGGTCGTATTTAAATTACTGTATCAATAGAGAAGACAGTTACCTAAGTTAAAGACACTCTGAATGATAGCGGGGAGAGAATGGCGATAGGAAAGTGGTTACGGAAATGTTTTTCATTCTTATAGATTGACTGACGCATGTTATAATTTTTGCGCTGTGTGTGTTATTTTTAAAGAAATATGATACATTTCATAAGTGTGGAGAGCAAAGAGAAGAGGAAGTTATAAAGTTGGGGTTTTAATCTTACGATAGAGGTAAGGAAAAACGTTGAAATGAGAGGGGTTATATTTTTGCCCAACTGGGGGAAAAAGAAATAGGAAAGTTGAGTTGAAAGTATGTAAGAGAGTGGGTTGTTATGTTGGCTGCTCATTGTCAGGGAAAGTTGCTGGAGGCAGGTAGATTGTTGTAGAATAACGTACATTTGCGTTATTAGTTTGAATATACAATAACCTTACTCTAATTGTTTTAACCGTTGTTCAGGTACATTTTTGTCTGTATTTCTAGCAGCTGATTCGCTAGGTGGGCATCATAGATTTGTGGCGTTTATATTTACTGTATTAGGCTATGAGAATTGGGAGACTGGATGTCTGAATCATAAAACATCGTAAGGATAGCTTCTGATTGTTATTGATTCTTGGTTTGATTGTTTAAGTAACACCAGTAAATTTGAGCAGGAAAGTTCATGTACTCTAAGGTTATGGTATGTTTCCATTATGTGGAACAATGTAAGGTCATTAAAGGTGATTGCTGGATTGAATAGTACGCCAACCTGTTGACAGAAGACTGAATGGGTATGAATGTTGAAAAGCAAGATTGGGCCAAAAACTAGTAAACTAGTATGTTAAGTGGGGGAGTATCATAGATTTTAATTATAGTGTTGTTATAGTAGTTATATAGTGTAGTCAAAACAATTTCATATGTTTTGGTAAATTAGCTAGGTTGAATTTGGTATTTGAGTTCCTTTATTATTTGCTGTTTAAAAGAAAGGTTGGAATCAAGTATGATGCCTTGGCACTTAAAATCAGATACCACCAGGAGCTTTTTACATCAGTACTTGTTTTTTGAGGAACATGCAGACTGTGTTTTATTTTATTGAGATGTAAACATGAGTCTCTGAGCAATTTTGTCATCTGAATCATTATAGTAGTGAGTTTTTGTGTAGTTTGTTATTTGCATGAATTTATCACTGTATCATCTGCATACATTGGAACTTCAGACCCTGTACAGACTAAAGGAAGATCATTAATGGATGTGCTGAACAGTATTGACCTTTGTGGATATCAGTGGGGGAAAAAAATACGTTTATTTTTATTTTACGATGATGAGACAGCACCGACTTTTGAAGGATTTTAGATTTGTTTTAAAAAATCAGGATTGGTTTTTACTAAATTTATATCGACAGATTTAAATTATTAGGTTGCTGATTAAAAGTTTTTTTTAGGAGTTGATTTAACGTATCATGCATATACATTGATTTGATTAAAACGTATGATTAATGATTTGAGGTACAGTGGAATTATCATTAGGTTTGGTTTATAGTTCACGTTTGAGTTTCTGAATCAATGTAGTGTAAATGAATACTAAGTGTTTTTGTGTTTTTCTTCGGGAAAATTGATATTTCACTGTCTCTCTGGAATGTGTCCAGGGAATGTACTCTTGGGGAGAGTGAGTGAAATTGGGGCCATAAACTACCACATTGAAGGGGCCACTCACCACATTGGGATTGTAATGAGTTTTTATTTTCTGACTTTTCATTACACACGCAAATTCTTTTGATAAAGGAATGTTCTGGGAACATGGAATTATGAAAATGTTTGGAACTAGTTGATTATTGTTTGCAAATTGTTTTATATAGTGCAAAACACTGCTTTGGAGGGTTTTGTATGACCTATGACCTTCTGATGACTTTCCGTTGTGGCTTGATCACCCGCATTGGAAAGCCATTTGGAAAATAAATGTATGGTCATTTGTAATACTGCTTTCAAAATAATTTGTGTAATTGGTAAATATGTTTCTTAATCCATATTTGTAATTTGGACCAGTGTGAAGAGGGCATTGCTTTTAACTAAGGGTATGCTGCTTTAAGTCTATTTTCCTATGACCATAGGGGTTAAATAATTTTTCTTTGTGGAGTGTTTTTATTTTTTTTTCTTCTTCAGTTTAGTGATTTTAATTTGATTAGGTTAGCTGACATTTTGTTTTACATTACTCTCATATGGAGAGATGTGTGTAAAACATGGGGGAGGATTCAGTTTTTTGAGGGTTTGAATTGAAGTTATACAACTTAAGTGATATGTGAAGGAGTGTATTGTATTGTTGAGTGTATTGTATTGTTGTGTTTGTTTTGTTCTATTCCCGAGAGATATAGGTCTAATTTCTTGATCCTTGGCTCTACGATGGAGTTGACAGTGAGATGGGGAGTATAAACCAATTTGAAAGAATAGTTTCAATAGAATGTTTTGATATTCTCTGTGAAATATGTTTAGATATGAATATTAAGAATAATTGGTAAAAGTAATCATTTATCATGTAGTTAATGAACTGAACTAAACTGTTGTTCTGATCTGTTCTTTCGAGGTGATCATGAAGGGTGACATCAGACGGTATCTTAATGCATGGAAGAGATAATTTGGACCGAATGGTGTGTGTACCTCAAAACCCCCTCTAACTGGCTGAAGAAGAGAGACAAAGGCATTGAAGGAGGCTTTCCTAACCACTTCTACCGAGAGAAAAGAACCAAGCCAGAAATTGGTGTACAGTATCAGATCTAAGCTATCAACTGCTTTTCTTTCATGGTTCTCTCATACTGTGAGAATCCACTTGGAGTGATCATGGAGAAAGATCTGTTCTAACATTTTCTTATGATGCTGGTATGTTGGTTGACGAATGGACAAGACATGAGTGGTAAAGATGAGACATTGAAATTGGGACATTATCAAGGGCCGTCCACTTTGAACTGTAAAGCTATTTGAAGAAAAACGAAGATGCCAGAAGATGCCGTGCCTGAGAGGGGGGGGTTTAATCTAACTGTGCCATTAAAATTGTTTATACTTTTGTGGTATCAGATTGATTGAAGAGGTCTACACCATGTAAATTGTAGTAATTTAGATTAAGAATGCATTGAGATACTGATCTGTATTAAAATCATGATTAAAAAAGTTAATAGTAGAATTATGGGATAATTATACTGTATGTAAATCTGCTAATATTGATGTGTGTTAAATTGAGGTTTTTACTTTGAGTGATAAGACAAATTTGAATCACTGAGGAGTGCTATTCTAAATATTGGTTTGCTAAATAGTTGGGTTGTTACTTATGATTTGTAATATGAATGATTTCAATGACCTATTCTCTATTCCTGAGTATATTGAGTACTTAGAGGGATGTCTGTCCTATATGTTGTGAGGAGGCCTGTGTTTAGACACTGGTTCTCATGTAATTTACAGAGCATAAATATGTTTTTATTTTCCTCAAATGGATTATTCTGTGTTATTAAACATGTGTAATTTTGTCTTGTAGAATAAAGGTTGTAATCTTAGTTTCAGAAGGGAGAAAGCTTACATATAAGCTAAGGTATTTGACATTGAGGGGATTTGAATTTTAAAATATTGAGTATGTTACTATTCTGATTCTTCAAAAGGGACTGAGTCCCTTGAGAGGGGAATGTTAGGGAAGATTCAGAATTTGTTGGTAACATATGTAAGATGTTTTATATTCATCAAATGTGTGTAAGTTAATTCTCATCAGAATGGTATTTTTGTGTTATTCTGTGGTGAGGTTGCAGTTATCTGTTCTATGTCAAAACTAAGTTGCCTGGGCCGCTGAGAGGGGAGAGGTCAAAGTGTCATCATGTGTAAACATATCTTTCACTATCTACCTTTCCCATAGTGGGGAAAGGAAGGTTGCAGTGTCTGGAATCATTCTATGCTCCCTCTTATGTTGTTTCTATCTTAACCTATAGCCTCACTCTCCTCTCCGTGAGTTTGTCCAGGAGTTTGTATTTAGAGTGGGTTGTATCTAAATGACAATTTGATATATGCCTGTTGTAATGGAGGATTGGTTTATGGTTTGGGAAAGGAGACAAAGCTGAACGATGAGTTATGTCTATGCTGTCTGACTATGTGGGTCTTTGCTATTAAAGGAACTCAGTTGTATTGGAAGGGGGCTCTCAGAGGATTCACTGGGAGACACTGAATCAATCTGAGAGTCACAGGGTTGTGATAGAGCTTATATAATTAAAGATGGACTTTTATAACTAACTCTGACTTGTGTGTGTGGTTTGCTCCCATGATTTGGTAAATAGAGGAAATTTCCACGACATGCCACAGTGCTCTGCTGCTGGCGATGATGAACGTGTCAATATAAAACATATTGTTGTGTGGTCTAAAGTCTAACACTTTTTTTTTTTTACTTTCCTCAAGACTTGCGATTCATGATAACCTGTCAAACTGCTGTGCCTTTTCAAATTATATTCTACTGAAACAGTTTTTAGATATGTTACTGGGCTGCAACTAGGGGTCCAAATCAAATGTTCTCGCCCCAAGGCCACTATTGACCTTTGTAGCATTCAAAGGTCAATGGGCCATCATTGTAAATGAGAATTTGTTCGTAACTGACTTGCCTAGTTTAAAAAAAAAAGGTTACATTTATAAAAATTACAAAATAAATGTGTCTGTATGTGTCTTAACAGATAAAGCCTTCCTTTAGCCTTGTCCCAATCCGTTAGGTTGCAATAGACGCTAGTGAACAAATGGCACCATATTCCCTATATAGTGCACTACTTTTGACTTTTGAACAAGCGGTGCATAAGGTCCCCTCCATCTCTTCATCTAGCCAAGCGGTGCATCAGGTCCCCTCCGTCTCTTCATCTAGCCAAGCGGTGCATAAGGTCCCCTCCATCTTTTCATCTAGCCAAGCGGTGCATAAGGTCCCCTACGTCTCTTCATCTAGCCAAGCGGTGCATAAGGTCCCCTCCATCTCTTCTTATAGCCAAGCGGTGCATAAGGTTCCCTCCATCTCCTCATCTAGCCAAGCGGTGCATAAGGTCCCCTCCATCTCTTCATCTAGCCAAGCGGTGCATAAGGTCCCCTCCATCTCTTCATCTAGCCAAGCGGTGCATAAGGTCCCCTCCATCTCTTCATCTAGCCAAGCGGTGCATAAGGTCCCCTCCATCTCTTCATCTAGCCAAGCGGTGCATAAGGTCCCCTCCATCTCTTCATCTAGCCAAGCGGTGCATAAGGTCCCCTCCATCTCTTCATCTAGCCAAGCGGTGCATAAGGTCCCCTCCATCTCTTCATCTAGCCAAGCGGTGCATAAGGTCCCCTCCGTCTCGTCATCTAGCCAAGCGGTGCATAAGGTCCCCTCCATCTCTTCATCTAGCCAAGCGGTGCATAAGGTCCCCTCCATCTCTTCATCTAGCCAAGCGGTGCATAAGGTCCCCTCCATCTCTTCATCTAGACAAGCGGTGCATAAGGTCCCCTCCATCTCTTCATCTAGCCAAGCGGTGCATAAGGTCCCCTCCATCTCTTCATCTAGCCAAGCGGTGCATAAGGTCCCCTCCATCTCTTCATCTAGCCAAGCGGTGCATAAGGTCCCCTCCATCTCTTCATCTAGCCAAGCGGTCCATAAGGTCCCCTCCATCTCTTCATCTAGCCAAGCGGTGCATAAGGTCCCCTCCATCTCTTCATCTAGCCAAGCGGTCCATAAGGTCCCCTCCGTCTCTTCATCTAGCCAAGCGGTGCATAAGGTCCCCTCCATCTCTTCTTCTAGCCAAGCGGTGCATAAGGTCCCCTCCATCTCTTCATCTAGCCAAGCGGTGCATAAGGTCCCCTCCATCTCTTCATCTAGCCAAGCGGTGCATAAGGTCCCCTCCGTCTCTTCATCTAGCCAAGCGGTCCATAAGGTCCCCTCCATCTCTTCATCTAGCCAAGCGGTCCATAAGGTCCCCTCCATCTCTTCATCTAGCCAAGCGGTCCATAAGGTCCCCTCCATCTCTTCATCTAGCCAAGCGGTGCATAAGGTCCCCTCCATCTCTTCATCTAGCCAAGCGGTCCATAAGGTCCCCTCCATCTCTTCATCTAGCCAAGCGGTGCATAAGGTCCCCTCCATCTCTTCATCTAGCCAAGCGGTGCATAAGGTCCCCTCCGTCTCGTCATCTAGCCAAGCGGTGCATAAGGTCCCCTCCATCTCTTCATCTAGCCAAGCGGTGCATAAGGTCCCCTCCGTCTCGTCATCTAGCCAAGCGGTGCATAAGGTCCCCTCCATCTCGTCATCTAGCCAAGCGGTGCATAAGGTCCCCTCCGTCTCGTCATCTAGCCAAGCGGTGCATAAGGTCCCCTCCATCTCTTCATCTAGCCAAGTGGTGCATTAGGTCCCCTCCATCTCTTCATCTAGCCAGGCGGTCCATAAGGTCCCCTCCATCTCTTCATCTAGCCAAGCGGTGCATAAGGTCCCATCCGTCTCTTCATCTAGCCAAGAGGTCCATAACGTCCCCTCCATCTCTTCATCTAGCCAAGCGGTGCATAAGGTCCCCTCCATCTCTTCATCTAGTCAAGCGGTGCATAAGGTCCCCTCCGTCTCGTCATCTAGCCAAGCGGTGCATAAGGTCCCCTCCATCTCGTCATCTAGCCAAGCGGTGTATAAGGTCCCCTCCGTCTCGTCATCTAGCCAAGCGGTGCATAAGGTCCCCTCCATCTCTTCATCTAGCCAAGCGGTGCATAAGGTCCCCTCCATCTCTTCATCTAGCCAAGCGGTCCATAAGGTCCCCTCCATCTCTTCATCTAGCCAAGCGGTGCATAAGGTCCCATCCGTCTCTTCATCTAGCCAAGCGGTCCATAAGGTCCCCTCCATCTCTTCATCTAGCCAAGCGGTGCATAAGGTCCCCTCCATCTCTTCATCTAGCCAAGCGGTCCATAAGGTCCCCTCCATCTCTTCATCTAGCCAAGCGGTGCATAAGGTCCCATCCGTCTCTTCATCTAGCCAAGCGGTGCATAAGGTCCCCTCCGTCTCTTCATCTAGCCAAGCGGTCCATAAGGTCCCCTCCATCTCTTCATCTAGCCAAGCGGTGCATAAGGTCCCCTCCGTCTCTTCATCTAGCCAAGCGGTGCATAAGGTCCCCTCCATCTCTTCATCTAGCCAAGCGGTGCATAAGGTCCCCTCCATCTCTTCTTCTAGCCAAGCGGTCCATAAGGTCCCCTCCATCTCTTCATCTAGCCAAGCGGTGCATAAGGTCCCCTCCATCTCTTCATCTAGCCAAGCGGTGCATAAGGTCCCATCCGTCTCGTCATCTAGCCAAGCGGTGCATAAGGTCCCCTCCATCTCTTCATCTAGCCAAGCGGTGCATAAGGTCCCCTCCGTCTCGTCATCTAGCCAAGCGGTGCATAAGGTCCCCTCCATCTCTTCATCTAGCCAAGCGGTGCATAAGGTCCCCTCCATCTCTTCATCTAGCCAAGCGGTGCATAAGGTCCCCTCCGTCTCGTCATCTAGCCAAGCGGTGCATAAGGTCCCCTCCATCTCTTCATCTAGCCAAGCGGTGCATAAGGTCCCCTCCGTCTCGTCATCTAGCCAAGCGGTGCATAAGGTCCCCTCCATCTCGTCATCTAGCCAAGCGGTGCATAAGGTCCCCTCCGTCTCGTCATCTAGCCAAGCGGTGCATAAGGTCCCCTCCATCTCTTCATCTAGCCAAGTGGTGCATTAGGTCCCCTCCATCTCTTCATCTAGCCAGGCGGTCCATAAGGTCCCCTCCATCTCTTCATCTAGCCAAGCGGTGCATAAGGTCCCATCCGTCTCTTCATCTAGCCAAGAGGTCCATAACGTCCCCTCCATCTCTTCATCTAGCCAAGCGGTGCATAAGGTCCCCTCCATCTCTTCATCTAGTCAAGCGGTGCATAAGGTCCCCTCCGTCTCGTCATCTAGCCAAGCGGTGCATAAGGTCCCCTCCATCTCTTCATCTAGCCAAGCGGTGCATAAGGTCCCCTCCGTCTCGTCATCTAGCCAAGCGGTGCATAAGGTCCCCTCCATCTCGTCATCTAGCCAAGCGGTGTATAAGGTCCCCTCCGTCTCGTCATCTAGCCAAGCGGTGCATAAGGTCCCCTCCATCTCTTCATCTAGCCAAGCGGTGCATAAGGTCCCCTCCATCTCTTCATCTAGCCAAGCGGTCCATAAGGTCCCCTCCATCTCTTCATCTAGCCAAGCGGTGCATAAGGTCCCATCCGTCTCTTCATCTAGCCAAGCGGTCCATAAGGTCCCCTCCATCTCTTCATCTAGCCAAGCGGTGCATAAGGTCCCCTCCATCTCTTCATCTAGCCAAGCGGTCCATAAGGTCCCCTCCATCTCTTCATCTAGCCAAGCGGTCCATAAGGTCCCCTCCATCTCTTCATCTAGCCAAGCGGTGCATAAGGTCCCATCCGTCTCTTCATCTAGCCAAGCGGTGCATAAGGTCCCCTCCGTCTCTTCATCTAGCCAAGCGGTCCATAAGGTCCCCTCCATCTCTTCATCTAGCCAAGCGGTGCATAAGGTCCCCTCCGTCTCTTCATCTAGCCAAGCGGTGCATAAGGTCCCCTCCATCTCTTCATCTAGCCAAGCGGTGCATAAGGTCCCCTCCATCTCTTCTTCTAGCCAAGCGGTCCATAAGGTCCCCTCCATCTCTTCATCTAGCCAAGCGGTGCATAAGGTCCCCTCCATCTCTTCATCTAGCCAAGCGGTGCATAAGGTCCCATCCGTCTCGTCATCTAGCCAAGCGGTGCATAAGGTCCCCTCCATCTCTTCATCTAGCCAAGCGGTCCATAAGGTCCCCTCCATCTCTTCATCTAGCCAAGCGGTCCATAAGGTCCCCTCCATCTCTTCATCTAGCCAAGCGGTCCATAAGGTCCCCTCCATCTCTTCATCTAGCCAAGCGGTGCATAAGGTCCCCTCCGTCTCGTCATCTAGCCAAGCGGTGCATAAGGTCCCCTCCATCTCTTCATCTAGCCAAGCGGTCCATAAGGTCCCCTCCGTCTCGTCATCTAGCCAAGCGGTCCATAAGGTCCCCTCCATCTCTTCATCTAGCCAAGCGGTGCATAAGGTCCCCTCCATCTCTTCATCTAGCCAAGCGGTGCATAAGGTCCCCTCCATCTCTTCATCTAGCCAAGCGGTCCATAAGGTCCCCTCCATCTTTTCATCTAGCCAAGCGGTCCATAAGGTCCCCTCCATCTCTTCATCTAGCCAAGCGGTGCATAAGGTCCCCTCCATCTCTTCATCTAGCCAAGCGGTGCATAAGGTCCCCTCCGTCTCGTCATCTAGCCAAGCGGTGCATAAGGTCCCCTCCATCTCTTCATCTAGCCAAGCGGTGCATAAGGTCCCCTCCATCTCTTCATCTAGCCAAGCGGTGCATAAGGTCCCCTCCATCTCTTCATCTAGCCAAGCGGTGCATAAGGTCCCCTCCATCTCTTCATCTAGCCAAGCGGTGCATAAGGTCCCCTCCGTCTCGTCATCTAGCCAAGCGGTCCATAAGGTCCCCTCCGTCTCTTCATCTAGCCAAGCGGTGCATAAGGTCCCCTCCATCTCCTCATCTAGCCAAGCGGTCCATAAGGTCCCCTCCATCTCTTCATCTAGCCAAGCGGTGCATAAGGTCCCCTCCGTCTCGTCATCTAGCCAAGCGGTCCATAAGGTCCCCTCCGTCTCTTCATCTAGCCAAGCGGTGCATAAGGTCCCCTCCATCTCTTCATCTAGCCAAGCGGTGCATAAGGTCCCCTCCATCTCTTCATCTAGCCAAGCGGTGCATAAGGTCCCCTCCATCTCTTCATCTAGCCAAGTGGTGCATTAGGTCCCCTCCATCTCTTCATCTAGCCAGGCGGTCCATAAGGTCCCCTCCATCTCTTCATCTAGCCAAGCGGTGCATAAGGTCCCCTCCATCTCTTCATCTAGCCAAGCGGTGCATAAGGTCCCATCCGTCTCGTCATCTAGCCAAGCGGTGCATAAGGTCCCCTCCATCTCTTCATCTAGCCAAGCGGTCCATAAGGTCCCCTCCATCTCTTCATCTAGCCAAGCGGTCCATAAGGTCCCCTCCATCTCTTCATCTAGCCAAGCGGTCCATAAGGTCCCCTCCATCTCTTCATCTAGCCAAGCGGTGCATAAGGTCCCCTCCGTCTCGTCATCTAGCCAAGCGGTGCATAAGGTCCCCTCCATCTCTTCATCTAGCCAAGCGGTCCATAAGGTCCCCTCCGTCTCGTCATCTAGCCAAGCGGTCCATAAGGTCCCCTCCATCTCTTCATCTAGCCAAGCGGTGCATAAGGTCCCCTCCATCTCTTCATCTAGCCAAGCGGTGCATAAGGTCCCCTCCATCTCTTCATCTAGCCAAGCGGTCCATAAGGTCCCCTCCATCTTTTCATCTAGCCAAGCGGTCCATAAGGTCCCCTCCATCTCTTCATCTAGCCAAGCGGTGCATAAGGTCCCCTCCATCTCTTCATCTAGCCAAGCGGTGCATAAGGTCCCCTCCGTCTCGTCATCTAGCCAAGCGGTGCATAAGGTCCCCTCCATCTCTTCATCTAGCCAAGCGGTGCATAAGGTCCCCTCCATCTCTTCATCTAGCCAAGCGGTGCATAAGGTCCCCTCCATCTCTTCATCTAGCCAAGCGGTGCATAAGGTCCCCTCCATCTCTTCATCTAGCCAAGCGGTGCATAAGGTCCCCTCCGTCTCGTCATCTAGCCAAGCGGTCCATAAGGTCCCCTCCGTCTCTTCATCTAGCCAAGCGGTGCATAAGGTCCCCTCCATCTCTTCATCTAGCCAAGCGGTCCATAAGGTCCCCTCCATCTCTTCATCTAGCCAAGCGGTGCATAAGGTCCCCTCCGTCTCGTCATCTAGCCAAGCGGTCCATAAGGTCCCCTCCGTCTCTTCATCTAGCCAAGCGGTGCATAAGGTCCCCTCCATCTCTTCATCTAGCCAAGCGGTGCATAAGGTCCCCTCCATCTCTTCATCTAGCCAAGCGGTGCATAAGGTCCCCTCCATCTCTTCATCTAGCCAAGCGGTGCATAAGGTCCCCTCCGTCTCGTCATCTAGCCAAGCGGTCCATAAGGTCCCCTCCGTCTCTTCATCTAGCCAAGCGGTGCATAAGGTCCCCTCCATCTCTTCATCTAGCCAAGCGGTCCATAAGGTCCCCTCCATCTCTTCATCTAGCCAAGCGGTCCATAAGGTCCCCTCCATCTCTTCATCTAGCCAAGCGGTCCATAAGGTCCCCTCCATCTCTTCATCTAGCCAAGCGGTCCATAAGGTCCCCTCCATCTCTTCATCTAGCCAAGCGGTCCATAAGGTCCCCTCCATCTCTTCATCTAGCCAAGCGGTCCATAAGGTCCCCTCCATCTCTTCATCTAGCCAAGCGGTCCATAAGGTCCCCTCCATCTCTTCATCTAGCCAAGCGGTCCATAAGGTCCCCTCCATCTCTTCATCTAGCCAAGCGGTCCATAAGGTCCCCTCCATCTCTTCCGGTGTGAGTGATGTTTCTATGTCTGCATCCAAAATGGCAGCCTATTCCATATATAGTGCACCACTTTGGGCTCCGGTCAAAAGTATTACACTTTATAGGGTACACGGCGTGGGAGTTGGGTATATTTGACGTCCAACATCACGCTCAGCAGAGTTGATTACTGAAGCATGCTGCTGGAATGGGAATGATTGTCACCAGGGATGCAGTTCAAATCAAGGTCATTACAGCGTTATCCTTATAACACACCTGAAAGGTACAGGTTTTGTGGAACAACTCCAGTCCCTATTTATTAAGATTTGCTCACTGGATTTGTGTATTTGTATATTGAGATGACATTGTATTTGAACATTTTGGCTGTTTGCAAAAATAAAACAACATTTGCACGTTTTCCTTTCGGAGGTTGCTTTGACACACACACACACACACACACACAAAAAGGGACAACCTTCAAATGTTTCCCAGTACTATTGTTAATATTATTAGCCTGAGACTTCTTATGAAATCAGAGTTGTGACTCCACACATCTGGTAGGATTTGGACAGGTAGAAAATGTGTGACTTTCAATTCAAGGAACACGAGGGGGAGGAGTCTAACTTGGAAGTGAAATGGGCAAATATGTGTGTATGGTAATGATCATCTGCTCACCAAATTACAGGCCAGCCGGTCAGTTCTACTGATGCTCTGCTGCCTCCTTCCCTTTGAGACTGGAAAGACTAGAGAGACTGGAGAGACTAGAGAGACTGGAGAGACTGGAAAGACTAGAGAGACTGGAGAGACTAGAGAGACTGGAGAGACTAGAGAAACTGGAGAGACTAGAGAGACTAGAGAGACTGGAGAGACTGGAATGAGACTGGAAAGACTGGAGAGACTAGAGAGACTGGAGAGACTGGAGAGACTAGAGAGACTAGAGAGACTGGAAAGACTGGAGAGACTAGAGAGACTGGAGAGACTGGAGAGACTAGAGAGACTGGAGAGACTGGAGAGACTGGAAAGACTAGAGAGACTGGAGAGACTGGAGAGACTAGAGAGACTGGAGAGACTGGAAAGACTAGAGAGACTGGAGAGACTAGAGAGACTGGAGAGACTAGAGAAACTGGAGAGACTGGAAAGACTGGAGAGACTAGAGAGACTGGAGAGACTGGAGAGACTAGAGAGACTAGAGAGACTGGAAAGACTAGAGAGACTGGAGAGACTGGAAAGACTAGAGAGACTGGAGAGACTAGAGAGACTACAGAGACTGGAAAGACTGGAGAGACTGGAATGAGACTGGAAAGACTGGAAAGACTAGAGAGACTGGAGAGACTGGAAAGACTAGAGAGACTGGAGAGACTAGAGAGACTACAGAGACTGGAAAGACTGGAGAGACTGGAATGAGACTGGAAAGACTGGAAAGAGACCTTTTAGACCTTTGCATTTTGATGTGCAGCCTCTTGAATTCTGTTTGGGATTAAATAAAGCATGACTAATGCATTCCCAATTTCAAAGAGAGACAATCTATGTATCCTTACAGGCCAGACTAGACCCCCCGTCACCACATTTCTGAAAATATACCTACTCATTTGTTTCAGTACTGAGCCTTGAAGTGGCCGTCTGTTGAAGCGAAAGGTTCCCCCCTTGTTATATTGCTGTTAAATGGCGCCAGACTTTTATCTTGCTAACCGTGATTTAGAAGGCCCTACTGTAGTGTGTGATTGTGAATGAGTCTGGAAGGATTCAATCAGTTTCACTTGTACAGACACTGTCGACATCCATAGAAAACATGAGTTTAAAAAAATATATATATATGTTTTTACTTCATCTTTATTTAACCAGGTAAGCCAGTTGCGACCTGGCCAAGATAAAGCAAAGCAGTGTGGCAAAAACAACAACAACAAAGAGTTATACATAAACAAACATACAGTCCATAACACAATATAAAAATCTATGTACAGTATGTGCAAATGTAGAAGATTAGGGAGGTAAGGCAATAAATAGGCCATAGAGGCAAAACAACTACAATTTAGCATTAACACTGGAGTGATAGATGTGCAGATGATGATGTGCAAGTAGAGATACTGGGGTGCAAAAGAGACAGAGGATAAATACAATATGGGGATGAGGTAGTTGGGTGGGCTATTTAAAGATGTCTGAGTACAGGTACATTGATCGGTTAGATGCTTCGACAGCTGGTGCTTAAAGCTAGTGAGGGAGATATAAGACTCCAGCTTCAGTGATTTTTGCAATTCGTTGCAGTCATTGGCAGCAGAGAACTGGAAGGAAAGGTGGCCAAAGGAAGTGTTGGCTTTGGGGATGACCAGTGAAATATACCTGCTGGAGTGCGTGCTACGGGTGGGTGTTGCTATGGTGACCAGCGAGCTGAGATAAGGGGGGACTTTACCTAGTAAACTTAGAGATGACCTGGAGCCAGTGGGTTTGGCGACGAGTATGAAGCAAGGGCCAGCCAACGAGAGCATACAGGTTGCAGTGGTGGGCAGTATATGGGGCTTTGGTGACAAAACGGATGGCACTATGATAGACTACATCCAGTTTGCTGAGTAGAGTGTTGGGGGCTAATTTGTAAATGACATCGCCAAAGTCAATGATCGGTAGGATAATCAGTTTTACGAGGGTATGTTTGGCAGCATGAGTGAAGGATGCTTTGTTGCGAAATTGGATGCCAATTCTAGATTTAATTTTGGATTGGAGATGGTTAATATGAGTCTGGAAGGAGAGTTAACAGTCTAACCAGACACCTAGGTATTTGTAGTTGTCCACATATTCTAACTCAGAACCATCCAGAGTAGTGATGCAAGTCGGGCGGGCGTGTGCAGGCAACAATCGGTTGAAGAGCATGCATTTAGTTTTACTAGCATTTAAAAGCAGTTGGAGGCCACAGAAGGAGTGTTGTATGGCTTTGAAGCTCGTTTTTGAGGTTTGTTAACACAGTGTCCAAAGAGGTGCCAGATGTATACAGAATGGTGTCGTCTGAATATAGGGGGATCAGAAATTCACCAGCAGCAAGACTGACATCATTGATACATACAGAGAAAAGAGTTGGCCCGAGATTTGAACCCTGTGGCACCCCCATAGAGACTTCCAGACGTCTGGCCAACAGGCCCTCTGATTTGAGACACTGAACTGTGTCTGATAAGTAGTTGGTGAACCAGGTGAAGCAATCATTAGAGAAACCAAGGATATTGAATCTGTCGATAAGAATGCGATGACTGTATAGTGCAACTGTATAGTGCAGCTTTCCAATCTTTGGGGATCTCAGACGATACGAAAGAGAGGTTGAACAGGCTAGCAATAGGGGTCACAACAATTTCAGCAGATCATTTTAGAAAGAGAGGGTCCAGATTGTCTAGCCCGGCTGATTTGTAGGGATCCAGATTTTGCAGCTCTTTCAGAACATCAGCTGTCAGGATGAGAAGCAAGTTGCTGCGGGGGGGTGCAGAGCTGTTGGCCGGGGTTGGGGTAGCCAGGTGGAAAGCATGGCCAGCCATAGAAAAATGCTTACTGAAATTATCGATTATCGTAGATTTATCAGTGGTGACAGTGTTTCCTAGCCTCAGAGCAGTGGGCAGTTGGGAGGAGATGCTCTTATTCTCCATGGACTGTGCAGTGTCCCAGAACCCTTTGGAGTTAGTGCTACAGGATGCACATTTCTGTTTGAAAAAGCCATCCTTACCTTTCCTAACTGACTGTGTATATTGGGTCCTGACTTCCCTGAAAAGTTGCATATCGCATGGGGCGATTCGATGCTAATGCAGAACGCCACAGGATGTTTTTGTGCTGTGTAGTACTTGTACTACATATGGGACGCAGCCCGACTGAAGGTTAGTGACCAGCTGGCTGTTTCTCTTGATGTCTTGTTTGTGACATCCGTGTGTTCCTCACTGTTAAAAGCCCAGGTATGCCTTTCAGGCAGCCCCTACCTCAGTCCACACCAATACTGTATAGTGCACTTCTTTTGACAAAGCAAATACTTTATCACCTTAGTATGTTTGTGTTTCAGCAACACGATAAAACCAACGTTAAACACAGTAATTATCTTATTTTGTTTCATGATGCTCTAGTCTTTCATGGACTGTAGGGTTTAGTCTTCTTGGCCTCAGAAGTAGCTGTAAATATCTTCAGTATTCTCTTTAAGACTTTTTAAAGGCTCTTTAAAGTAAAGCAAACTGCTGAAAGTGAACTGTGCAACCGTTTCAGATAAGCTTTAAAAGCACAGCAGCATCATAATATTCAAGTCATGGAGTTAACGGATTGGTGAAATGCAATACATGAACATAAAAACCGCTCTGTGTTTCCTTATTGTCCCTACGAGAAACATTTGTAAGAAGAGATGGCAACTTGAAAATGACATTTTGTGTACAGACCTCTTAAGGCAACACAATAATTGCAGAAGAAAAGGGGCTTAGCCTCATTCTCTGATAATTGTATCTGTGTCTAACACACACACACACACACACACACACACACACACACACACACACACACACACACACACACACACACACACAGTGAGTGGATGAGATGAGCTTCCACTCTGCAACAAATGAGAAGTGTTCCAAAACCAGTTCTGCTCTGCCCATGGAACCGTGGATCAGGAAGTGACTGAAGAGCTTCTGTCCCAGTGTAGCTCTGTAACACTTGGCTTTGTCCCTAGTCACTGCCTGGATCAGAGAAGCTGCGCTGCCATCATCCCAGTGCTGGCAGCAATAAGGCCAGGCTTAGAATGACAAATTGGTTGGGGGAGCTGATGATAGCAGGCCAAGAAAGATACTTTGAAGAGGAAACGGTCGGACTCGTTTGTGACAAGCATGCAAACGATATGGCCAAGTGTATACATGTCTGAAGGCCCTGCAATGTGGAGTGATCCAGTCCCAAGGAAAAGGTGGTACAAGTCATTCTTGTCAAGACTAAACAGACTGAGGCGCTCAGATCAAAAGTATTGAATAAACAGAAGAATTAGAGCTTCTCTGTCTCGTCTCTTGCTGCCTGACCTGATTCTGAAGAAAATAGAACTGAAAATACTTAGTTAGTTTTGATATATAACAATAATAATAAAAAAATATTCAAATCTATGTATGGATAGCTGTGTGAGTTGGCATTTTGGAAATGTGTAGGTCATAAGTCACCAAGCGTTTTTCTGAGTCAAGGTCACTTCCTGAGTCAAAAATGTAAGCCTATGCAACAATAACCAATTAAAAACAGCACTGTAGCAATGAGGTTTGAGCTGTAATTTATAGGCCCAATACATTATCCCCGTATACTGGCTTTGCTTGAATTTACCTGCCAATGCATTGTTGTTTGGGACACTTTCTTTAAATAATATTTCAACATTTGAGGTAGGCTATATGATCACACACGGTAATAGATCCACTGTTGTATTACTTGTGAGGCACAGCTGAGTGATCACACAGCTTTTTATTTTACTGGGCTGGTGGTGGCTGCATCTGATGGTCAGTCTCAGCGGAGGGAGAGAGCAGCAGACCGAGGGTCAGTCTCAGCAGAGGGAGAGAGCAGCAGACTGAGGGTCAGTCTCAGCAGAGGGAGAGAGCAGCAGACTGAGGGTCAGTCTCAGCAGAGGGAGAGAGCAGCAGACTGAGGGTCAGTCTCAGCAGAGGGAGAGAGCAGCAGACTGAGGGTCAGTCTCAGCAGAGGGAGAGAGCAGCAGACTGAGGGTCAGTCTCAGCAGAGGGAGAGAGCAGCAGACTGAGGGTCAGTCTCAGCAGAGGGAGAGAGCAGCAGACTGAGGGTCAGTCTCA
Organism: Oncorhynchus clarkii lewisi; assembly: GCF_045791955.1. Classification (NCBI taxonomy): domain Eukaryota; kingdom Metazoa; phylum Chordata; class Actinopteri; order Salmoniformes; family Salmonidae; genus Oncorhynchus; species Oncorhynchus clarkii. The sequence goes on along the minus strand of NC_092177.1, from coordinate 6,029,082 downwards.
GCAGAGGGAGAGAGCAGCAGACTGCAGGTCAGTCTCAGCAGAGGGAGAGAGCAGCAGACTGAGGGTCAGTCTCAGCAGAGGGAGAGAGCAGCAGACTGAGGGTCAGTCTCAGCAGAGGGAGAGAGCAGCAGACTGAGGGTCAGTCTCAGCAGAGGGAGAGAGCAGCAGACTGCAGGTCAGTCTCAGCAGAGGGAGAGAGCAGCAGACTGAGGGTCAGTCTCAACAGAGGGAGATAGCAGCAGACTGAGGGTCAGTCTCAGCAGAGGGAGAGAGCAGCAGACTGCAGGTCAGTCTCAGCAGAGGGAGAGAGCAGCAGACTGAGGGTCAGTCTCAGCAGAGGGAGAGAGCAGCAGACTGAGGGTCAGTCTCAGCAGAGGGAGAGAGCAGCAGACTGAGGGTCAGTCTCAGAGGAGAGAGAAAGCAGCAGGCTGAGGGTCAGTCTCAGCAGAGGGAGAGAGCAGCAGACTGAGGGTCAGTCTCAGCAGAGGGAGAGAGCAGCAGACTGAGGGTCAGTCTCAGAGGAGGGAGAGAGCAGCAGGCTGAGGGTCAGTCTCAGCAGAGGGAGAGAGCAGCAGACTGAGGGTCAGTCTCAGCAGAGGGAGAGAGCAGCAGACTGCGGGTCAGTCTCAGCAGAGGGAGAGAGCAGCAGCCTGAGGGTCAGTCTCAGCAGAGGTAGAGAGCAGCAGACTGAGGGTCAGTCTCAGCAGAGGGAGAGAGCAGAAGACTGAGGGTCAGTCTCAGCATAGGGAGAGAGCAGCAGGCTGAGGGTCAGTCTCAGCAGAGGGAGAGAGCAGCAGACTGAGGGTCAGTCTCAGCAGAGGGAGAGAGCAGCAGACTCAGGGTCCGTCGCTCAACATCCCTCCGCTCTCTCTTTCCTCCACTGACACTGACCCAAAAGGGACACCGTCTTCCATCTGATGGCGAAACTCGAGTCGCATCGCATTATTTCTGCCTCATGCACAAATTCAGGTTGTTACTGCTATGAACAGAGAAAGTTAAATATTACCTCGCTATTAAAAAACACCCAAGTCACTAACAATAATAACAACGCAAGCCTACAGATACACTTTCCTACTCGTTCATTACTGCTGCAATGCTTGTTGTAGCGCCGAGTGGAAATAGGAACAACGAGCATTTTATGGGCTATAAAAGTGTTGAATACAAAGTGTTGACAGTGCTGAGTAAGAACTTAAACATGAACTCACTACACACATACAGTGGGGCAAAAAAGTATTTAGTCAGCCACCAATTGTGCAAGTTCTCCCACTTAAAAAGATAAGAGAGGCATGTAATTTTCATCATAGGTACACTTCAAGAAAATCACATTGTAGGATTTTTTTATGAATTTATTTGCAAATTATGGTGGAAAATAAGTACTTGGTCACCTACAAACAAGCAAGATTTCTGGCTCTCACAGACCTGTAACTTCTTCTTTAAGAGGCTCCTCTGTCCTGTGGCTGTGACAATAACTGAACCATGGCCTACCCGGAGCAAACTGTTGGCTGCATTGGCTGCACCTACCACCAACAGCCCGAGACTAATAACAAAAAATTAGGAACACAAGGCTTTATCGTTTGGGTTTTTTACAGAAATGTTTGGCGATTGCCTGGTAATGCCTGAGAGATGGACAAGTTGATCACGATAAACCGGTTGGTGAACACTGGTGTAGGCCAACGATTGGATGTCTCCAAAAATAAGATCTGCAATTATGACTGATGCAATTTCAATGTGTTTATCGACAGTTTCCAGACATTTTTACCTGAAGTTACTATCATTAGTTAAAAAATCTAAACACTTTTAAACATGCATTATGTTATTCAAATTAAGTTTCTGTTTTTGTCAATCTGATGACCTACTGTTTACAAATGTATAACTAAATTCTAACATACCCGCAATGTCCAAATTTGTATCTCTCCCTGTTGATTATTCACATGAGAATCAAATGCAAGTATTTGCAGTGAATGCACTGAGATCCCTGACATTTTAACAATTAATGTCCCAATAGAGAGATATGTCAGATGAATCATTAGTCCATGAAAGCATTTACATAGCCAGAAAATACTCCAAGCCAGTCACTTCAAATGAAATAATAAGGTCCCTAACCTAGTGTACACATTCAATTCTGAATACAAAACGCTTCCTCAATAAAGCTAGCTAGGTGACAAGTTACTTTCGCAATACGTTTTGAAGAATAAGCTAGCGCTGTCCAACATTAGCTTGATACTGTGCCAGTCACTGAAACGATGTTGCAACCAACACCCACAACTGGTTGCGTGGTGGCCTGGTCGCAGCCAACAACAGAACCAATTTGTGCTTAAAACTGCAGGCTATGCATCAAAGGCTGCACCAACCACACAGAACCACTCATACCATCACAACTTCCAGAGAAAACCCCAGCAAAGACTGGAAGCGGACTTGTTCACTCTGCTAGTAGTGGACTACTTCTCAAAGTATGTATGAATTACAAACCTGTCACAGTCACATCTGTCTGCAGATGTTGTAATTCACCTGAAAGTCATTTTCTTTTTTGTTGCCCACCATGTGGTACCCTGAGGCAATGGTTATGGATAACGGATCTCAGTTCTCCCAGAAGACCCCTTTCTGACTTTGCTGCCAAGTATGGATTTTGCCTTGTCACTGCTAGACCCATCAATCACAAACACAGCAGCGATCAGCTCATGGGAAAAGGATAGAAAGAGTGAGGATCAGCAACGAGCGCCACAGAGTCAGCGACCTCAGCAGACTCCCACTTGGAAAACAGGTGTGGGTGAATTGACTCAAAAGTCACAGGAAACAATGCCGAGGAGGGAAACATGCAGCACCACGATCCTCTATGGTGGAAGTTACCCCACGGGTCCGTCCGCAGGAACAGACATGACCACATCCATATGGATGAACCTGAGAATAACAACGCCAAAGCAGGAGAGGATTCAAGTGTCTTCACCGTTCCGACACACCGGGTCAACACCAACACACAAGGTCATCGCGGCTGTATCTGCTACACACCTACCGCCATAAGGGCAGAATAATCTCTTGAGGTCTGTTGAGAGGAAGGCCCTTTTACCCCTAGTTCTCTGAAAGGGGGGAGATGCGATGTTATTTGCATATTGTATCCTGATTGGCCGTATGCTAATGATAGCCCGTGGGAATGGTTGGTGAGGAAAGATTCTCCCTATAATGTGAAGCAACGTCATGCTGGCAATAAATTAGCCTTCATAAAGCTGCACCGGTAGTAGCTATTTTACTCACAAAATAGACAAGACCAACAGTAAATAGTATTTATTCACTATTAACAGCTGATTTTCTAGCGGGAAGTGAAAAAACAGAAGCCCATTTAAGGAAATATGGTGTAAACTGGACCCCCCCCCCCCCTCCCCGATCTCAACTAATAAATTAAAATAAGCATACACTATGCATGTGTGTGTGTGTGTGTGTGTGTGTGTATGTGTGTGTGTGTGTGTGTGTGTGTGTGTGTGTGTGTGTGTGTGTGTGTGTGTGTGTGTGTGTGTGTGTGTGTGTGTGTGTGTGTGTGTGTGTGTGTGCGCGTGTGTGTCGGGAAAGGGAGGGGCTGTCAAAAACTATACACAAAAAGAGAATGGTAAAAAAAAAAGGGTCAAAAGGTCAAAATATCCCCTCCAGTAAACAAACCCAGGACCTTCAAATCCCAGGGTGGTGCCGCTAACCATTACTCTACCATCTTTACTCTATAAAGATATGTCAACTTAACACTCTATTTAATTGGGACTGTCTGGTGATGTCAACAAACATTCATTCCAAAATGTTTTTTGTTCATTCACTCAGGACACATTGAATGTTTATTTCTCTTGCTTGGGATTTTTTTATTTATTTTTAATGTAATTGTCTTAAACAGTTGATTTGTTGAAAATAGTTTCATTTCATCACGTAGCTATAAAAATTAGCAAGCATGGAATTTTCTTTTTGACTGCAAACAGGTCTCGCAAGCGAGCAGTGATCATTATGATGTTGTTGTTGTTTACCTGGATGCTTTGTGTACAACCCTGACACTTTTTACTTGTGGATGGCGACTTCACGTTTTCGGGAAAATATTGAAAAGTAACTTGAAACTGTGTTGATCAGTCGGCTCACATTTGGATTAGCAGACTGAATTAATGCATACAGTAAGGGATATCATTTGGATTAGCAGACTGAATTAATGCATACAGTAAGGGATATCATTTGGATTAGCAGACTGAATTAATGCATACAGTAAGGGATATCATTTGGATTAGCAGACTGAATTAATGCATACAGTAAGGGATATAATTTGCTCTGGATCTTCTAACAGCAATGTGTCGTTTCTGGTGTGTGCATATGTTATAAATTAGCGGCGTGACATTTTTTCCCAAAAGTTGCCAAAGTTTGGTGTACCTAACTGGCTAAAATAGCAGCCAAGTAGCACCCGGTTTAAGGACTCTGATATTCTGCTGAAAAGATCTGAGCATTGTCAGAAATGCTACAAAAAGGTAGCACGTCGTTGGTGTTTACTGGGCAGAAACGTGCACGTGAGAGCGGTAAAATTGTGAATTTACTCAAAACTGTTGCACCTACAAACGTATTCAGTCCAAATGGATCTTAAGTCTGATGGCCGCCTTATGGACTCTGTAGTCTTGTTTAAATCCGGCATCTAGAATTTGAGCTAAATTTAAGCAAAAAAATTGTCTGGCGACTCTGATGCTAACGACCCTGTCAAAAATCCCATATAGTGGTTCTCGGCGTCAGTTGGACGGAGAGTGACAAGAGCTGGGGAGGGTGTTGTGTACCTCCAATCAAGTTGATTTGCACATTTCTTTGACAATGGTGTCATATCGGCTTACATAAGATGGTAGGGAGATTTAATTTAGCTGAGCTTCAACTATAATATCTAGAACAAAAGTGGCCGTCACAGTGAGTGGTTGGTCTATTACTAACAAGCAGCTCTGTTTTACGTTGTAATTACATTGTTTTCCTGAGCATACTGGCACCTTAGTCAAAGGCTTCTGAGAGCCTTAAGACTGTTTGTCATGGAAATTAGCCCTCCTCTGAGCCAAAACAATTATGGCAATGCTACAGGTCTGCTGTAAGCGTGGCATGGCACGTCAAAGTACAGGCAGGACGTCAGACAAACAGCCTTGGGTAGGAGGAAGTGATTGGTTCACACCGGTTTGAGTGGTTTATGTAGACATTGCAAATGTTTCTGATGAGTTAGTACATCATACGAGGTGCTTTATAATGCATTAAACAGAGTTCATAAGGAGATAGAATACATTTTACTAATTTGGTTGCAACAAACACTTTCTCTTGTGGTACATTTTCACAACTCTTAGTAGAAAACTCCAAACGGGTCACACTAGTAACACAGCCAGTCGTTTCATTAAAACCCTGTCATTGTGCATTCATTTGGACTGTAAACATCTCTCACGACACACAACCATCGATTCAAAATAGAAGTTTATTGTGAAATGTAAGGGGAACATTGGTTTAATCACCCATAACACAACATAATGATGTATTTTTTTCAATTTATTCGTTTTAACTACCAGTTAATCTAATTGAAAACAATGCAAGATGCGTATTTCAAAAACGCCCTTAGAGGTGCTGAACGTAATATGCTACAATACTGTTGTCACGTCCTGACCTTGGTTCCTTTTTTATGTCTCTGTTTTAGTTTGGTCGGGGCGTGAGTTGGGGTGGGCATTCTATGTTTTGTATTCTACGTTTGTAATTCTGTGTTTGACCTGGTATGGTTCCCAATCAGAGGCAGCTGTTTATCGTTGTCTCTGATTGAGAACCATACTTAGGCGGCCTGTTTTCCCACTATGATTTGTGGGTAGTTGTTTTCTGTGTCTGTGTTTTCCCATACAGAACTGTTTCGGTTTTCATTTATTTCTCTTTTTCTTTTGTTTTCTGTGTTCAGTTGAATAAATATATTATGGACACTTACCACGCTGCGCATTGGTCCGATATTTCATACTCCTCGTCAGAAGAGGAGGAGAACCGTTACAACTGTAGATTACAGCTTTCACTTTAGGCAACACTCTTACATAACCCAACAAAATGTACAGACAATGTATCATTTCCATAATATCTATCCAATATTTAATCGAAGGTGTGATCTATGAAGACATCCTCTACAATCTCTCATGCAAAAAAAAAAAACTATTTCAGTTATACTGTTTGTAATCAAGCATTTGGCCATAAATTATCATCCACATCACAGTGAATGTCCTCATTGTACATGCACCATGGGGAAAACCTTTTGGCGTGGTGAATCCAAGCTTGACATTGGTCTGCATTGATGTCGTCGCACACCTCATCCATGGCCAGAAAGAGAATGGCACACTCACGGGGATGGCGATTGTACACCTTCCATCTTCAGGCTGAAAACAAATCCTCAATTGGGCTGAGGAAAGAAGAGTATGGGGGTAGGTATAGGGTCACGAATCAGGGACTGGGCCCGAAACCATGCCTGAAACAACACTGCATGGTGGAACCTGACATTGACCCACACAATGACCGCTTCAACTTGACAGGCCTGCTCAATTTAATTTAATTGAGAAACATAATGAGGTGTGCAGCGTTGTAGGATCCAAGTAATGGCCTAAGTCCTACCACACCATGTTCAGAGATACATTGTATTAGGATAGTATTCAGATCCCTTGAATTTTTCCCCCCCAAAAAATGTACATTAAAGCCTTATTCTAAAATGGATTTAATATATATATTTTTTTTTTCATCAATCTACATGCAATAACCCATAATGACAAGGCGAAAACAGGTGTTTAGACTTTTTGCATATTTTTTAAAATATTATATAGATAAGAATTCAGACCTTCTGCTATGAGACTCAAAACTGGTACAGAGAGATCCTTGATGAAAACCTGCTCTTTGTTTGTACTATTTTCTACATCGTAGAATAATAGTGGAATCATCAAAACCATGAAATAACACATATGGAATCATGTAGTAACCAAAAAAGTGTTAAACAAATCAAATACATTTTCGATTTTCAATTCTTCAAAGTAGCCACCCTTTGGCTAATTTGGAAGGAAGACGCAGAGTTACCTCTGCTGCAGAGGTTAAAGTTCATTAGAGTTACCGGCCTCAGAAATTGCAGCCCAAATAAATGCTTCACAAAGTTCAAGTAACAGACACATTTCAACATCAACTGTTCAGAGGAGACTGAGTGAATCAGCATTCTGCAGCGATACGGTGGAATTGCTGCAAAAAAAACACACCACTAAAGGACACCAATAAGAAGAAGAGAATTGATTGGGACAAGAAACACTAGAAATGGACATTAGACTGGTGGAAATCTGTCCTTTGTACTGATTTGAGATTTTTGGTTCCAACCGCCATGTCTTTGTGAGACGCCGAGTAGGTGAACGGATTGTCTCTACATGTGTGGTTCCCATCGTGAAGCATGGAGGAGAAGGTGTGATGGTGTGGGGATGCTTTTCTGGTGACACAGTCTGTGAGTTATTTAGAATTCAAGGTACACTTAACCAGCATAGCTACCACAGCATTATGCAGCGATACTCCGTCCCATCTGGTTTGCACTTAGTTGGACTATCATTTATTTTTCAAAAGGACAATGACCCAACACATCTCCAGGCTGTGGAAGGGCTATTTGACAAAGAAATAGAGTGATGGAGTGCTGCATCAGATGACCTGGTCTCCACAATCACCTGACCTCAAACCAGATGAGATGATTTGGGATGAGTTAGGCCGTAGACTGATGGAAAATCAGCCCAAAAGTGCTCAGCATATGTGGGAGCTCCTTCAAGACTGTTGGAAAGCATTCCAGGTGAAGCTGGTGGAGAGAATGCCAAGAGTGTGCAAAGCATACTTGTGAACATTTTACCACATACTTGTGAACATTTTACCAAAGTGATACCAACAAAAAAAAACTATGCACATTTATTTTTTATTTAACCAGGCAAGTCAGTTAAGAACAAATTCTTATTTGCAATGATGGCCTACCCCGGCCAAACCTAGACGATGAGGGGCCAATTGTGCATCACCCTATGGGACTCCCAGTCACAGCCAGATGTGACACAGCCTGGATTTGAACCAGATACTGCACCTCTTGCACTGAGTTGCTAGAGTCTTAGACCACTGCGCCACTAAATACTAAACACAAATGGAAAATAGTAAAACCATTGGAGTGCAGTAATGTTTGGTGCCGCGGCAGCCTGAATGTCTGTGAGTCTGTGTCGTTTCACTGTTTGACTGACAGAGTCTATCTAAAAACATGGCAGCCTTGACTGCCTTGTAAGTTTTTTGCCATTAAAATGATATTCAATTAGGCTTTGATGGCTTATTGCCTGAAACCACGCCTTTATAATGATTTCAGGTAGAACATTCAAATTGAAATATTTTTATTGCCTTGGAGCCCCATCAAAATAATTGTTTTGATGTGCCCTGTATTTTATTTGGCACTGACGTTAATTGGAAACGATCCTAGCCAGGGAAAAGTATATTTTAAGAGGTATGTTGACTGAAATGTGCTATAGTCCCTTGGCTTGATATTATGGAATTTGAGTCCAACATTAGGCTAGCAGAAAGCCAGTCAGTGGTTTTTGGGGAGACGGTGTTTCTATGTACAATGTTGTCACTTTGATTGTGTGTCCAATGCTGCATAATAATACCGGGGGATAATGATCAGGTTTGGGGGAGGATGTTGTTGAAACACAGCTAGCATCTCAATTTCTATGGAAAACCTTATCTCTTATTGTTCACTGAATGCTTTTCCATCTGGGACGTTTGTATCGCTTTCCTCAAATTGGTTAAAAAAAATATACAAATATGTATATATATTTTTTAAAGAGTAGAGTAATTATCCTATATATACAGGAACTACTGCTGTACACACACACACACACACGTTATATTAATGTACTGGCCATACTATCTATACACACCATGCTATATAACTATTGCTGTACACCCCTTGTCTATTCATGTGCTGTCCATACTGTCTGTTCAAGACTCTGACATTGCTCGTTCTTATATTTCTATATTTATTCATTTCTTTTATTTTTCCTGTTTAGATGTATCTGTATTGTGTTGTATTGTGACTAATAACATTGGGTTTGATTTGAAATAGGTAGAGTAAACAACAAGTACATCATTTAGTACTGATAAATCTTATATCATTAAGTACTGATGCATCCTATATAATTTAGTACTGATACATCCTATATCATTGAGTCCTGCTAAATCCTATATATTTAACTACTGATAAATCCTATATCATTAAGTACTGATACATTCTATATCATTAAGTACTGATAAATCCTATTTCATTTAGTACTGATAAATCCTATATATTTTACTACTGATAAATCCTATATCATTTAGTGCTGATAAATCCTATATATTTTACTACTGATAAATCCTATATCATTAAGTACTGATACATTCTATATCATTAAGTACTGATAAATCCTATTTCATTTAGTACTGATAAATCCTATATATTTTACTACTGATAAATCCTATATCATTTAGTGCTGATAAATCCTATATATTTTACTACTGATAAATCCTATATCATTAAGAACTGATACATTCTAAATCATTAAGTACTGATAAATCCTATTAAATTTAGTACTGATAAATCCTATATATTTTACTACTGATAAATCCTATATCATTAAGTACTGATACATTCTATATCATTAAGTACTGACAAATCCTATATCATTTAGTCCTGATAAATCCTATATCATTTAGTACTGATAAATCCTATATACTTTACTACTGATAAATCCTATATCATTAAGTACTGATAAATCCTATATCATTTAGTACTGATAAATCCTATATATTTTACTACTGATAAATCCTATATCATTAAGTACTGACAAATCCTATATAATTTAGTCCTGATAAATCCTATATCATTTAGTACTGATAAATCCTATATATTTTACTACTGATAAATCCTTTATCATTAAGTACTGATACATTCTATATCATTAAGTACTGATAAATCCTATATCATTAAGTACTGATAGATGCTATATAATTTAGTGCTGATTAATCCTAGATGAAAACAAGCCAATTCCATGAGTTTATACGGGACAGTCAGACAGGCATAAAGCCATGGTACACAACACTCTACAGTACTGCATCAAATAGGGTATATCTGGTATTTCAGGAATTCAATGCTGGTGAATCCCCTCATCGTAACAGAGAAATATTCCAAATATATATATCTTTTTTTCTGTTCCTTTGTTTACATGCGGCTGTCAGCGTGTCATGTCACGGCGTACAGTTCCCCCAGAATCCACTTCTCTTTTCTTCTACCTACTTCAGATCCAAAAACATTGAAGTCACATGATCAAAGCCATTGGATAATCCTGGAACTACTGCGTTGTTTTAATCCCAGTGAGAGAAACAATGTACCACGGTAAACACACACACACAAAAAGTATCAGAAAAAACAAGTCAACGGAATTGCAGTTGACTAAATGTAGCAACAACAAGGCACTTTGTAGTGGATAGCAAGGAAGTTAGCTGACTGGATAAAGCATCTCATTGTAAGTGTGGAGAATGCCAGTGGTGCCTAATGGCCCCCACTCACCCGACATACCAATGTGTGTGTCCCCCCCCCCCAAAAAAAAAGGCCCTATCTGCTCGACACTGAGAGTGAATGGTGCTCTTGTTCTCAGGTTTATAAGGCCTTGAATGTGAACAGCATGGTTCATATCCTGCATGGGCTATGACTGCGTAAGGAAGGAAAGATAATGGAGCTCATTAGCGTAGCTATTTTGCTAGCTTGCTTCAGAATGAAGGGTGTGGGTGGTAGCTCTTCTTTACCTAGTTATTTTATTTTGCTAACTTTTAAAGTCAGCAAAGATTTCACCACAACTATTTTAAACTCATATTTCTGATCATGCAACATTTTTCTCACAACATTTTTTTTTCTTCTAAAATTCCCAACATTTTTTCTCTCATTTGTATCATCACAGTTACAACGACCGTCTTTACTCTGGATGAGACCAAAACATCAGTACGTGGGTTGGTGTGTAATCCAAGGACATTTTACTGTGCTTGTCGATCTATCAGATCTACCAGTGTACCAGACCAGAGGTGGACTTGTAAGGATAGACAGTCAGAAGGTTAATTATACGGCATTACATTGACATTGACTTAAATCTCATAACCGTTGTGGTCAGATTTCAGATAATGAAAAACACATAACACAGAGTTCATTTTAACACTCAGAGATTGATTCACATACTGTATAGTTGCATTGCGTCTAGTTTATTGATGAAATATTCACGCCGGAGATATACATGCATTACATGTCGGGTGCATCCCAAATGACAACGTTTTCCCTATGTAGTGCACTACTTTTGGCCGAAGCCCATAAGGGCCCCAGTCAAATGTAGTGCACTTTGTAAGAAACGGGGGTGCCATTTGGAATGTCTGATAAAGCTTCTCTGACAGCTGTAATAAATGAACATGCCTGCTATGAACACTATTATTCTGTTCTGCTAAGAGAATAACGTGATTTGAATGCTGTTAAAATATGTAGGCATGCTCATTACAGACCCAGGAAATACCTTCTGTGTGTGTGTGTGTGTGTGTGTGCGTGCGTGCGTGCGTGTGTGTGTGTGTGTGTGTGTGTGTGTGTGTGTGTGTGTGTGTGTGTGTGTGTGTGTGTGTGTGTGTGTGTGTGTGTGTGTGTGTGAAGAAAGGGAAACAGCGGTGGATTATCAATGCAAGCTATCCAACTCAAACAGCCCAGTCACTTTGTTAGGAAGTCAAATATTGAACACCATCCTCAGTTTTACATTTATGTATTTATTTATTTTAAAAAAAATGTTTTTTTTTTCTCCCCAATTTCATGATATCCAATTGGTAGTTACAGTCTTGTCCCATAAGCTGAAACTCATGATATCCAATTGATAGTTACAGTCTTGTCCCATTGCTGAAACTCATGATATCCAATTGGTAGTTACAGTCTTGTCCCATTGCTGAAACTCATGATATCCAATTGGCAGTTACAGTCTTGTCCCATTGCTGAAACTCATGATATCCAATTGGTAGTTACAGTCTTGTCCCATTGCTGAAACTCATGATATCCAATTGGTTGTTACAGTCTTGTCCCATTGCTGAAACTTATGATATCCAATTGGTAGTTACAGTCTTGTCCCATTGCTGAAACTCATGATATCCAATTGGTAGTTACAGTCTTGTCCCCTTGCTGAAACTCATGATATCCAATTGGTAGTTACAGTCTTGTCCCATTGCTGAAACTCATGATATCCAATTGGTAGTTACAGTCTTGTCCCATTGCTGAAACTCATGATATCCAATTGGTAGTTACAGTCTTGTCCCATTGCTGAAACTCATGATATCCAATTGGTAGTTACAGTCTTGTCCCATTGCTGAAACTCATGATATCCAATTGGTAGTTACAGTCTTGTCCCATTGCTGAAACTCATGATATCCAATTGGTAGTTACAGTCTTGTCCCATTGCTGAAACTCATGATATCCAATTGGTAGTTACAGTCCTGTCCCATTGCTGAAACTCCCGTACGGACACGGGAGAGGCGAAGGTCCAGAGCCGTACGTCCCACCGAAACACGACCCTGCCAAGCCACACTGCTTCTTGACACACTGCTCACTTATCCCGGAAGCCAGCTGCACCAATGTGTAGGAGGAAACACTGTACAACTGGCGACCGTGTCAGCGTGCGTGCGCCCGGGCCCGCGCTAGAGCGCGATGGGACAAAGACTTCCCGGCCGGCCAAACCCTCCTCTAAGCCGAACGACGCGTGGCCAATTGTGTGCCGCCTCTTGGGTTTCCCGGTCTCGACTGGCTGCGACACAGCCCAGGATCGAACCCGGATCTGTAGTGACGTCTCTAGAACGGCGATGCAGTGCCTTAGACCGCACATTGTGTTTCTAGAAATGTATTTGTCTTTGAATTGTCCATTAGGCTACTCTGTTTTGATCTCGGCCTCTTATCTAAATCGACATTCTCTGTTTAATAAATACAGGTATTGTGCCCTTCAAGGTACCCAAGGGACGGGGAGACTACAGTAGAGGAATATACAGTAGAGGAATATACAGTAGAGGAGACTACAGTAGAGGAGACTAGAGTAGAGGAGACTACAGTAGGAGAGACTACAGTAGGGGAGACTACAGTAGGGGAGACTACAGTAGAGGAGACTAGAGTAAGAGAGACTAGAGTAGAGGAGACTACAGCAGTAGGAGAGACTAGAGTAGGGGAGACTACAGTAGGGGAGACTACAGTAGGAGAGAGTAGTGTAGACTACAGTAGGAGAGACTACAGTAGAGGGAACTACAGTAGAGGAGACTACAGTAGGAGAGACTACAGTAAGGGAGACTACAGTAGGAGAGACTAAAGTAGGAGAGACTAAAGTAGAGGAGACTACAGTAGAACAAGACTACAGTAGGAGAGACTACAGTAGGGGAGACTACAGTAGAGGAGACTATAGCAGAGGAAACTACAGCAGAGGAAACTATGAGGCTACAGTAGAGGAGACTACAGTAGAGGCAACTATGAGATAACAGTAGAGGAGACTACAGTAGAGGACATTACAGTAGAGGAAACTATGAGACTACAGTAGAGGAGATTTCAGTAGAGGACACTTCAGTAGAGGAAACTATGAGACTACAGTAGAGGAGATTACAGTAGAGGAAACTATGAGACTACAGTAGAGGAGACTACAGTAGAGGAGATTACAGTAGAGGAAACTATGAGACTACAGTAGAGGAGACTACAGCAGAGGAAACTAGGAGACTACAGTAGCGTACACTACAGTAGAGGATACTATAGTAGAGGAGACTACAGTAGAGGAGACTACAGTAGAGGAGACTACAGTAGAGCAGACTACAGTTCGTGTAGACTACAGTAGAGGAGACTACAGTAGTGTAGACTACAGTAGAGGAGACTACAGTAGATGAGACTACAGGGAGGAGACTACAGTAGTGTATACTACAGTAGAGGAGACTACAGTAGTGTAGACTACAGTAGATGAGACTACAGTAGAGGAGACTAAAGTAGAGGAGACTACAGTAGTTTTATTTAAAGCATTTCATTCCCAAATTTTCAAAAAAAAAAAATGTTTTTGAACAAGGCTGTAACGTAACAAAATGTGGAGGAAAGTCAAGGGGTCCGAATGTACTGTATTTCGCAGATCTAGGATCGCTTCTGAGTGCCACTGTCATCCTAGCATAATGTAGTGTTTCCAGTGTTTCCACCCACTGTGAAACGCGAAGACTCTCATGAACACGCATCTGATCTGTTTTGCTCTATGACGCTCACAACACAACAAGAGTCATTAAAAGGTTTTTCTGCAAAAGGAGATCTTAGGAAATTCCCCAACGTGGTATAATAATAGTGTAATAATGTCACATAGTTGCTGTCACAAACTCTACACAGTTGTCACTGACTAGTTCAGTATTTTTTCCCCCATTTACGTACTTATAGCATTCTTATAAATTCATTTTTTTTTTATAAGGTTTTTGATTGATGGACAATTTTTATTGATTGAAATTTGAAAATAAAACTTATGACTGCAACTGTTTATTTGAAACCATTTTGTATACTACTTGTCCTGAAAAGAACATGGTAAAACACTTCAATTTCGATGCTAAACATGAGGGCAGAGCAAGCAGATGAATAAAAGTAGTGAATTTTAGGTTTTTCACTGTGGGAATCCCTCATACTTAATAATTGGAACTCCCCACTGTGCTGGAGTGCATTCTCCATCTTTAAAAGGGATTGGATTGTGCTTTGGAGACTGGGCTCAGCGTAGGAGACAGTACTCCGTGTCTCTATGCACCTGTGGAAAAGCTGACATTTCAAAGTGTTCCCCTTTTCATACTGTGGCATATTCAGTCAGTAGTACGTTTCTACACTGACTGCTGAGAGATTAGAGCAGTGGTTAGCCTGTTGCTAAAGTGGCTAGGGAAATGGGGGGGGGGGGGGGGGGGTAAGTTCTCACAAGGAAGGGACAGGGTGGAATACTGTTCAAAAAGTTTCTAAGACTGTTGCTCGTTTCCATGACAGCCTGAGTCCTCTAAAGTGAAAGTGTGTCGCTCTTAACGCGCCATAACAGCACACTGTGGCTGATGTCTAGTTATTATTGTGACTTGTTTGGTATTCTATTAATGGTGGAGGAGGCAGTGAAAACTGAATTCAGATGCCGACAAGTAGGAAACGTTTAATCAGAGGTGACTAACGTCTTATTTTTCACGCATTACATTGTCGCCTTACTGTAATTTCCCTCTTCCATTATCATGTGACGATGTGTTTTCCTGTGCAATGCGTATTGTGAACAGAGCAGCAATAGGTAGTTCATCTTTGCAACAGGAAAGCCTACGTGTGATAGTTTATAAACTGTAAGCACAGCTCAGGTTACTGTTTATATATAATATCATATTGTTTGGACCAAGTTCATTAAATCATTGAAAACTAAACAACTTGAATATGGAATACAAACGGAAAAGCATGTGTTGAAGAATTGAACATTTCGAACATAATGAGCTAATCGAGCCATGCTCATCATACCCTCATCCCAAAACAGACAGACACACACACACACACGCGCGCGCGCGCACACACACACACCCACACACAGGCACACACACAGACACACACAAACACACTCACACTCACACTCACACACTCACACACACACTCACACTCTCACACACACACACACACACACACACACACACACACACACACACACACACTCCTCCTCCCGCACTGCCTCCCAAAAATTCTGTCATCTGTATGTGAAAGTTAATATCTCCTGATATAGTAACAGCTCCAGTATCTACTCTTTGGGGGGAAATTGTTTTGACTAATTCAGACAGCCAACGCTTGGCCATCGGCCCTTTAATATTATATGAGATGAGTGTTTACGCTGCTTGCTGCTGCAGTGCCAGTGAAGCTAGCTAGCTGGGGTTGTGTGTGTGTGCTTTGTGTGTGTGTGTGTGTGTGTGTGTGTGCTTTGTGTGCTTTGTGTGTGTGTGTGTGCTTTGTGTGTGTGTGTGTGTGTGTGTGTGTGTGTGTGCTTTGTGTGTGTGCTTTGTGTGTGTGTGCTTTGTGTGTGTGTGTGTGTGTGTGTGTGTGTTTGTGTGTGTGTGTGTGTGTGTGTGTGTGCTTTGTGTGTGTGTGTGCTTTGTGTGTGTGTGCTTTGTGTGTGTGTGTGTGTGTGTGTGTGTGTGTGAGTGTGGTTCTCTCTCGTCTCTCTCTC
Source organism: Oncorhynchus clarkii lewisi (assembly GCF_045791955.1). Taxonomy (NCBI): domain Eukaryota; kingdom Metazoa; phylum Chordata; class Actinopteri; order Salmoniformes; family Salmonidae; genus Oncorhynchus; species Oncorhynchus clarkii. Next base: position 6,012,832 of record NC_092177.1, on the reverse strand, counting down.
CCTCACCCCTAGACTCTCTTTAAGTCGTGATGAAATATAGATGTTGGTAGTCTGGACAGTTCTGTGTCTCTTCTCTCCTGGTGATTCCATAAGGAAGACATTAATGGTGTCAGGGAGTATTAGGCGGTACCCCGGTAACATAATTGAATATGAGGGGCTAATGGCTGACACCTACTTGGAATCAATGTGGCCTCCTGAAGTAGCTAGTTAAGGTTTCGGGGGGGGGGGGGGGGGGGTAGTCTGTGAAGCCCCTCTCCATTCCATGTGAGGCCTGTTCATTCCCCCTGTTATTAGTGGTTCAGTCATTGTTAGGCTCAACATTGCGCGTGAGAAGGAGTACGTTACCCTGGAAAAATTGTGTTTATGCAAACACTTGAGCATCTCGGCATAATCACAAACAGCAGGACCATCTGTTGTTGTTGGCTTGACGACGTACCTTGGTGGATTATTTTAATGCTGTTTTCTTGCATCCGGATGATGCATCGCTGTATCAGAAAGAAACGGAGAAAAAAGATCATCATCTGACTATAAGTTCTAAGTAGTCAATCCATATGTGATGTGGACTCATCTGACTGCTAAAGAAGGTTTGTAAGTCTTCCCATAAAGCAAACAAAAAAACACAAAAAAACCCCACAAAAAACCAACAACGTTATTATACCCTGTGAAAGCAAATCAAGATTATATTTTCAAGATAAACATCTACAGCCAACAGTGCAGTTGTATTCTTGGATTAGGAAACGGCTAAAACCTGTTGATATAGTAGGGTCACGTAAACTCTGTATGGTCCAGAGAATAACGGAGAGAAAATAAGCAGCATCTACGGTTTGTCCCAAATGGCACTCTGTTCCATTGGGTCTTCGTCAAAAGAAGTGCACTATTTAGGGGGGGGGGGGGGAAAGGGTGCCATTTGGGACGGAAAAACCTACTGTCACAAATGGTGTTGTGTTGGAAATGGCTTTCCACAGTAAGCATGTTTCTGATAATGTGTTTTTCTATCTTGTAGAATCAGGGCCAGACACCGGAAAAGTCCTTGAACTCAAACGCATCCACGTGTCCCCATAAGGTAAGCTCTCACTAGACCTATACAGGATACAGTATATTACTCTATATACACCTATACAGGATACAGTATATTACTATAGGATACAGTATATTACTCTATATTAACCTATACAGGATACAGTATATTACTATTGGATACAGTATATTACTATAGGATACAGTATATTACTCTATATAGACCTATACAGGATACAGTATATTACTCTATATAGACCTATACAGGATACAGTATATTACTCTATATTAACCTATACAGGATACAGTATATTACTATAGGATACAGTATATTACTCTATATAGACCTATACAGGATACAGTATATTACTACAGGATACAGTATATTACTCTATATAGACCTATACAGGATACAGTATATTACTCTATATTAACCTATACAGGATACAGTATATTACTCTATATAGACCTATACAGGATACAGTATATTACTCTATATAGACCTATACAGGATACAGTATATTACTCTATATTAACCTATACAGGATACAGTATATTACTATAGGATACAGTATATTACTCTATATAGACCTATACAGGATACAGTATATTACTCTATATAGACCTATACAGGATACAGTATATTACTCTATATAGACCTAAACAGGATACAGTATATTACTCTGAATAAATTATACAGGATACAGTATATTACTACAGGATACAGTATATTACTATTGGATACAGTATATTACCATAGGATACAGTATATTACTCTATATAGATCTATACAGGATACAGTATATTACTCTATATAGACCTATACAGGATACAGTATATTACTCTATATAGACCTATACAGGATACAGTATATTACTCTATATAGACCTATACAGGATACAGTATATTACTATAGGATACAGTATATTACTCTATATAGACCTATACAGGATACAGTATATTACTCTATATTAACCTATACAGGATACAGTATATTACTATAGGATACAGTATATTACTCTATCTACACCTATACAGGATACAGTATATTACTCTATATAGACCTATACAGGATACAGTATATTACTCTATATAGACCTATACAGGATACAGTATATTACTCTATATAGACCTATACAGGATACAGTATATTACTATAGGATACAGTATATTACTCTATATAGACCTATACAGGATACAGTATATTACTCTGAATAAACTATACAGGATACAGTATATTACTACAGGATACAGTATATTACTATAGGATACAGTATATTACTCTATATACACCTATACAGGATACAGTATATTACTAGTGGATACAGTATATTACTATTGGATACAGTTTATTACTATAGGATACAGTATATTACTCTATATAGACCTATACAGGATACAGTATATTACTCTATATAGATCTATACAGGATACAGTATATTACTCTATATTAACCTATACAGGATACAGTATATTACTATAGGATACAGTATATTACTCTATATACACCTATACAGGATACAGTATATTACTATTGGATACAGTATATTACTATTGGATACAGTATATTACTATAGGATACAGTATATTACTCTATATAGACCTATACAGGATACAGTATATTACTCTATATAGACCTATACAGGATACAGTATATTACTCTATATAGACCTATACAGGATACAGTATATTACTCTATATAGACCTATACAGGATACAGTATATTACTATAGGATACAGTATATTACTCTATATAGACCTATACAGTATACAGTATATTACTCTATATAGACCTATACAGGATACAGTATATTACTATAGGATACAGTATATTACTCTATATACACCTATACAGGATACACTATATTACTATTGGACACAGTATATTACTACTGGATACAGTATATTACTACAGGATACAGTATATTACTCTATATAGACCTATACAGGATACAGTATATTACTCTATATAGACCTATACAGGATACAGTATATTACTCTATATAGACCTATACAGGATACAGTATATTACTATAGGATACAGTATATTACTATTGGATACAATATATTACTATTGGATACAGTATATTACTATAGGATACAGTATATTACTCTATATTAACCTATACAGGATACAGTATATTACTCTATATAGACCTATACAGGATACAGTATATTACTATAGGATACAGTATATTACTCTATATAGACCTATACAGGATACAGTATATTACTCTATATAGACCTATACAGGATACAGTATATTACTCTATATAGACCTATACAGGATACAGTATATTTGATATCCATATGTCTATGTGCTGGATGTAGTAAAGCTGGATTTTGTTTGTTCACTGAGAGATGTGTAACTAATGCAAAAATTATATTTTTCCCGTTAAATTATATTAATGATATCCACACTATGTATTTTGTTATAATTAAGAATTACTGCTCACATTATACATGCAAATTAGAAGAAGCACTTTTTTTGACATGATGTGAGAATTTCAAATGTATTCATTGATTTCCCACTAGGCTATGCAAAGTTTTTTTTTTTTATCCACCATCCTCCAGACTTATTCAAGTAATCATCACACATCGAACTAACTTTCAACTTGACTCTGCCACTGCTGCCACTGGTGAACGTGATAATGTGCTATGTAGTGAAATCCTCTCACGTCTTCCAGTTCACTTAGGGAAAAAAAAGTGTCAAAATGCCCATGTCCTTTTCTGGTTGAGTGGCACGGTCAAGAGTTTAAAAAAAACAACAAAAAAAAAACTCCTTTGAAGCCTAAGTCATGGTTAAAATAAAGTCCGTGGAGAGGGCAGTCTGACAGCCTGTCATCATGTGTTCAGCTGAAACTACACCTCTTTTCGGCCTAAAAGCTACAATCTGGGATTGGAAAAACAACAAAATGTTTGCTCGCCACTGGTTTCCGTACACAGCTGCGGGATGGGGCTAGAGTAATGTAAAACCTCTCATATTCATTGACAGCGCTCTAGATGCGAGGACTGACAGTTCATGCTATCCAATATGTAGATTTAAATATATTCTGAAGCTATACTTTATTTGTTTTGACTTTGTAAACAACGGAGGGGAAAAAACGATAATATCATGGGTTAATGATAAAGTTACTGACAGTTGTGATATACTCACAGGTTACTTATAATTTATATTCTTCAAGAATCAATGGTCGAAAATGTACAATTGAAATGACCATCGAACAGCTAGATAACCAAATCCCAGTCTGCACCTTTAATGCTCGGATAGCTTTCTAAAGTGACTGTTGAGCCGTTGAAAGCTGCCGAGTGTCCGCTACGTCGTGGCGTGTCACGCTGCGTATGACAGTAAGTAATAACAACGCGATGCTGTCCCTGTCATCGGGAAATAATGAGCGTGGTAATCAGCTTGGTCCAGAGTCAATCGGCACAACAACAGAAAAACAACAACAAAAAAACACGAGAATGGAATCAGAACCACGTCCTTCACATGGTCCTGAATCATAACCGTTCATCTCTGATAAGACCAGCTCAGCCATCATGATAGTCTCAAATGATACCCTATTCCCTATATAGTGCACTACTTTTGACTATAGGGAATAGGTTGTCATTTGGGACAGATATTATGTGTAAGTCTCTGGCCATTATATAAGGAATAGGGTGCCATTGGGCCCTGGTCAAAAGTAGTGCACTATATAGGGAATAGGGTGTTATGTGCCCTGATCAAAAGTAGTGCACTATATCGGGAAAAAGGGTGGCATATCACCAGGAATAATCTGCATGCATATACTGTCCTTGAGATTTTAGGAAGCGTTTGCAATGTCCCACGTCGCCTCTCTCATCAGCCCTCACTCTATAAAACAACTGATCTGGATGTAAAATATAATGAAGCGAAGAACGCCACTTTGGAGATTTGCAATTGCCTCAATACCAGTGGAACATATGTTCTCGTCCCGTCCACTCACATTGCTCTCCGTGATCCGGATTCACAGAACGTTACACACGGAGTGTACAGAACCCGTACGGTCATTTACAGTCAATCAGAGTGGCATAATGAATATGTAAGAAATCAATGAGAGAAAAGGTGATTTAGATTACAAGGAACGCTTGATTATATTGAAGTTTAGGATATTCCTGTTTACTTCCTCAGCCTGCATTGTGTTGCGTCTGGCCGTCAACCAAAATATATTTAAAAAATGAACAGAGAGAGAGAGAGAGAGAGAGAGAGAGAAAGAGAGAGAGAGAGAAAGAGAGAGAGAGAGAAAGAGAGAGAGAGAGAGAGAAGAATAAACGGCTCTCCAGCGCTGTGATTATATAAAGAGTGTGAGAGAGAAAAAAGAGAGGGGAGGGGAGGGTGGGAGAGAGCACTAAGTATACATAATTGCTTCTTGACACATTGGCCAAATTCTGCAGTGCCAGTATCTAAAGGGAAAGAAGATGATTAACGGCTGTCCGAGTGGGTGGCAAAAACTTTGGGGCCGCGTCCCAAAAAGCACTATAATCCCTACATAGTGCACTATTTTTAACCAGAGCCCTGTGGGGTAGTGCACTAAAACTAGTGCACTTTAATAGGGAATAGGATTTCTGGTTTCCATAGTGATTGTACTCCAAAAGCCATACATCACATTCTGATATCCTCTGGGGTCTGAACATTGTTAAACTACTGACTATCCTCTTGGGTCTGAACATTGTTCATCTACAATAATTGCTCACATTAAATGCATGGTCCTCCAGTCCCTCCCTCCCTTATTCAATCTCAACAAACAGTTTTTTTTGATCTTCTTCATTTGGTGTCTTCTTGGTTAAAATATAAAGACTCATAGAAAAAATCTCTTGTATATCAGTGAATAATTGAACAGCGAAACCCCTCTTCTGTTTTTGAGAAGGGGAGGGCGAGGGGGAGGCTATAATATTTCTAGAGGCAAGCACATTGTAAGACATATTGCGAACAGCTCAAGAGGATTCTGAATAAAACTCTTTTTTTTTTCTTCTCCTTACAGCAGTAAATATTAAATAATGAAATGAGTCCGTATTTTGTACTAAATCTTCAATAATGAAATTAGTTCATATTTTGTGTATAGTGTAACAGGGGAGACGGATGGCAGATGGTTGGGATGATGGAAGGGGACTGGTTCATCCACCTCTCCCTGTATGGGGTTGCATGCCCAACCCTGTCACTGCCAGGTTCATGGAATTACTATGGCAAACACAAATCATTAAACATCCCTTCTCATGAAACCATAGGAGCGTCACAAATTGCACCCTATTACCTATATAGTGCACTACTTTTGACCAGGTTCCCTTAGCTCTATGGCCAAAAGTAGTGCACTACGAAGGGAAAAGGGGTCATTTTGGTGGCACATTCCATGATGTCATATCACACAGTGTTTTTTTTCCAATCGCACACATGCCGAGTGACCCTGGTATCCATGCTGCTAACACATTATTTATCTAGCATGCTTGGCCAGTCCACTATACAATATACAAGATAATTATATATGTTTAGCACACAGTGGAGGAGTATCCTGGTATAAATTAATCTAATTAAATGTATTTTATGAAGCCCTTTTTTAAATCAGCTGTTAAAATCAGCAGATTCCCGGCCTAAACCTCAAAGAACAAGCCGTGAATGTCAAAGTAGATACATTTATTCAAGTTTGGGATATTCACCTATAATATCATCTCTGGATAACACATCTATGTATAAACTGTTGGCAGGGTCTTGATGCCAGGGGAACATGCTGGTGAATGAGCACTTCTTAATGATGATTCATACAGTATAATAAAATGCAATGCCTCCAGCAGCCAAACAACAGGGCTAGTAATGCAGCAATTACCACGCTAAACTCTAGGGTCAGTGTTAGCGTTAAACTGAAGGGTTAGGGTTAGGATTAGAGTTAAACTGAAGGGTTAGGGTTAGGATTAGTGATAAACTGAAGGGTTAGGGTTAGGATTAGTGATAAACTGAAGGGTTAGGGTTAGGATTAGAGTTAAACTGAAGGGTTAGGATTAGAGTTAAACTGAAGGGTTAGGGTTAGAGTTAAATTGAAGGATTAGGATTAGAGTTCAATTGAAGGGTTAGGATTAGAGATAAACTGAAGGATTAGGATTAGAGTTAAACTGAAGGATTAGGATTAGAGTTCAATTTAAGGGTTAGGATTAGTTAGAGCTAAACTGAAGGATTAGGATTAGAGTTAAACTGAAGGGTTAGGGTTAGGATTAGTGACAAACTGAAGGGTTAGGGTTAGGATTAGTGATAAACTGAAGGGTTAGGATTAGGATTAGAGTTAAACTGAAGGGTTAGGGTTAGGATTAGAGTTAAACTGAAGGGTTAGGATTAGAGTTAAACTGAAGGGTTAGGGTTAGGATTAGAGTTAAACTGAAGGGTTAGGATTAGAGTTAAACTGAAGGGTTAGGGTTAGAGTTAAACTGAAGGGTTAGGGTTAGAGTTAAACTGAAGGATTAGGATTAGAGTTCAACTGAAGGGTTAGGATTAGTTAGAGCTAAACTGAAGGGTTAGGATTAGTTAGAGCTAAACTGAAGGGTTAGGATTAGAGTTAAACAGAAGGGTTAGGGTTAGGATTAGAGCTAAAATGAAGGGTCGGGATTAGAGTTAAACTGAAGGGTTGGGATTAGAGTTAAACTGAAGGGTTAGGATTATAGTTAAACTGAAGGTTTAGGGTTAGGATTAGAGTTAAACTGAAGGGTTAGGATTAGAGCTAAAATTAAGGGTTAGGGTTTGGATTAGAGTTAAACTGAAGGGTTAGGGTTAGGATTAAAGTTAAACTGAAGGGTTAGGGTTAGGATTAGAGTTAAACTGAAGGGTTAGGATTAGAGTTAAACTGAAGGGTTAGGATTAGAGTTAAACTGAAGGGTTAGGATTAGAGTTAAACTGAAGGGTTAGGGTTAGAGTTAAACTGAAGGGTTAGGATTAGAGTTAAACTGAAGGGTTAGGATTAGTGATAAACTGAAGAGTTAGGATTAGAGTTAAACTGAAGGGTTCGGGTTAGAGATAAACTGAAGGGTTAGAATTAGAGCTAAAATGAAGGGTTAGGATTAGAGTTAAACAGAAGGGTTAGTGAAGGGTTAGAGTTAAACCCAAAGCAGCAGTCCATGGGAGTCATAGAGGGCCTAGGAGACTCACAAGCCCATGCATGTACACACACAAACACACACACACACACACACACACAAGCATGCACTCACACACACACACACACACACACACACACACACACACACACACACACACACACACACACACACATACACACACACACACACACACATACAAACACACACACACACAAACACACACACAAATGCACACACACATGCACTCACACACAAGCACACACAAACACACAACCACACATTTCATCTCAGGTAAAGTTGATCCTGCAGGACAAGCGGGAACATTCACAGCACCCTGCACCCACTCCATGGTCCCATTGTGGCGCTCCGGGTTGCATCGGTGGACATCGTATGACAAATATGTGGTGTGACTGAAAAAAAAAAAAAAAAGACAGTCCGAAAGGTCATTTGTGACCTCTGGGTCCGGTCCTGTGCAGCAGCTGTCACCAGCGAACACAGCATGTCCATGTCAGAAGGCAACAGGTAGAGCTATGCTGTGTTGCCAGCTTGCCAATGCCGGAAAGGAAGACAGAAACACAGTCGGCACATTGCGGCGACCAACTGGAGATGTTTCTCTTTTTTTTTTTTTTTTCTTCTTTCTGCTGTTCTGTTTTGGCCTATCTGCAGAGCCTCCCTATCTCTGCAGAGCCTCCCTATCTCTGCAGAGCCTCCCTATCTCTGCAGAGCCTCCCTATCTCTGCAGAGCCTCCCTATCTCTGCAGAGCCTCCCTATCTCTGCAGAGCCTCCCTATCTCTGCAGAGCCTCCCTATCTCTGCAGAGCCTCCCTATCTCTGCTGAGCCTCCCTATCTCTGCAGAGCCTCCCTATCTCTGCAGAGCCTCCCTATCTCTGCAGAGCCTCCCTATCTGCAGAGCCTCCCTATCTCTGCAGAGCCTCCCTAGCTCTGCAGAGCCTCCCTATCTCTGCAGAGCCTCCCTATCTCTGCAGAGCCTCCCTATCTCTGCAGAGCCTCCCTATCTCTGCAGAGCCTCCATATCTGCAGAGCCTCCCTATCTCTGCAGAGCCTCCCTATCTCTGCAGAGCCTCCCTATCTCTGCAGAGCCTCCCTATCTCTGCAGAGCCTCCCTATCTGCAGAGCCTCCCTATCTCTGCAGAGCCTCCCTATCTCTGCAGAGCCTCCCTATCTCTGCAGAGCCTCCCTATCTCTGCAGAGCCTCCCTATCTCTGCAGAGCCTCCCTATCTCTGCAGAGCCTCCCTATCTCTGCAGAGCCTCCCTATCTCTGCAGAGCCTCCCTATCTCTGCAGAGCCTCCATATCTGCAGAGCCTCCCTATCTCTGCAGAGCCTCCCTATCTCTGCAGAGCCTCCCTATCTCTGCAGAGCCTCCCTATCTCTGCAGAGCCTCCCTATCTGCAGAGCCTCCCTATCTCTGCAGAGCCTCCCTATCTGCAGAGCCTCCCTATCTCTGCAGAGCCTCCCTATCTCTGCAGAGCCTCCCTATCTCTGCAGAGCCTCCCTATCTCTGCAGAGCCTCCCTATCTCTGCAGAGCCTCCATATCTCTGCAGAGCCTCCCTATCTCTGCAGAGCCTCCCTATCTGCAGAGCCTCCCTATCTCTGCAGAGCCTCCCTATCTCTGCAGAGCCTCCCTATCTCTGCAGAGCCTCCCTATCTCTGCAGAGCCTCCCTATCTCTGCAGAGCCTCCCTATCTCTGCAGAGCCTCCCTATCTCTGCAGAGCCTCCCTATCTCTGCAGAGCCTCCCTATCTGCAGAGCCTCCCTATCTCTGCAGAGCCTCCCTATCTCTGCAGAGCCTCCCTATCTCTGCAGAACCTCCCTATCTGCAGAGCCTCCATATCTCTGCAGAGCCTCCCTATCTCTGCAGAGCCTCCCTATCTCTGCAGAGCCTCCCTATCTCTGCAGAGCCTCCCTATCTGCAGAGCCTCCCTATCTCTGCAGAGCCTCCCTATCTCTGCAGAGCCTCCCTATCTGCAGAGCCTCCATATCTGCAGAGCCTCCCTATCTCTGCAGAGCCTCCCTATCTCTGCAGAGCCTCCCTATCTGCAGAGCCTCCATATCTGCAGAGCCTCCCTATCTGCAGAGCCTCCAATATAACATGGCTCATTACATGGTGTCCATGACAAGTCATAGACAGAAACACTGGTATAGCTGCTGCACATTGCCTTCAGAAAGTAGACACACCCCCTTGACTGTACCCCCCCCCCCACATTATGTTGTACTACAGCCTGAATTTAAAATTAGTTTCCATTGAGATTTTTTGGGGTCACTGGCCTCATGCGCAATACCCCCATAATGTCAAAGTAGAATAAGGTTTTGAACATTTCTTTTACAAATTGAATACTTATCGGGTCAATAAGTATTTAACCCCTTTTGTTATGGCAAGCCGTAACTCGGTTCAGGAGTAAAAATGTGCTTAACAAGTTATACGATCAGTTGCACGGACTCACTCTGTGTGCAAAAAAATAAAATAGGGATTAACATGATTTTTGAATGACTACATCATCTCTGTATCCCACACAATTATCTGTAAGGTCCCTCAATTGAGCAGAGCATTTCAAGCACAGATTCAAAGACCAGGGAGGTTTTCCAATGCCTCACAAAGAAGGGCACCTATTGGTAGATGGACGAGAAAGAAAACAAAGCCGACTTTGAATATCCCTTTGATGGTGAAGTTATTCATTACACTTTGGATGGTGTATCAATACATCCAGTCACTACAAAGATACAGGCGTTCTTCTTAACTCAGTTGCCCAGAGAGGAAGGCCACTGCTCAGGGATTTCACCTTGAGGCCAATGGTGACTAAAACAGTTAGAGAGTGTTTAATGGCTGTGACAGGAGAAAACTGAGGATGGATCAACAACGTTGTAGTTACTCCACAATAATAACCTAATTACAGTTTTTTTCCAACTGCTTACACATGTTTTCAAAACTGTCTCCTTTTTTCAAAACTCTACACACAATTCCCTAAACTGCATAAACAAAATGCAAAATGCCTCACATCTCCTTCAAAATGTAACTCTGCATTCAAAATGCCATAAACACACGTCAGAATGAAGCATTGGCATCAAATGACAAACACTGCTTTCATAATAGTACATTTTTGGAAATGCCATGTAAACACTGTTGTTCTAAATCTAAAGCTCTTTGGTCTTTCATAGGCTTATATCTACATTTCAATACAATGTTCTACAGTGAAAGTCATCTGCTGAGAGGGGTAACAAGTACACTGTAAACACCAATACAATGTTCTACAGTGAAAGTAATCTGCTGAGAAGGGTAACAAGTACACTGTAAACACCAATACAATGTTCTACAGTGAAAGTAATCTGCTGAGAAGGGTAACAAGTACACTGTAAACACCAATACAATGTTCTACAGTGAAAGTCATCTGCTGAGAGGGGTAACAAGTACACTGTAAACACCAATACAATGTTCTACAGTGAAAGTAATCTGCTGAGAGGGGTAACAAGTACACTGTAAACACCAATGCAATGTTCTACAGTGAAAGTAATCTGCTGAGAAGGGTAACAAGTACACTGTAAACACCAATACAATGTTCTACAGTGAAAGTAATCTGCTGAGAGGGGTAACAGGTACACTGTAAACACCAATACAATGTTCTACAGTGAAAGTCATCTGCTGAGAGGGGTAACAAGTACACTGTAAACACCAATACAATGTTCTACAGTGAAAGTCATCTGCTGAGAGGGGTACCAAGTACACTGTAAACACCAATACAATGTTCTACAGTGAAAGTAATCTGCTGAGAGGGGTAACAAGTACACTGTAAACACCAATGCAATGTTCTACAGTGAAAGTAATCTGCTGAGAAGGGTAACAAGTACACTGTAAACACCAATACAATGTTCTACAGTGAAAGTAATCTGCTGAGAGGGGTAACAAGTACACTGTAAACACCAATACAATGTTCTACAGTGAAAGTAATCTGCTGAGAGGGGTAACAAGTACACTGTAAACACCAATGCAATGTTCTACAGTGAAAGTAATCTGCTGAGAAGGGTAACAAGTACACTGTAAACACCAATACAATGTTCTACAGTGAAAGTCATCTGCTGAGAGGGGTAACAAGTACACTGTAAACACCAATGCAATGTTCTACAGTGAAAGTCATCTGCTGAGAGGGGTAACAAGTACACTGTAAACACCAATGCAATGTAGAAACAGAAAATATTTATTAGGCCAAACATTACTGTTGTATACAGTAGCATACAACAAAACCATAAACATATGTAAACCAAAAGTATATTCTTCAGAATACAATAAAGAACACAATTGTGTGTGTGGGGTCCCTGGGGGTCAGTCCAGGAATTGGTAGGGGGGGGGGCACCAGTACTAAGCTACGCTTCATCTCTTCTCCGTCCTGGGTCTGGCCACAATACTTCGTCCACATCACAAGATACGTTTTCTCTTGCCAAACATCGAGGGAAGTATCTCCTAGCATGGCGTATCCAACCTTGGACAGAGGCAACCTCTATGTCCCCACATGGAGGGAAGTATCTCCTAGCATGGCGTATCCAACCTTGGACAGAGGCAACCTCTATTGTCCCACATGGAGGGAAGTATCTCCTAGCATGGCGTATCCAACCTTGGACAGAGGCAACCTCTATGTCCCCACATGCGTCCTCCATTGCCTGGAGAAGCGACATAGGGTTGGCGATCATACACTGTCCAGCTCCAGGCTGAGAATAATTCCTCTTTGGGATTTAGAGATGGTGAATATGGGGGTAGGTACAAAACTACAAATTGTGTATGGGTGGCAAACCAGTTTTGGACCAGAACAGCCCGGTGAAAACTAACATTGTCCCATAAAACCACAAATCTAGCAGGCTCCTGATCTGGATCAGGGACAAGCATTGTGTAAATTGCATCCAGAAAAGTGAGCATATGGCCGGTGTTGTACGGACCCAGTGTGGCATTGTGATGGAGGACCCCGTTTTGAGTGATGGCAGCACACATAGTTATATTACCCCCACGCTGTCCAGGGACATTGGTAATTGCCCTCTGTCCTATTACATTTCTTCCACGGCGCCTGGTTTTGGTGAGGTTGAAGCCAAACATATTCTTGACTCTGTCAGAGTTTCTTTCAAATGGCACCTTGTAAAGTTGTTTCATTGTCACTCGGTGCCGTTTGAGGATGCATTGATGTTGTTAAATATGGTGTCATTATTCAAGATATGCACTCTTATCTCTCGAATCCTAATTGCATTTTTGGCCAAAACCATATTTATAATTGCAGTCTCTTGTACATCTGTAAACAAGCGTCCTCGTCCTCCATGATGTCTTTTCCTTTCCACTCTGGACAGAATTCAAACACAGTCTGTGTTCAGCATAGGAACTGTAAACAATGTACAAAAACAATGTAGTACAGCATGATAACCAACCTCATTCATTCAATGCAGTGCAGTACTTTCAGTTTTGCACTTTGAGTGAGAGGTTTCAAAAATCATGTGACATGAAAGGATTTTGTGTGTAAGCAGTTGGAAAAACCTGTGACAGAAGGTAAAGAAGGAAGCCTGTACATGTTCCAAAACATGTATCGTGTTTGCAACAAGGTACTAACGCAATACTGCAAAAAAATGTGGCAAAGCAATAAAAAAAATAATCCTGAACACAGTGTTAGGACTGGAGCAAATCCAATACAACACATTACTGAGTACCACACTCCATATTTTCAAGCATAGTGGTGGCTGCATCGTGTTATGGGAATGCTTGTAATCATTAAGGACTGGTGAGTTTTTCAGGATAAAAAAATTAACGGAATGGAACTAAGTACAGGCAAAATCCTAGAGGAAAACCTGGTTCAGTCTGATTTCCACCAGACAATAGGAGATGTTAATAACAGGACAATAACCTAAAGGCTACATCTTCACTGGAGTTGCTTACCAATAAGACAGTGAATGTCCCTGGAGTGGCCTAGTTACAGTTTTGACTTAAATATGTCTTGAAAATTTATGGCAAGACCTGCAAATTGTTATCTAACAATGATCAACAAGCAATTTTACAATGCTTGAATTTTTTTTTTTTTAAGAATAATGGGCAAATCGAGGTGTAGAAAGCTCTTAGAGACTTACCCAGAAATACCCTCTGCCAAAGGTGCTTCTACAAAGCATAGACTCAGGGTTGTGAATATTTATATAAATGAGATAAGTATGTATTTATTTTTCAATACATTTGCACAAATAAATAAAATAAAAACATGTTTTACACTTTGACATGATGTGGTATTTCGTCCATTTTGAATCCAGGCTGTAACTCATCAAAATGTGGACTAAGTCAACGCGTTATGAATCCTTCCTGAACGTTCACGGATATTATGACCGTGTGAGGACCGCAGGGGACTGCGAAATATAATGACAACATTAAGTGTACATCTTACATGAAATTTACCTCCTGTCTATAATTTCCCGGTGACTACTTTTGGCAACCAAAAATTGAATTATAGACATTACTATACACTCTTACAGATCAGGAGGATGAATAAATGATCGATCATATTGTAATTGAAAAATAAAGCAGACTGTTTTCTGTAAAAAAATAAAATAATACAATCCTTTTATTTTATATGATTATTATTTTTTTAATTGATTGCATTGTGTTGTAGTGCACAGTCATAATTTTGTTGTTCCACAAAATATAAAGATGTGGTTGGGATCATGTTCATTTCACAGGCTCTTATGTGGTTGGTATTCTGTACGTCGTTTCAGGCAGTGCTTTGCTCTCATAATGTCCCTACTATAATGGTTTATGAGGTTGAGCCAATCCTCTGGAGGCCTTGCTAGTCTGCCGGCTATCCTCCATTTTTAACTAAAGATGTCACCTCCCCAGTGCCATGAATCCCACAACAAAGGTTAATGATGATATCAATTGATAGGTGAATTAAGACTCGAGCTTCTCGTAGTTTGAAGATATACTCTGAGTGTACAACATGTTAGGAATCTCCTACTATTTCCATGACATAGACTAACCAGGTGAATCCAACGCTTATTTCACTAGTCAAGTCAGTTATGATCCCTTATTAATGTCACCTGTTAAATCCACGTCAATCAGTATAGATGTAGGGGAGGAGACAGGTTCAAGAAGGATTTTTAAGCCTTGAGACAGTTGAGAAATGGATTGTCTATGTGTGCCATTCAGAGGGTGAAGGGGCAAGACAAAATATTTAAGTGCCTTTAAACGGGGTATGGTAATAGGTGCCAGGCTCACCGGTTTGAGAGTGTCAAGAACTGCAACACTGCTTGGTTTTTCATGCTCAACAGTTTCCCGTGTGTATCGAGAATGGTCCACCACCCAAAGGACGTCCAGCCAACTTGACACAACTGTGGGAAGCATTGGAGTCGACATGGACCAGCATCCCTGTGGAACGCTTTCGACACCTTGTAGTCCGTGCCCAACAAATTGAGGCTGTTCTGAGGGCTAAAAGGGTTGCAACTCAATATTAAGAAGGTGTTCCCAATATTTTGTACACAGTGTATAATGAAAGAATGCTGAGCAGCTAGACCACACCTTGACGTGAAACAAATCGATAGTAAGAATACATACAATTTCCATCCATAGCTCTTCTGTTTGAATAGTGAAAGACAAATCCGTCCTCTCCTCTCCTCTCCTCTCCTCTTCTCTTCTCTTCTCTTCTCTTCTCTTCTCTTCTCTTCTCCTCTCCTCTCCTCTCCTCTCCTCTCCTCTCCTCTCCTCTTCCATACCATTCTATATTTCTCTCTCTTCTTTCTCTTCAGTTAAACCAATCAGGGATTCAATTGCCTCCCATCCAATCAATTACATCTCAAATCAGTACAGACCTCTTTGATACATAATAATTTGTCAAATCACCGCTGCTGGCTGAGTGCAGGTACCCCAGAGTCAGAGGGTGTATCCACTTGGAAATCGTTCCGGTCCGGTGTACTCTCCTGCCGTGCCCCATCCTATTAATGGGATGTCATTGTGTGCATGATTTTAGTTTATCCTGGTCCCATGGATGGTGCCTGCATTAGCCTCTTGAACCTGAACAGGCCTACTCCAGAAAGTGATATCATCACCTTTCAAAAGCACATTCATTTAAATCTAAACTGTTTTTGATTTAAGTACCAATGTTTCCACAATCTGGTACTGGCCAGGTCTCCCTCGTAAAATACGTATTCTGACTGGACAACTTGGATAAATAAAAATGACATTAAGAAAATAATCAGATGTGTGCAGTAGCTTTTGCTGGTTTATTTATGCTTCATACTTTTCCTTCACTTTTAGTTTCCAGTTGTTATGTAACTACGTTGTCAATGACCTGAAGAGAACCGTAGTGAAGCCTCAATGGTTAACGTTAGCATGTAAGACTGTGACACTGAGTCGCCTAACAAACACCATTAAGTCCTTGTGGACAGGAATCTATTCCTCAGATATCGTTAATTTTAAAGATTCTAAAACGAGAAAGAAAATCCCCTTTCACCAGAGTTGCATTTTGGAACTTCTTAACCATTCGTTTATAGACGATGGCATTAATTGTAAATGACACTGTGTTACTTAAAAAAATATGTAATAATAGTACTGTTTCTCACATTTTAATTATTATTTTCATGAGAAAAGTATTATTCAATGTTTTTTATGATCCAGTTTTTATTCCAAAAACTCTGTTTTAATATTTTTTTTACTTCCATTATAAATCAATGTGATGAAATATGTATGAGATACCACAGAAGCCAAGTGTCTGTTCTTGGTGCTCCAGACAAGCTCTTTGTTGTGCTCGCTACAGTATCACACTTCTTATGAACATTGCATAGCTGTAACTCACACAGGCAGTACAAACACAACAAAAAATTAAAACGTCAATATTTTTCAAAACGTCGCTGAACTGGTAGCCGATCAAATAGTTCACAAATGATCAACGAACCCAGGTCCGTGTTTTAAAACCGTTGTTAGATCCCACTTAAAGGCAATTGCTTTCAACACCTGCACCTTTAGGTGTTCTTAATGTTTTGTGCACTCAGTGTATAATGAAAGAATGCTGAGCAGGTAGACCACACCTTGACGATAATAAAAATACATAGTTCCCTTTGTATTACAGTATGGTATTACAGTATGTTATTACAGTATGTTATTACAGTATGTTATTACAGTATGGTGTTACAGTATGGTATTACAGTATGGTATTACAGTATGTTATTACAGTATGGTATTACAGTATGGTATTACAGTATGTTATTATAGTCCTTGGTATTACAGTATGTTATTACAGTATGGTATTACAGTATGTTATTACAGTATGGTATTACAGTATGGTATTACAGTATGGTATCACAGTATGTTATTACAGTTTGTTATAACAGTATGGTATTACAGTATGATATTACAGTATGGTATTACAGTTTGTTATTACAGTATGGTGTTACAGTATGGTATCACAGTATGTTATTACAGTTTGTTATTACAGTATGGTATTACAGTATGGTATTACAGTATGTTATTACAGTTTGTTATTACAGTATGGTATTACAGTATGGTATTACAGTATGGTAATATCAAATTAAATCAAATCAAATCAAATGTATCTATATAGCCCTTCGTACATCAGCTGATATCTCAAAGTGCTGTACAGAAACCCAGCCTAAAACCCCAAACAGCAAGCAATGCAGGTGTAGAAGCACGGTGGCAAGGAAAAACTCCCTAGAAAGGCCAAAATCTAGGAAGAAACCTAGAGAGGAACCAGGCTATGTGGAGTGGCCAGTCCTCTTCTGGCTGTGCCGGGTGGAGATTATAACAGAACATGGTCAAGATGTTCAAATGTTCATAAATGACCAGCATGGTCGAATAATAATAATAAGGCAGAACAGTTGAAACTGGAGCGGCAGCACGGTCAGGTGGACTGGGGACAGCAAATAGTCATCATGTCAGGTAGTCCTGGGGCATGGTCCTAGGGCTCAGGTCCTCCGAGAGAGAGAAAGAAAGAGAGAATTAGAGAGAGCATATGTGGGGTGGCCAGTCCTCTTCTGGCTGTGCCGGGTGGAGATTATAACAGAACATGGCCAAGATGTTCAAATGTTCATAAATGACCAGCATGGCCGAATAATAATAAGGCAGAACAGTTGAAACTGGAGCAGCAGCACGGCCAGGTGGACTGGGGACAGCAAGGAGTCATCATGTCAGGTAATACAGTGTGGTATCACAGTATGTTATTACAGTATGTTATTACAGTTTGTTATTACAGAATGGTATCACAGTATGGTATTACAGGATGGTATTACAGTATGATATCACAGTATGCTATTACAGTATGTTATTACAGTTTGTTATTACAGAATGGTATCACAGTATGGTATTACAGGATGGTATTACAGTATGTTATTACAGTAGGCTATTACAGCATGGTATTACAGTATGTTATTACTGTATGTTATTACAGTATGGTATTACAGTATGTTATTACAGTATGGTATTACAGTATGGTACTACAGTATGGTATTACAGTATGGTATTACAGTATGTTATTCCAGTATGGTATTACAGTATGGTATCACAGTATGTTATCACAGTATGTTATTACAGTCCTTAGTATTACAGTATGTTATTACAGTATGGTATTACAGTATGTTATTACTGTATGGTATTACAGTCCTTAGTATTACAGTATGGTATTACAGTATGGTATTACAGTATGTTATTATAGTCCTTGGAATTACAGTATGTTATTACAGTATGGTATTACAGTATGTTATTACAGTATGGTATTACAGTATCGAATTACAGTATGGTATTACAGCATGGTATTACAGTATGGTATCACAGTACGTTATTACAGTATGTTATTACTGTTTGTTATTACAGTATGGTATTACAGTATGGTATTACAGTATGGTAATACAGTATGGTATCACAGTATGTTATTACAGTCCATAGTATTACAGTATGGTATTACATCCCTTGGTATTACAGTATGTTATTACAGTATGGAATTATAGTATTTTATTACAGTATGGTATCACAGTATGTTATTACAGTATGTTATTGCAGAATGGTATTACACTATGGTATTACAGTATGGTATTACAGTATGGTAATACAGTATGGTATAACAGTATGTTATTACAGTATGTTATTACAGTTTGTTATTACAGAATGGTATTACACTATGGTATTATATCATGGTATTACAGTATGGTATTACACTATGGTATTACAGCATGGTATTACAGTATGGTATTACAGTATGGTATCACAGTATGTTATTATAGTTTGTTATTACAGAATGGTATTACAGTATGGTATCACAGTATGTTATTACAATTTGTTATTACAGAACTGTATTACAGTATGTTATTACAGTATGGTATTACAGTATGGTATCACAGTATGTTATTACAGTATGGTAATACAGTATGGTATTACAGTATGGTATTACAGTATGTTATTACATTATGGTAATACAGTATAGTATTACAGTATGGTATTACAGTATGGTATTACAGTATGGTATCACAGTATGTTATTACAGAATGGTATTACCGTATGGTATTACAGTTTGTTTTTACAGTATGTTATTCCAGTTTGTTATTACAGAATGGTATTACAGTATATTATTACATAATGATTGCCTCCATATATCAGGGTTATAATATTTTTTTGCATTTAAACGAGCAGCATAAAAACCTAAAGTAAGTTTTTATTTGTCTCCCTCTTTTTTATATCTCATCCATCTCTTGAGTCTCTTCAGATGAAATTAGGAATCATTAATACCTTTGCATGTAATACTAAATCAAAGCCATTCATTTAGAAGAGAGAATTACAAGGACATTATTGTAGACGTGTGACACAACTTTGGGGCATTGTGGCTCCAAAAAAAAAGAAAAAACGAATCATTGAAGCAACGAGAAAAAGACAAGGTCCCTTGAAAAGGTGGAATGACATTTTGTTGAAGTGTGTCTGTTTCCTCTCTATAAGTATTATTACTGTTAATGGCCCTGGAACTCCCATAGGCCTAAAAACAAATTAATTCATGTTACCCGTCATCTAACCTCTCCCTTCCCTTCGCTGGCATCCTTGATGCTATAATTCATTCAGTATCCAGTGTCCAAGTCGAGATATAATTTGTGTACTGCTCTTAAAACACATTTTCTTTACTGTGAGACAGGATAGAAATATAGATAACGTAGATAACAGTCTTTTTTGCTACTATATTTCATGCTGATTGTGGGATCATAATTTTCATGGTTTGGCTTTATTACGAGGAGTTTATGGTTTAAAAAAAAAAATCCCTATACGGGCTGCTTTCGAAAGGGAAATATCAAACTGAAAAATCTGATGATGTTTTTCTTCATTGATAATCATTAAGAGGGTCTGAGGATTCCAGACAGAAAGACGATGGTATGGCTCAGCTTGAAATACACTACCTTCTATTTCTTCTTCTCTCTGCATATTTCATTTTGTGGTACATTCCTTGATACAGCCGACCCTGCCAAAGGGAATGAAACCCATTCTTCATGCTAAAAAAGGAAAGGACTCCTCCCCCCCAAAAGACCCCCCCCCTCACCCCAAAGACCCCCCCACCCCCAAAAGACCCCCCTCCCCAAAGACCCCCCCACCCCAAAAGACCCCTCCCCCCCAAAAGACCCCCCCTCCCCCCAAAGACCCCCCACCCCCAAAAGACCCCCCCCCCAAAGACCCCCCCACCCCCAAAAGACCCCTCACCCCACCCCCAAAGACCCCCCCACCCCCAAAGACCCCCCCTCCCCAAAGACCCCCCCTCCCCAACAAAGACCCCCCCTCCCCAAAGACCCCCCCCCTCCCCCCAAAGACCCCCCCACCCCCAAAAGACCCCCCCAAAGACCCCCCCCAACCCCAAAAGACCCCCCACCCCACCCCCAAAGACCCCCCCCCCCCCCCCCCCCCCCCCACCCCTTATAATCATTATAGTGACTGTCTGGCAGCTGTAGCTGCCCGTTGCCTTTATTTATCAGTATTAACATTTCCATCAGCAGAAGGGGATGTGTGTCAGGTTGGATGAAAAGGCATAGGACTGAATGATAAAGAGACGTTCCCCTTCACGAGCGATAGATCCCCACTGGAATGAGTGGGACGTGTTACTATATATATAAGCTTAGTGTACTATATGGACACTGAGCTTTAAGAGGCCATAAAAAAGGCATTTACCAATGCAATGCAACACCGTGCGCTGTGAGAGCATAAGTTAAATGTGTATCTCCACAGCCAGGAAACAGTGTGAGGCTTGGAGAAGGAAGACCATGGGAGATGTCTCCTGGAGACAGATTGGGAGAGAGACAGACTGGGAGAGAGAGAGAGACTGGGAAAGAGAGACAGATTGGGAGAGAGAGACTGGGAGAGAGAGACAGACTGGGAGAGAGAGACAGACTGGGAGAGAGACAGACTGGGAGAGAGACAGACTAGGAGAGAGAGGCAGACTAGGAGAGAGAGACAGACAGGGAGAGAAAGACAGACTGGGAGAGAGACAGACTAGGAGAGAGAGACTGGGAGAGAGAGACAGACTGGGAAAGAGAGGCAGACTGGGAAAGTGAGAGACAGACTGGGAGAGAGACAGACTGCAAAAGAGAGACAGACTAGGACAGAGAGACAGACTGGGAAAGAGAGACAGACTGGGAGAGAGAGAGACAAACTGGGAGAGAGAGACAGACTGGGAGAGAGAGACAGACTGGGAAAGAGAGGCAGACTGGGAAAGAGAGACAGACTGGGAGAGAGAGACAGACTACAAAAGAGAGACAGACTGAGACAGAGAGACAGACTGGGAGAGAGAGACAGATATGGAAAGAGAGACAGACCGGGAGAGAGACAGACTGGGAGAGAGAGACAGACTGGGGGAGAGACAGACTGGGAAAGAGACATACTGGGAGAGAGAGACAGACTGGGAAAGAGAGACAGACTGGGAAAGAGAGACAGACTGGGAAAGAGAGAGACAGACTGGGAGAGAGAGACAGACTGCAAAAGAGAGACAGACTGGGACAGAGAGACAGACGGAGAGAGAGACAGACTGGGAGAGAGAGACAGACTGGGAGAGAGAGACAGACTTAGAGAGAGACAGACTCAGAGAGAGAGACAGACTCAGAGAGAGAGACAGACTCAGAGAGAGAGACAGACTTGGAGAGTGAAGCAGACTGGGAGAGAGAGAGACTGGGAGAGAGACAGACTGGGAGAGAGAGACAGACTGGGAGAGAGACACAGACTGGGAGAGAGTGACAGCTTAGAGAGAGACAGACTCAGAGAGAGAGACAGACTTGGAGAGAGAAGCAGACTGGGAGAGGGAGACAGACTGGGAGAGAGAGACAGACTGGGAGAGAGAAACAAATTGGGAGAGAGAGACAGACTGGGAGAGAGAGACAGATTGGGAAAGTAAGACAGACTGGGAGAGAGAGACAGACTGGGAGAGAGAGACAGACTGGGAGAGAGAGACAGACTCAGAGAGAGAGACAGACTGGGAGAGAGACAGACTGGGAGAGAGAGACATAACAGAACGCCACTGTTATAGAGTGCCACCGTGAGACGTATAACTAGAATGATATAATTACTGTTTTAAAGTACACACTGTTACGGTACTGTCAATACAGACAAATGTGACTACATTTATGCAAATGGTTCAAGCTGTAGACAGCTAACCGATTAGCCTCCTACCCTGCATCTCTGCAACTGTAGACAGCTAACCGATTAGCGTCCTACCCTGCATCGCTGCAACAGAAGACAACACACCGATTAGGCTCCCTACCCTGCATCGCTGCAACTGTAGACAGCTAACCGATTAGCCTCCTACCCTGCATCTCTGCAACTGAAGACAGCTAACCGATTAGCCTCCTACCCTGCATCGCTGCAACTGTAGACAGCTAACCGATTAGCCTCCCTACCCTGCATCTCTGCAACTGTAGACAGCTAACCGATTAGCCTCCTACCCTGCATCTCTGCAACAGAAGACAGCTAACCGATTAGCCTCCCTACCCTGCATCTCTGCAACTGAAGACAGCTAACAGATTAGCCTCCCTACCCTGCATCGCTGCAACTGTAGACAGCTAACCGATTAGCCTCCCTACCCTGCATCTCTGCAACTGTAGACAGCTAACCGATTAGCCTCCCTACCCTGCATCTCTGCAACTGTAGACAGCTAAACGATTAGCTTCCTACCCTGCATCTCTGCAACTGTAGACAGCTAACCGATTAGCCTCCTACCCTGCATCTCTGCAACTGTAGACAGCTAACCGATTAGCCTCCTACCCTGCATCTCTGCAACTGAAGACAGCTAACCGATTAGCCTCCTACCCTGCATCTCTGCAACTGTAGACAGCTAACCGATTAGCCTCCTACCCTGCATCTCTGCAACTGTAGACAGCTTACCGATTAGCCTCCCTACCCTGCATCTCTGCAACTGTAGACAGCTAACCGATTAGCCTCCAACCTGCTTCGCTGCAACTGTAGACAGCTAACCGATTAGCCTCCCTACTGTGCATCACTGCAACTGAAGACGGCTAACCGATTAGCCTCCAACCTGCTTCGCTGCAACTGTAGACAGCTAACCGATTAGCCTCCCTACCCTGCATCGCTGCAACTGAAAACAGCTAACCGATTAGCCTCCCTACTGTGCATCGCTGCAACTGTAGACAGCTAACCGATTAGCCTCCCTACCCTGCATCGCTGAAACTGTAGACATCTAACCGATTAGCCTCCCTACCCTGTGTCTCTCTAGCCAGTGTTTGTTAGTATTGCTTAATAACAGAATATCCATGATACAGGCTATGATTTGACTGGAGACAGTATGTGTTATCACTGCTTAAACAGAATAGTCATGATACAGGCTATGGTTTGACTGGAGACAGTATGTGTTATCACTGCTCCACAGAATAGTCATGATGCGGGAGACGGTGGGAAAGGGTTGTGTGTGTCTTTCCTTTTTTGGGGAATATTAATATTGAGTGCTGGTAATGTTAATATATTATTGATAGACTTCTTAATGGCGGCCTGTGCGGTCAGACAGAAGAGTGCTTAGACTGTTTACACGTTTTCTTCCTTCAACCTACTCGTTATTTCATCCTTAGTCGGCCTTCTGGAAACAATCCGTCCAATCGTCTTTTTTTACTGTCTACTTACTTTGTTTTTATTGCCTTTTAATTAGGCGATGTGAACACATGACCTTGCGTCTGTGTTCCGGTCACTGTCACTACTTGTTTCTCCCGAGGTAGTGAGCAAAAGAATGGGAGACATGTAGTGGTCCTCATTTGTAATAGTTAAAGCCCACTGACAGGTACAGTATCTCTCACTTGCAAGTATCACTTAGCCTACTTAACGACCTGCCAGGCTTATGCTCGTGATGCTACAAGTTAAGCAAATGACGGGTCGGGGTTTGTTAGAGCAAGATTAGTATTTTCCTTACTTTTGTTAGGAAACGTTTGTGTGAGTTGTTTTTGTCAGTGAGAATAAATAAATTACTATAAATGCTTTTAAGAGTCAAAGCTAGGTCAATATGTTGATAATATTTTGAAGGATGTTTAGTAGTTAATATTGAAGTGAAAGTCATGCTTGACACATAAGCAACCTAAATACATCAACACAACTGTTACATGTCAACACTGTAACAAGACAACAACAACAACAAAACGTCAATTTTCTGGAGTATCGAAACACATCCTGAGATGTTCTGATACATGACATAGTGTGTTGTGACATCAATTAATCAAGTGTTGTGCAACACCTTGCCAGGGACTGGGAGCACCAACTGAAAATCTTAACATATTTAATAATTTGCCATTTTAAACAGGTTTTGGCAATCTGTTGTCAAGCTCAGTGTTCAAACCACCAACACTAACTGGAGGTTAAACTGCAAAAATAATAATAATAATAATAATAATAATTTTGCATTTGCCTCTTCAACTGACTACAGTGAACGTGGGAATGGGTTGTGTCATCATTGAACGTCAGTTTGTCTGATGGTTTTGATCTACGTTCATCAAGATCCATTACACCTCATGACACGACAAGCTAAATACTAGTATAGAAATATCACTTCTCTTTCTTCAGACATACTGTACATCCGAACATCGTGTGAAAAACAAAAATCATAAACTCTACAAATATTGAATTACCCACAATTCCACAACAAATATTCTCCATAGGCCCTTATCATCAAATCAATATTTAGGCTATAAACAAATGTGTATTTCTCCTCCATTGAGTGTTTTTGTGTTTTGATGTTTCCTTTTCACAACATTCTCTTAAAAAAACTTCAATATTCAGGTTGAAGAACCTCTTTGGTTGTTTCAGGGTACTTCATTTCTGTTTTAAAACCCATTCTGTGCATTAAAATACTGACGTTGGGTTTTTTACATTCAAACAACCTCCAAACACCATATCTCAGTTTAGGTGCAGTACTTTTTCATGGTTTCATTAGACAATCGCGGTGTTTTGAGACTTTTTTACAGTGTAACAGCCTTCTTCAAGTCATGTCTTACCAGCGTTATATACCCACAGTGAGCAATATTATACCAATATACAACATTTTCACCAATGGACAGGCATCACTTCATGTATCACTCCAGTTGTTCCCAACGCCTGTTTGAGTATCGTAATTAGAGAGCATTAGAGTTACAGTGGTGACTGTTCACAAGATAATCTTCGCTGGTTTGATCTGATACGAAATGAATATTCAACACCAACTGGTTGAAGGAGACTGGGTTTTGACACCCCATGATAGATTTTTGAATTACATTACGCCAACCGTATGGCTGCCAACTGTGAGCTTAAAGTTGAATCCTAATCAAACCTTCAGTGTTCTGGGTGTCGTGTTCCAAATGTCACCCTATTGTCTACGAAGTGTATTACTGTTGACCAGAGCCCAAGTAGTGCACTATAAACGGAAATAAGGGTTATATTTAGGACGTAGACGTAATCACAAATGCGCTGAGTGGGAGTGATTAATCAGTGTCATCCCGGGGTGTCTAGTTTGACAGGCAGAGAGGCCTGCCTGTGACAGTGATAAGTGATTCAGCTTCTGCTTCACCATGAGACCTGTAACACAGTGGGTTGACTGTGGACCGTCACGCCATAGTTTGATGAGACCCGTAGTACAGTGGGTTGACTGTGGACATTCACATCATAGTCTGTCAGTCTCAATGAGAAAAAGTGTCAAGCATATCAATAGAGGGAGAAAGATTAAACGCGTTGACAATGCATATGTCATGGTGAAATCTTGCTAAACTGATGCCAAAGGTTGACACTACAATAGGCATTCTCCTTTTCCTTCCCTGTTTGACACCTTTCCACTGTTGACATATTTACAAAGCTGATGAAATGGGCCATGTATGGCCAATGACCCTCGGCTGGAATCATTTTCCCTCTTCATCTTTTTAGCAGTGCTACCATGACACCCTTCAATTGCATAGTGGTTAGAGATCAATGTACCTCACCAAGCCCAGTATGACATTTATGCAAAAAAAAAAGGGTTATTTCTTGCTGAGTGTCTTGTGTGGAGGAGTACAGTGCAGGCAGGCATGGTTTGTGTCCCAAATGACACCTCGATTCAATCCTTCACCGTGAAGGAGTAGTGTACCATTTGGGAGGCAAACTCCGAATGACGTGGGTTAGAAGCCAGACGGCTGCTTAGCTGTAGTCTACTGTACCTCTCATCTCTCAGTGACTTAGCTGTAGTCTACTGTACCTCTCATCTCTCAGTGACTTACCTGTAGTCTACTGTACCTTTCATCTCTCAGTGATTTACCTGTAGTCTACTGTACCTCTCAGTGACTTACCTGTAGTCTACTGTACCTCTCATCTCTCAGTGATTTACCTGTAGTCTACTGGACCTCTCAGTGACTTACCTGTAGTCTACTGTACCTCTCAGTGACTTACCTGTAGTCTACTGTACCTCTCATCACTCAGTGACTTACCTGTAGTCTACTGTACCTCTCTTCATTCAGTGATTTACCTGTAGTCTACTGTACCACTCATCTCTCAGTGACTTACCTGTACTCTACTGTACCTCTCATCACTCAGTGATTTACCTGTAGTCTACTGTACCTCTTTGAGACTTACCTGTAGTCTACTGTACCTCTCATCTCTCAGTGATTTACCTGTAGTCTACTGTACTTCTCATCTTTCAGTGACTTACCTGTAGTCTACTGTACCTCTCATCACTCAGTGACTTACCTGTAGTCTACTGTACTTCTCAGTGACTTACCTGTAGTCTACTGTACTTCTCAGTGACGTACCTGTAGTCTACTGTACCTCTCAGTGACTTACCTGTGGTCTACTGTACCTCTCAGTGACTTACCTGTGGTCTTTTGTACCTGTTGTCTCTCAGTGAGTTACCTGTAGTCTACTGTACCTGTTGTCTCTCAGTGACTTACCAGTAGTCTACTGTACTTCTCAGTGACTTACCTGTAGTCTACTGTACTTCTCAGTGACTTACCTGTAGTCTACTGTACCTGTTGTCTCTCAGTGACTTACCAGTAGTCTACTGTACTTCTCAGTGACTTACCTGTAGTCCACTGTACTTCTCAGTGACTTACCTGTAGTCTACTGTACTTCTCAGTGAGTTAACTGTAGTCTACTGTACCTGTTGTCTCTCAGTGACTTACCAGTAGTCTACTGTACTTCTCAGTGACTTACCTGTAGTCTACTGTACCTGTTGTCTCTCAGTGAGTTACCTGTAGTCTACTGTACCTGTTGTCTCTCAGTGACTTACCTGTAGTCTACTGTACCTGTTGTCTCTCAGTGACTTACCAGTAGTCTACTGTACTTCTCAGTGACTTACCTGTAGTCTACTGTACCTGTTGTCTCTCAGTGACTTACCAGTAGTCTACTGTACTTCTCAGTGACTTACCTGTAGTCTACTGTACCTGTTGTCTCTCAGTGACTTACCAGTAGTCTACTGTACTTCTCAGTGACTTACCTGTAGTCTACTGTACTTCTCAGTGACTTACCTGTAGTCTACTGTACTTCTCAGTGAGTTAACTGTAGTCTACTGTACCTGTTGTCTCTCAGTGACTTACCTGTAGTCTACTGTACTTCTCAGTGACTTACCAGTAGTCTACTGTACTTCTCAGTGACTTACCTGTAGTCTACTGTACTTCTCAGTGACTTACCTGTAGTCTACTGTACTTCTCAGTGACTTACCAGTAGTCTACTGTACTTCTCAGTGACTTACCTGTAGTCTACTGTACTTCTCAGTGACTTACCTGTAGTCTACTGTACTTCTCAGTGACTTACCAGTAGTCTACTGTACTTCTCAGTGACTTACCTGTAGTCTACTGTACTTCTCAGTGACTTACCAGTAGTCTACTGTACTTCTCAGTGACTTACCAGTAGTCTACTGTACTTCTCAGTGAGTTAACTGTAGTCTACTGTACTTCTCAGTGAGTTAACTGTAGTCTACTGTACTTCTCAGTGACTTACCTGTAGTCTACTGTACTTCTCAGTGACTTACCAGTAGTCTACTGTACTTCTCAGTGACTTACCTGTAGTCTACTGTACTTCTCAGTGACTTACCAGTAGTCTACTGTACTTCTCAGTGACTTACCTGTAGTCTACTGTACCTGTTGTCTCTCAGTGACTTACCAGTAGTCTACTGTACTTCTCAGTGACTTACCAGTAGTCTACTGTACTTCTCAGTGAGTTAACTGTAGTCTACTGTACTTCTCAGTGAGTTAACTGTAGTCTACTGTACTTCTCAGTGACTTACCAGTAGTCTACTGTACTTCTCATCTCTCAGTGATTTACCTGTAGTCTACTGTACTTCTCATCTTTCAGTGACTTACCTGTAGTCTACTGTACCTCTCATCACTCAGTGACTTACCTGTAGTCTACTGTACTTCTCAGTGACTTACCTGTAGTCTACTGTACTTCTCAGTGACGTACCTGTAGTCTACTGTACCTCTCAGTGACTTACCTGTGGTCTACTGTACCTCTCAGTGACTTACCTGTGGTCTTTTGTACCTGTTGTCTCTCAGTGAGTTACCTGTAGTCTACTGTACCTGTTGTCTCTCAGTGACTTACCAGTAGTCTACTGTACTTCTCAGTGACTTACCTGTAGTCTACTGTACTTCTCAGTGACTTACCTGTAGTCTACTGTACCTGTTGTCTCTCAGTGACTTACCAGTAGTCTACTGTACTTCTCAGTGACTTACCTGTAGTCCACTGTACTTCTCAGTGACTTACCTGTAGTCTACTGTACTTCTCAGTGAGTTAACTGTAGTCTACTGTACCTGTTGTCTCTCAGTGACTTACCAGTAGTCTACTGTACTTCTCAGTGACTTACCTGTAGTCTACTGTACCTGTTGTCTCTCAGTGAGTTACCTGTAGTCTACTGTACCTGTTGTCTCTCAGTGACTTACCTGTAGTCTACTGTACCTGTTGTCTCTCAGTGACTTACCAGTAGTCTACTGTACTTCTCAGTGACTTACCTGTAGTCTACTGTACCTGTTGTCTCTCAGTGACTTACCAGTAGTCTACTGTACTTCTCAGTGACTTACCTGTAGTCTACTGTACCTGTTGTCTCTCAGTGACTTACCAGTAGTCTACTGTACTTCTCAGTGACTTACCTGTAGTCTACTGTACTTCTCAGTGACTTACCTGTAGTCTACTGTACTTCTCAGTGAGTTAACTGTAGTCTACTGTACCTGTTGTCTCTCAGTGACTTACCTGTAGTCTACTGTACTTCTCAGTGACTTACCAGTAGTCTACTGTACTTCTCAGTGACTTACCTGTAGTCTACTGTACTTCTCAGTGACTTACCTGTAGTCTACTGTACTTCTCAGTGACTTACCAGTAGTCTACTGTACTTCTCAGTGACTTACCTGTAGTCTACTGTACTTCTCAGTGACTTACCTGTAGTCTACTGTACTTCTCAGTGACTTACCAGTAGTCTACTGTACTTCTCAGTGACTTACCTGTAGTCTACTGTACTTCTCAGTGACTTACCAGTAGTCTACTGTACTTCTCAGTGACTTACCTGTAGTCTACTGTACCTGTTGTCTCTCAGTGACTTACCAGTAGTCTACTGTACTTCTCAGTGACTTACCAGTAGTCTACTGTACTTCTCAGTGAGTTAACTGTAGTCTACTGTACTTCTCAGTGAGTTAACTGTAGTCTACTGTACTTCTCAGTGACTTACCTGTAGTCTACTGTACTTCTCAGTGACTTACCAGTAGTCTACTGTACTTCTCAGTGACTTACCTGTAGTCTACTGTACTTCTCAGTGACTTACCAGTAGTCTACTGTACTTCTCAGTGACTTACCTGTAGTCTACTGTACCTGTTGTCTCTCAGTGACTTACCAGTAGTCTACTGTACTTCTCAGTGACTTACCAGTAGTCTACTGTACTTCTCAGTGAGTTAACTGTAGTCTACTGTACTTCTCAGTGAGTTAACTGTAGTCTACTGTACTTCTCAGTGACTTACCAGTAGTCTACTGTACTTCTCAGTGACTTACCTGTAGTCTACTGTACTTCTCAGTGACTTACCTGTAGTCTACTGTACTTCTCAGTGACTTACCAGTAGTCTACTGTACTTCTCAGTGACTTACCTGTAGTCTACTGTACTTCTCAGTGACTTACCTGTAGTCTACTGTACTTCTCAGTGACTTACCAGTAGTCTACTGTACTTCTCAGTGACTTACCTGTAGTCTACTGTACTTCTCAGTGACTTACCAGTAGTCTACTGTACTTCTCAGTGACTTACCTGTAGTCTACTGTACCTGTTGTCTCTCAGTGACTTACCAGTAGTCTACTGTACTTCTCAGTGACTTACCAGTAGTCTACTGTACTTCTCAGTGAGTTAACTGTAGTCTACTGTACTTCTCAGTGAGTTAACTGTAGTCTACTGTACCTGTTGTCTCTCAGTGACTTACCAGTAGTCTACTGTACTTCTCAGTGACTTACCTGTAGTCTACTGTACTTCTCAGTGAGTTAACTGTAGTCTACTGTACTTCTCAGTGAGTTAACTGTAGTCTACTGTACCTGTTGTCTCTCAGTGACTTACCAGTAGTCTACTGTACTTCTCAGTGACTTACCTGTAGTCTACTGTACTTCTCAGTGACTTACCTGTAGTCTACTGTACTTCTCAGTGACTTACCTGTAGTCTACTGTACTTCTCAGTGACTTACCTGTAGTCTACTGTACTTCTCAGTGAGTTACCTGTTGTCTACTGTACCTCTAAGAGTATTTTGTTGTATCTCTCTGTGACTTTCCTTCTGAATCACTTCACTGAATGTCTGTATCTGGTTATTTTCTCAGTTGCAAGTGGTTTCTGCCTGGTGTTTGATGTCACTTGAAGTGTGAGAAAGAACGGCAAAAAAAAACACATTTCACATCATACTAAACCTGTATGGTAATGTGTTCGTTCCATCTTCATATTTTCAGTTCACGTCAGTGATTCCGGTATAAGAGATGATGATTATGAAGGACACCCTATAATGAAGGGTGTCCTTCATTTGGGCATTGATTTCAAGGGACAGCGTGACAAAAGTCACTTCGATTTTGTTTTAAAGCATGTCTAATTGAATTTTGATACGTAATTAAATCAAGCAATAAATCAATTCAGCTCCCTCTACAACTGACAATTCCAACCCTCGTGAGCATCACAAGACAATTATGATGAAGTTATTATCTGAAGCGAAGGATGGCTGTGTCTCTAGATGGATCCTGTCGAGCTGCATACTGTCTTTTCAGCCAGAATGGGCTCAACCTTGAGACAAGCCTGAAAAGGACAAACCCCAACCTCAATGCTTAACAAAGGTGTACTTGTATTTAACCTTTATTCAGCTTTATGTAGGAGTACGGTATATGGGGAGTTCTGGGGCGATAGGTAGCCTAGTGGTTAGAGCATTGGACTAGTAACCATAATGGTTGCAAGATTGAATCCCCGAGCTGACAAGGTAAAAAAAATCTGTCCTTCTGACCCTGAACAAGACAGCTAACGCACTGTTCCTAGGCTGTCACTGAAATAAATAAAAAAAAATCTTAGTTAAATAAAGGTAAAATATGAAATATTCAGCTTTATGTATGTGGGAGTTTTAAAACGTGTAAATATCTCTGCTTTTTGTATATGGTGTTACAATGGTGGTAGAGTAATATATATTGAACAACAATATAAACATGCAACAGATTTACAGTTCATATAAGGAAATCAGTCTACTAAAATAAATTCATTAGGCCCTAGTCTATTGACCTCATGTTAAATATGATAATTTATTTAACTAGGCAAGTCAGTTAAGAACAAATTCTTATTTTCAATGACGGCCTAGGAACAGTGGGTTAACTGCCTTGTTCAGGGGCAGAATGACATATTTTTACCATGTCAGCTCAGGGATTCCATCCAGCAACCTTTCAGTTACTGGCCTAACACTCTAACCACCATGCTACCTGCCATTGAAGTAACATGGGTAAAGATTCATCTGCCTCTCCCATTCTTGTGGGAAGCTGATATAGACCACAAAGGGCTAACCGTCAGTATCTGGATAATGTGTGAATTGCTTGATAATGTATGCGATACTAATAGAGAAGTATATTTTCTGGGTGATTTAAATATTGACTGGCTTTTCATCAAGCTGCCCACTCAAGAGAAACCTTCCAACTGTAACTAGTGGCTCCAATCTGGTTCAAGTTATCGATCAACCTACCAGGGTGTTACAAACAGTACGGGGAAGAAATCATCAACATGTCTTTGAGCACGTCTTTGCTAATGCTGAATAAATTTGCTTGAAAGCAGTATCCAGATCCATCGGATGTAGTGATCACAATATAGTAGCCATTTCTAGGAAAACCAGAGTTCCAAAGGCTGGGCCTGATATAGTGTATATGAGGTCATACAAGACGTTTTGTAGTGATTCCTATGTTGTTGATGTAAATAATATTTGCTGGTCTGTGGTATGTAATGAGGAGGAGTAACCAGACACTGCACTTGACACATTTATGAAATTGCTTATTTCAGTTGTTAATAAGCATGCGCCTTATTTCATTAAGAAAATGACCGTAAAAAACTGTTAAATACCCTAGGATTGATGAGGAATTGAAAAATGGTATGGTTGAGAGGGATGAGGCAAAAGGTAAATAAGTCTGTCAGCACAACCTATTGGCAACGTATTAAAAGACAAGCATTCTAATGTTGAACTCTGTGAGTGTGAAAGAGGTGAAAAAAGTATTGTTGTTTATCAACATTGACAAGCCACCGGGGTCTGACAACTTGGATGGAATATTACTGAGGATAATAGTGGACGATGTTCCCACTCCAATTTGCCACATCTTACATTTAAGCCTACTAGAAAGTGTGTGCCCTCAGGCCTGGAGGGAAGCTAAAGTCAATCCAGCTACCCAAGAATAGTACAGCCCCCTTTACTGTCTCAAACAGCCGACCAATCAGCCTGTTACCAACCCTTAGTAAACTTTTGGAAAAAATTGCTATTTTACAGTAAACAAATTTTCAGCACGATTATAAGGAAGGACATTCAATAAGCACTGCACTTACACACATTTTTTTTAACCTTTATTTAACTAGGCAAGTCAGTTAAGAACAAATTCTTATTTTCAATGACGGCCTAGGAACAGTGGGTTAACTGCCTGTTCAGGGGCAGAACGACAGATTTGTACCTTGTCAGCTGGGGGGTTTGAACTTGCAACCTTCCGGTTACTAGTCCAACGCTCTAACCACTAGGCTACCCTGCCACCCCATGACTGATGATTGGCTGAGAGAAATTGATGATACAAATATTGTGGGAGCTGTTTTGTTAGACTTCAGTGCGGCTTTTGACATTATAGTCTGCTGCTGGAGTAATATATATGGCATCTCCAACATAATCCAGGTAGAATCAGTAATTCCCCAGGGTAGCTGTCTAGGCACCTTACTTTTTAAAATCTTTACTAACAACATACCACTGGCTCTTAGTAAAGCCTGTGTGTCTATGTATGCCTGTGTGTCTATAGCGACTGAAATGACTGTAACACTTAACAAAGAGCTGCAGTTAGTTTCAGAGTGGGTGACAGGAATAAGTTAGTCCAAAATATTTCTAAAACTAAAAGCATTATATTTGGGACAAATCATTCACTAAACTCTAAACCTCAACTAAATCTTGTAATGAATATGATGGCATCGAAAAGGATGGCTGACCTTTAACAAACAACTGTGCTATTATGTAGGTTTTTTTTTAAACTTATTTTGTACATAATGTTGCTGCTACCGTCTCTTATGACCGAAAATAACTACTGGACATCAGAAGTGGTATTACTCACCACAGACTGGAATAAGTTTTTTCCTTAAACGAGTTCGACGAGAAGGATGTTCTGCTTTCCCAGGAACAGGCCCAAATTCCCGTTATTTGCGTGAAGAAAAAGATGGAGGAAAAGAGGAAGCAGATCGGGCGAGCGAGTAAACTCCCACTGCCATCCGTTCTACTTGCTAACACTCAATCATTGGAAAATAAAATTGATGACCTACGATTACAATTATCCTACCAACGTGACATTAAAAACTGTAATATCTTTAATGTTTCACAGAGTCGCGGCTAAACGACGGCGTGGATAATAAAGAGCTGGTGGGATTTTTCACCGGCAGAACAGAGAAGAAGCTACGTCTGTTAAGACGAGGGGTGGGGGTGTGGGTCTTTTGTCAATAACAGCTGATTCGCAATGTCATTGGGGAACAGTGTGTCAACTGCCTTGTGCAGGCCCAACACTCTAACCACAAGGCTACCCACCACCCTAATATTAAAGACGTGTTGAGGTATTACTCATCTGAGGTAGAGTACCTTATGATAAGCTGTTGATAAGCTGTTGACCACACTATGTACCAAGAGAGTTCTATATTATTCATAGCTGTCTATTTACCACCACAGACCGATGCTGGCACTAAAACCGCACTCAACCAACTCTATAAGGCCATAAGCAAACAAGAAAATGCTCATCCAGACGCGGCGCTCCTAGTCGTCGGGGACTTTAATACAGGAAAACTTAAATCACACACAGAGATAATTACAAAGCTCTCCCCCACCCTCCATTTGGCAAATCTGACCATAATTCAATTAAATTCAAGGGGCAATGTTAACATTGCCAAAGCAAGTGAGGTAGATAATATACAAAAGTAAAATAAACAATAAAAATAAACAGTAAACACTACACATACAGAAGTTCCAAATGAATAAATACATTACAAATGTCATATTATGTATATATATATGCAGTGTTGTAACGATGTGCAAATGGTTGAAGTACAAAAGGGAAAATAAACAAGCATAAATATGGGTTGTATTTACAATGGTGTTTGTTCTTCACTGGTTGCCCTTTTCTTGTGGCAACAGGTCACAAATCTTGCTGCTGTGCACACTGCGGTATTTCACCCAGTAGATATGGGAGTTTATCAAAATCGGGTTTGTTTGCGAGGTCTTTGTGAATTAGGAAGTGATTAGGAAGTGCAGCTCAGTTTCCACCTCATTTTGTGGGTAGTGTGCACATAGCCTGTCTTCTATTGAGATCCATGTCTGCCTACGGCGGCCTTTCTCAATAGCAAGGCTTTCTCAATAGTTTCTCAATACTTCTATCCTTCTGATTCCTGCATACAAGCAAAAGCTAAAGCAGGAAGTACCAGTGACTCGCTCAATATGGAAGTGGTCAGATGACGCGGATGCTACGCTACAGGACTGTTTTGCTAGCACAGACTGGAATATGTTCCGGGATTCATCCAATGGCATTGAGGAGTATACCACCTCAGTCATCGGCTTCATCAATAAGTGCATCGACGACGTCGTCCCCCACAGTGACCGCACGTACATACCCCAACCAGAAGCCATGGATTACAGGCAACATCCGATACGAGCTAAAGGCTAGAGATGCTACTTTCAAGGAGCGGGACACTAATCCGGACGCTTATCAGAAATCCCATTATGCCCTCAGACGAACCATCAAACAAGCGAAGTGTCAATACAGGATTAAGATTGAATCTTACTACACCCGCTCTGACGCTCGTCAGATGTGGCAGGGCTTGATAACAATTACGTACCATAAAGGGAAACCCAGACGCGAGCTGCCCAGTGACGCGAGCCTACCAGACGAGATAAATGCCTTTTCTGCACGCTTCAAGGCAAGCAACACTGAAGCATGCACGAGAGGAGCAGCTGTTCTGGATGACTGTGTGATAATGCTCTCGGTAGCCAATGTGAGCAAGACCTTTAACTTGTTATGGCTGCAATCCCGATATCGGGATAAGAGTCATCAACAACCTTTGAATAGCATAGCACTACATACAATAAATATTACTATACATTTTTATATTCATGAAATCACAAGTGCAATGTAGGAAAACACAGCTTAACCTTTTGTTAATCCACCTGTCGTGTCAGATTTTGAAATGATGCTTTACAGCGAAAGCAATCCAAGCGTTTGTGTAAGTTTATCGATCGCACGATAAAACATTAAGTACACTTAGCGTCAGGTAGCTCGGTCACGAAAATCAGAAAAGCAATCAAATTAATTGTTTACCTTTGATGATCTTCGGATGTTTGCACTCACGAGACTCCCAGTTTCACAACAAATGTTACTTTTGTTCCATAAAGATTATTTTTAGATCCAAAATACCGCCGTTTGTTTGTCGCGTTATGTTCAGAAATCCACAGGAAAGAGCGGTCACGACAACGCAGACAAAAATTCCAAATAGTTTCCATAATGTCCACAGAAACATGTCAAACGTTTTTTATAATCAATGACACCTTGAAGAAGCGATAGGAAAAGGAATCTGGTTCATATCCCTTTAAATCCAGCAAAGGGAGGCTATGGAACATGGAGTTTTCAAAATAGAAGCCACTTCCTGTTTTTGATTTTCCTCAGGGTTTCGCCTGCAATATCAGTTCTGTTATAGTCACAGACAATATTTTGACCGTTTTGGAAACGTTAGAGTGTTTTCTATCCAATACTAATAATATTATGCATATGTTAGCAACTGAGACTGAGGAGCTGGCTGTTTACAATGGGCACCTTTTCATCAAAGCTACTCAGTACTGCCCCTGCAGCCATAAAAAGTTAAACATGTCAACATTCGCAAAGCCGTGGGGCCAGATGGATTACCAGGTCGTGTACTCAAAGCATGCGTGGACCAGCTGGCAAGTGTCTTCACTGATATTTTCAACCTCCCTGACCAAGTTTGTAATACCTACATGTTTCAAGCAGACCACCATTGTCCCTGTGCCCAAGGAAGCAAAGGTAACCTGCCTAAATGATTACTGCCTCGTAGCACTCACATCTGTAGCCATGAAGTGCTTTGAAAGGCTGGTCATGGCTCTCATAAACATTATCCTCCCAGATACCCTAGACCCACTACAATTTGCATACCGCCCGAACAGATCAACAGTGACCCAATCTCAATCGCACTCCATACTGTCCTTTCCCACCTGGACAAATGGAACACCTATGTGAGAATGCTGTTCATTGAATACAGCTCAGCGTTCCACACCATAGTGCCCATAAAGCTTATCACTAGGCTAAGGACCCTGGGACTAAACACCTCCCTCTGAAACTGGATCCTGGACTTCCTGAATGGCCGCCCTCAGGTGGTAAGGGAAGGCAACAACACGTCTGTCACGCTGATCCTCAACACTGGGGCTCCTCAGGGTGTGTACTTAGTCCCCTCCTGTACTCCTTGTTCACCCACGACTGCATGGCCAGTGCATAAGCTTCCTGCCATCCAGGACCTATATAATAGACGGTGTCAGAGGAAAGCCCATAAAATTGTCAGAGTCTCCAGTCACCCAAGTCATAGACTGTTTTCTCTGCTACCGCAGCAGTAGCGGTACCGGAGTGCCAAGACTAGGGCTTAAAGGCTCTTTAACAGCTTCTACCCTCAAGCCATAAGCTGAACAACTAACCATATGGCTACCGGACTATTGTTTTGTTCACTGCTACTACTTGCTGTTTATTATCCATAGTCACTTGACCAATACCTAAATGTAAAGATTACCTCAACTAACCTGTATCCCCGCACACTGATTCGGTACCGGTACCCCCTGTATATAGCCTCCACACTGATTCGGTACCGGTACCCCCTGTATATAGCCTCCACACTGATTCGGTACCGGTACCCCCTGTATATAGCCTCCACACTGATTCGGTACCGGTAGCCCCTGTATATAGCCTCCACATTGACTCTGTACCGGTACCCCCTGTATATAGCCTTCACACTGATTCGGTACCGGTACCCCCTGTATATAGCCTCCACACTGATTCGATACCGGTACCCCCTGTATATAGCCTCCACATTGACTCTGTACCGGTACCCCCTGTATATAGCCTCCACATTGACTCTGTACCGATACCCCCTGTATATAGCCTTGTTATTGTTATGTTATTGTGTTACTGTTTATTATTTTACATTTTTTTTACTTTAGTTTATTTGGTAAATATTTTCTTAACTCTTCTTGAACTGTACTGTTAGTTAAGAGCTTGTAAGTAAGCATTTCACTGTAAAGTTTTGTTTTCGGCGCATGTGACAAATAAAGTTTGATTTGGTTTGACATTTGAGGTGACAAAACTGCTTGGAGTAACAATGGATTGTATAAACTGTCATGGTCAAAACATATTGGTACAACAGTCGCTAAGATTGGGAGACATCTGTCCATAATAAAGCACTACTCTGCATTCTTAACAACAAAATCAACAAGGCAGGTCCTACTGGTCCTAGTTTTGGCGCACCTTGACTACTGTTCAGTCGTGTGGTCAGGTGATACAAAGAGGGACTTCGGAAAGTTGCAAGGGCATCACGGCTGGCCCTTGGATGTACACAGAGCTAACATTAATAATATGCATGTCAGTCTCTCCTTGCTCAAAGTGGAGGAGAAATCGACTTCATCACTACTTGTATTTGTGAGACCTATTGAATGCGCCGAGCTGAAAAGACTACGGGAGGGATACAGGACTACATAGAGCCATGACTACATGGAACTCTATTCCACAGTACTACATAGAGCCATGACTAC
Source organism: Oncorhynchus clarkii lewisi (assembly GCF_045791955.1). Lineage (NCBI taxonomy): Eukaryota > Metazoa > Chordata > Actinopteri > Salmoniformes > Salmonidae > Oncorhynchus > Oncorhynchus clarkii. Next base: position 5,973,746 of record NC_092177.1, on the reverse strand, counting down.
ATGGAACTCTATTCCACAGTACTACATAGAGCCATGACTACATGGAACTCTATTCCACAGTACTACATAGAGCCATGACTACATGGAACTCTATTCCACAGTACTACATAGAGCCATGACTACATGGAACTCTACTCCACAGTACTACATAGAGCCATGACTACATGGAACTCTATTCCACAGTACTACATAGAGACATGACTACATGGAACTCTATTCCACAGTACTACATAGAGACATGACTACATGGAACTCTATTCCACAGTACTACATAGAGCCATGACTACATGGAACTCTATTCCACAGTACTACATAGAGCCATGACTACATGGAACTCTATTCCACAGTCCTACATAGAGCCATGACTACATGGAACTCTATTCCACAGTACTACATAGAGCCATGACTACATGGAACTCTATTCCACAGTACTACATAGAGCCATGACTACATGGAACTCTATTCCACAGTACCACATAGAGCCATGACTACATGGAACTCTATTCCACAGTCCTACATAGAGCCATGACTACATGGAACTCTACTACACATCAAGTAACTGATGAAAGCAGTAAAATTACATTTAGAAAACAGATAAAAATACACCTTAACAGTGGGGACTGTGAAGCAACACACACACATTAAACACACACGTACACATGAATTTAGTACTGTAGATATGTTGTAGTGGAGTAGGGGCCTGAGGGCACACGCTTAATATGTTGTGAAATATCTTATGAATGTATTGTAATGTTTTTAAAAATTGTGTAAATGCCTTCGTTTGTGCTGGACCCCAGGAAGAGTAGCTGCTGCGTTGGCAGGAACTAATGGGGATCCATGATAAACCCCAGGAAGAGTAGCTGCTGCGTTGGCAGGAACTAATGAGGATCCATGATAAACCCCAGGAAGAGTAGCTGCTGCGTTGGCAGGAACTAATGAGGATCCATGATAAACCCCAGGAAGAGTAGCTGCTGCGTTGGCAGGAACTAATGAGGATCCATGATAAACCCCAGGAAGAGTAGCTGCTGCGTTGGCAGGAACTAATGAGGATCCATGATAAACCCCAGGAAGAGTAGCTGCTGCGTTGGCAGGAACTAATGAGGATCCATGATAAACCCCAGGAAGAGTAGCTGCTGCGTTGGCAGGAACTAATGGGGATCCATGATAAACCCCAGGAAGAGTAGCTGCTGCGTTGGCAGGAACTAATGAGGATCCATGATAAACCCCAGGAAGAGTAGCTGCTGCGTTGGCAGGAACTAATGAGGATCCATGATAAACCCCAGGAAGAGTAGCTGCTGCGTTGGCAGGAACTAATGAGGATCCATGATAAACCCCAGGAAGAGTAGCTGCTGCGTTGGCAGGAACTAATGAGGATCCATGATAAACCCCAGGAAGAGTAGCTGCTGCGTTGGCAGGAACTAATGAGGATCCATAATAAACCCCAGGAAGAGTAGCTGCTGCGTTGGCAGGAACTAATGAGGATCCATGATAAACCCCAGGAAGAGTAGCTGCTGCGTTGGCAGGAACTAATGAGGATCCATGATAAACCCCAGGAAGAGTAGCTGCTGCGTTGGCAGGAACTAATGAGGATCCATAATAAACCCCAGGAAGAGTAGCTGCTGCGTTGGCAGGAACTAATGAGGATCCATGATAAACCCCAGGAAGAGTAGCTGCTGCGTTGGCATGAACTAATGAGGATCCATGATAAACCCCAGGAAGAGTAGCTGCTGCGTTGGCATGAACTAATGAGGATCCATGATAAACCCCAGGAAGAGTAGCTGCTGCGTTGGCAGGAACTAATGAGGATCCATAATAAACCCCAGGAAGAGTAGCTGCTGCGTTGGCAGGAACTAATGAGGATCCATAATAAACCCCAGGAAGAGTAGCTGCTGCGTTGGCATGAACTAATGAGGATCCATGATAAACCCCAGGAAGAGTAGCTGCTGCGTTGGCAGGAACTAATGGGGATCCATGATAAACCCCAGGAAGAGTAGCTGCTGCGTTGGCAGGAACTAATGAGGATCCATGATAAACCCCAGGAAGAGTAGCTGCTGCGTTGGCATGAACTAATGAGGATCCATGATAAACCCCAGGAAGAGTAGCTGCTGCGTTGGCAGGAACTAATGGGGATCCATGATAAACCCCAGGAAGAGTAGCTGCTGCGTTGGCAGGAACTAATGAGGATCCATAATAAACCCCAGGAAGAGTAGCTGCTGCGTTGGCATGAACTAATGCGGATCCATAATAAACCCCAGGAAGAGTAGCTGCTGCGTTGGCATGAACTAATGAGGATCCATGATAAACCCCAGGAAGAGTAGCTGCTGCCTTGGCAGGAACTAATGGGGATCCATAATAAACCACAGGAAGAGTAGCTGCTGCCTTGGCAGGAACTAATGAGGATCCATAATAAATACATATACAAATACATGACTGGGCAAGGGTGCAGCCATTGGCCAATCCATTGGGGAGCCAGGCCCAGCCAATCAGAATTAATTTTTCCTCACAAACGCGCTTTATTACAGACAGAAATACTCAGTTTCATCAGCTGTCTGGGTGGCTGGTCTAAGACAATCCCGCAGGTGAAGAAGCCGGACGTGGAGGTCCTGGGTTGGCGTGGTTAAAGATGGTCTGCGACTGTGAGGCTGGTTTGGACAATGGCTTTGGCTTATGTCAGAGAAATGAACATTCAATTGTATAAATTCTCTGGCAACAGCTCTGGTGGAATTTCCTGCAGTCAGCATGCCAATTGCACACTCCCTCAAATTTGAGAAATCTGTGACATTGTGTTGTATTACAAAACTGCCCATTTTAGAGTGGCCTTTCATTGTCACCCAGCACAAGGTGCACCTGTGTAATGATCATGCTGTTTAATCAGCTTCTTGATATGCCACACCTGGGAAAAGGAGAAATGCTCACTAACAGGGATGTAAACAAATTTGTGTGCAACATATTTGAGAGAAATTAGCTTTTTCTGTGCGTATGAAACAGTTCTAGGATCTGTTATTTCAGCTCATGAAACATGGGAAGCAACACTTTACATGTTGTGTTTATATTTTTTTGGTTCAGTGTATATTTTAAGGATTAAAGGACATTGTCGCCATCGTGATCGTGATCTTCTAAAGCATATTTTATTGTGTCATCTGTGAAGTTAGTAATAGACGTTATGTATATTGTTCTCTTTTAGCTAACAATACAAACGTATATACCAGATCATATAAGCATCATATGATTATTCCTACATTTAACCCAACGTGTATGTATTCCTGCATTTAAGCCTTCCTTTAAAGTCCTTAGGAGTTGAAGTGCCCTTTGAGACAGACTCTGAAATCACGGTGGTAAGTCCCAAGAAAAGACTAGACAGTAAAGGAATAAATAAAGATGATCAAATTGGTAAAAAAGCCAATTGTGTATTTAAATAAAAACACATGAAAACCACTTGACTGATTGATGTAACTCCCTAAACAACTAACCAGATCAGACCAGTGAGATGATGTCATAAATGAGTCCTCCCTCCCAAAACAATGACCTCTTAGCCTCCTTCTCCAGCATAATTTGATGAGCGAAGAAGAACATTGATGAATTTTTTTAATTATGACGCACGCCGCTTGGGAGGCGGCTCAGGGATCCAACAAACACGTCAAACTACTCTGCCTTTTATTCTCACCTCAAGTGCGTTCAAAATGGCACCCTATTCCCTATATAGTGGACCACTTTTGACAAGACTCTGGTCAAAAGTAGTGCACTATATGAAATGATGGTGCCATTTGGGACGTAGCCCTCTTCTTGAATTCAGCCAATTTTGTCGGTCCAAATAAAACAGGGAAAGGTTAGAGTGTGGAGTAATTAACACCAGGCAGCCTAATGAAATCAGGAAGGGCTAGCCGCGGGTACTGAGGACAATCAATATGTTGCATCGCAATTCAATTTCAATTCAATTTATTTCAATTAAATTACATTTCAATTATATTATATTACATTTCAACTCAATTTAAGGGCGCTTTATTAGCATGGGAAATGTATGATAACATTGCCAAAGCAAGTGAAATAGATCATTAACAAAAGTGAAATAAACTATACAAATGTAACAGTAAACATTACACTCACAGAAGTTCCAAAAAAATAAAGCCATTTCAAATATTCATATTATGTGTTGTAATGATGTGCAAATAGTTTAAGTAGAAATGGGAATATATATTTTTGAACATAAATATACTAGGTTGTATTTCCAATGGTGTGTGTTCTTCACTGGTTGCCCTTTTCTTGTGGCAACACGTCACAAGTCTTGCTCAAGTCTTGTGATGGCACACTGTGGTAATTCACCCAATGGATATGGGAGTTGATCAAAGTTGGATTTCTTTTCAAATTCTTTGGGTGTCTGTGTAATCTGTGGGAAATATGTGTCTCTAATATGGTCATACATTTGGCAAGAGGTTAGGAAGTGCAGCTTAGTTTCCACCTCATTTTGTGGGCAGTGTGCACATAGCCTGTCTTCTCTTGAGAGTCAGGTCTGCCTTAGGCTGCCTTTCTCAATAGCAAGGCTATGCTCACTGAGTCTGTACATAGTCAAAGCTTTGAGTCAGTCACAGTAGTCAGGTATTCTGCCACTGTGTACTCTGTTTAGGGCCAAATAGCATTCTCGTTTGCTCTGTTTTTTGGGGAAATTATTTCCAATGTGTCAAGTAATGATCTTTTTGTTTTCTCGTGATTTGGTTGGCTCTAATTGTGTTGCTGTCCTGGGGCTCTGTGGGGTCTGTTTGTGTTTGTGAACAGAGCCCCAGGACCAGCTTGCTTAGGGTGCTCTTCTCCAGGTTCATTGTTCTATAGGTGATGGCTTTGTTATGGAAGATTTGGGAATCTCTTCCTTTTAGGTGATTGTAGAATTGAACGACTCTTTTCTGGATTTTGATAATCAGCGGGTATGGGCCTAAATCTGCCTGCATTATTCTCTCTCTCTCTCTCTCTCTCTCTCTCTCTCTCTCTCTCTCTCTCTCTCTCTCTCTCTGTCTCTCTCTCTCTCTCCTACTGGACGGCTTGCTGCTTTGAGAGAAAGGGATTGTTAAGGGGAAAAACTCACCACGTAATGCTAAATCTCTGCCATTTCCTGGTTTGCTAAATCTCTAATCGTCAATTGAGTTTATGTTACCAAAAAAGCTAGTATAGTGTAGAAAATCACTGTACCATCTAAAGCGCTGTGAAATATATTTCTCATAACTAAAACTATAGTATGAACAGCTGTTTGAAGCTGGTGTTCAAAACCCAAAGACACAAAAGCTAAACTTAAGAACTGGAAGCATAGAAATAGAGCACATAGAACATATCTATTGTTTTTAGACTTGCTTTCGATGAGAATGACAGATCTATAACTCACATATGTGAGTATTTATATGTGAATTTGGTCGGGTCACCCAAAATGTTATATATTGCTTACATGAAAGTAAACTACAACCCCATTACGCACTCAGGCCAGGGCGGCATATCTCAAAATGACAGAATTCACACCTCTTAACCCTTGTCGTGTAAAGAGATCTTCTCTTATTTGAGTGTGAATAATTACCTATAGGTTGTATAAAGTAGCATAAGTTGAAACGGTGAAAAGTTTGTTCGCCGATTTTATTTTCATTTTAGTAGATGCATTGTTGAAAATGTAAAACAGACTGATCGCCTACAATCTCAAGTTCACAAGAAATATAAGTTATGGTAAGGAGTTTACACTCAAGCCATGTCAGGCTCATACAGTAATGTCAGCTGACGGGAGTAGGCCTGCAGCTGCGAAACACTGACACTGACAGTGCCGACTGAGTTGTGAGAGAGCCGTCTCCTACCCTGCGTTAATAAACACAGGCAGCCCAACCCCGTCTTATCGGTTGCACAAGTCCATGGCCCCACATTGACACTGGAGTACTGAGCTGTCATGACACAGCTCGGTCTTGACCGTCATTTCAAAGAATTCACACAGTTGAACAGCAGTTGACTATAACCGTTCTCACCACTCGCTGCTCACCAAAGAGATCCTCCGGTCATGACTGAAGTAATAGGAAACGAAAACGAGTGGGATTGCTTTGGCAGCTCAGCCAAGATGAGCTCTCTCTGCTTCTGTCTTCACATCTTTAAAGTTATTTACACTGTTAAATAAACTGTGAAGTGAGCAGCCTGACTGCAGTGACTGGAGGGAGGGAGGGAGCACCCAGATCTCATTAGTGTTAAACTATTAAGAGTACAAGGGCCCCGGAGTCAATGTCTTAACACTTAATTTATCGCATCATACACTACATTTCATATCGTTCTCCCAATCTACTCTATTTTCAGTAGAAAACAAAATATTCAGATCATAATTCACTGCCCTAGACAGACAATTCACAGTGTTTCACTTACTGCCCTAGACAGACAGTACACAGATCTTCACTTACTGCCCTAGACAGACAGTACACGGACCTTCACTTACTGCCCTAGACAGACAGTATACATATCTTCACTTACTGCCCTAGACAGACAGTACACAGATCTTCACTTACTGCCCTAGACAGACAGTACACAGATCTTCACTTACTGCCCTAGACAGACAGCACACAGATCTTTACTTACTGCCCTAGACAGACAGTACACAGACCTTCACTTACTGCCCAAGACAGACAGTACACAGATCTTCACTTACTGCCCTAGACAGACAGTACACAGATCTTCACTTACTGCCCTAGACAGACAGTACACAGATCTTCACTTACTGCCCTAGACAGACAGTACACAGATCTTTCCTTACTGCCCTAGACAGACAGCACACAGATCTTTACTTACTGCCCTAGACAGACAGTACACAGATCTAATTTACTACACTGTGAACTCTTCAGCCTTCAAAACATTCAAACCTTGATCCTTCAGCCCTGCCAGGCTTGTGATCCCCTTTGACATGGTCCTGTACTGTACAGATGCTTGGGAAAGTTACATGATAAACGCAGTGCACAGGGGACTGTGGGCGTCCCCTGACGATGTTTCTCACTCATAGTAAACATGCTAAGGCTTCTCTGACTCCTGTGACCTCTGCAACGACAGACAACAACAGATAGGTAGGGTTGGCAGCTGAAACAACCACAGACAGATGTAGGGTTGGCTAGTGAAACAACCACAGACAGATGAAGGATTGGCTAGTGAAACAACCACAGACAGATGAAGGATTGGCTAGTGAAACAACCACAGACAGATGTAGGGTTGGCTGGTGAAACAACCACAGACAGATGTAGGATTGGCTAGTGGAACAACCACAGACAGAGGTAGGGTTGTCTAGTGAAACAACCACAGACAGATGTAGGATTGGCTAGTGAAACAACCACAGACAGATGTAGGATTGGCTTGTTAAACAACCGCAGACAGATGTAGGATTGGCTTGTGAAACAGCCACAGACAGATGTAGGGTTGGCTGGTGAAACAACCACAGACAGATGTAGGGTTGGCTAGTGAAACAACCACAGACAGATGTAGGGTTGGCTGGTGAAACAACCACAGACAGATGTAGGATTGGCTAGTGAAACAACCACAGACAGATGTAGTGTTTGCTAGTGAAACAACCACAGACAGATGTAGGGTTGGCTGGTGAAACAACCACAGACAGATGTAGGATTGGCTAGTGAAACAACCACAGACAGATGTAGGATTGGCTAGTGAAACAACCACAGACAGATGTAGGGTTGGCTTGTTAAACAACCACAGACAGATGTAGGATTGGCTGGTGAAACAACCACAGACAGATGTAGGATTGGCTAGTGAAACAACCACAGACAGATGTAGGGTTGGCTAGTGAAACAACCACAGTACAGTACTCTGTGGCACCGCAAACAAATTGCCAGACAATCACCACACATTAGGTTGCAAGGATTGCCAAAACACACTTTAGGAAAAACAGATATTATTATGTTAGCAATTTACCATTTTCATCTATACAGGTAGATAGATAACATTTCTGTAAAGAAAGACACGAAGACACAAGGCTGGAAAGAAAATAAAACAGGGGATGAGTTCAATGAGGGAAATAGTTTGCAAATGTTAGCTAATGTTAGCTAACGTTAACGTTAAAACATTACTTTGTTTTGTGTTTGCTGGAAACGTTAGCTAACAGTCAATTTATTAAGCCGTAATCTATGAAGTTCACATGACTGGGAATACAAATATGCATCTGTTGGTCACAGATACCTTGAAAAAAAAAGTATGGGAGTGGATCAGAATACCAGTCAGTATCTGGTGTGACCATCAATTTGTTTATAACCATATCATCACGGAAGAACGAGGGTTATAACCATATCATCACGGGAGAACGAGGGTTATAACCATATCGTCACGGGAGAACGAGGGTTATTAACTATATCATCACGGGAGAACGAGGGTTATAACCATATCATCGCAGGAGAAAGAGGGTTATAACCATATCTTCATGGGAGAACGAGGGTTATAACCATGTTGTCACGGGAGAACGAGGGTTATAACCATATTGTCACGGGAGAACGAGGGTTATAACCATATCGTCACAGGAGAATGAGGGTTATAACCATATTGTCATGGGAGAAAGAGAGTTATAACCATATTGTCACGGGAGAACGAGGGTTATAACCATATTGTCACGGGATAACAAGGGCTATAACTATATCGTCACGGGAGAACGAGGGTTATAACCATATCATCACGGGAGAACGAGGGTTATAACCATATCATCACGGGAGAACGAGGGTTATAACCATATCGTCGCGGGAGAATGAGGGTTATTAACCATATCGTCACGGGAGAACGAGGGTTATAACCATATCGTCACGGGAGAACGAGGGTTATACCCATACAGTATCAGCAAGGGGGATAGTGTATGTAACCTTGAACAATATGATTGTTGTTCATATTATATCTACAGACTGTAAGTGATGTCAGTTGGTGATGTTTTATGTATTATTTAAAGACTCTGAATGGAGAGGCACAATTCATCCATGTTCCTCTCAGAGTTGTACCCACACACTTATTGATATAAAGCGAAAGACAAGACGAGTGTCAAGGTTGGAATAAATTGGGATACAGAGCTCTGGTTTTAATCAATTATTTATCCAATATTTTAATGATCAGAAAGCTGAGAATGATCAAAGCTGCGTTTCGAGCTCCACTGCCTCTGCTCGCTAAGACACTCTTCCACCGCTTTGATGTGGCTACCATCACATGCACTTATCTCCATCTCTCTACCAGGCATGGCAGTGGGTGCTTGGAAACCAGTGGTCTGGAGAGGCGTAAAGATGGAGAGGAGAGGGTCAGCGACCCAGCACTACAGAGACAGATCACACATTATTCTCTCCTGTAAACTGTGATATAAATTTGCTAGAAAACTAAACCTACATTACAGTAGGTCACTTTTTGAAGAACTTTCTCTGTTCAACTGTGTCACGGTATCACCCATTTGAATTGGTCGGTGAGGTCTGTAACACAAAGCTATGTACGTCGTGAAATGTTGAATAATACACAGTACCAAACGTAACTGTTTGACAGCTACTTACCGAAAATGTACGGTTGAGAATGTACACTAAACACTTCTTCAAACAATGTTGACAAGTACAGAATGTCAGTTCCCAACTTTGTCTTTAAATTTGATGCATTAAATCATAAAAAAAAAGTTGTAAAAAAAAATCAGGTTTCAGTCTCAATGGCAAGAAAATATTAACGCTAGCTAAGTGGACCAACTACAGCCCAATAATTCTCTGAGGGGATCCAGTTAAACTGATCTAGCTACCAAATGTTAGACTAGAATGAGGTAATCAGACGAGCTTTAGATGTCCTATAAACAGGCAGTTCAGATCAATCAAACGTCTGATCTACAACACATCTCTTCTGACATAACACTACCACAGTTCCTTTCATGGTTTGACCAATTATTTGCTCGTTAATTTAGGTTGATTGCTCATTTCTTACTCTGTCTGATGGAAGGAGTCAGGAAGGAGGCAAGGAGGCAGTGTTGGCCCTCAACAACCTAGTAATTTCAGGGCAATAATCTTAAAAAGTACATTTTACCTTCTACCCCATTTAACCTCTAAACCTTAAATGATTTCACAATCTATACCCGTCCTCCGATTAATCTCAGATTCAGAGGGGTTGGGCTAAATGCGGAAGACACATTTCAGTTGAACGCATTCAGTTGGGCAACTGACTAGGTAACTGACTAGGTAACTGACTAGGTAACTGACTAGGTAACTGAATAGGAAACTGACTAGGTAACTGACTAGGTAACTGACTAGGTATCTGACTAGGTAACTGACTAGGTAACTGACTAGGTAACTGACTAGGTACCTGACTAGGTAACTGACTAGGTAACTGACTAGGTAACTGACTAGGTACCTGACTAGGAAACTGACTAGGTAACTGACTAGGTAACTGACTAGGTAACTGACTAGGTACCTGACTAGGTAACTGACTAGGTAACTGACTAGGTACCTGACTAGGTAACTGACTAGGTAACTGACTAGGTACCTGACTAGGTAACTGACTAGGTTCCTGACTAGGTAACTGACTAGGTAACTGACTAGGTAACTGACTAGGCAACTGACTAGGTAACTGACTAGGTAACTGACTAGGTAACTGACTAGGTACCTGACTAGGTAACTGACTAGGTAACTGACTAGGTAACTGACTAGGTACCTGACTAGGTAACTGACTAGGTAACTGACTAGGTAACTGACTAGGTAACTGACTAGGTACCTGACTAGGTACCTGACTAGGTAACTGACTAGGTAACTGACTAGGTAACTGACTAGGTATCTGACTAGGTAACTGACTAGGTAACTGACTAGGTAACTGACTAGGTAACTGACTAGGTAACTGACTAGGTACCTGACTAGGTAACTGACTAGGTAACTGACTAGGTAACTGACTAGGTACCTGACTAGGTAACTGACTAGGTAACTGACTAGGTAACTGACTAGGTACCTGACTAGGTAACTGACTAGGTAACTGACTAGGTACCTGACTAGGTAACTGACTAGGTAACTGACTAGGTAACTGACTAGGTAACTGACTAGGTACCTGACTAGGTAACTGACTAGGTAACTGACTAGGTAACTGACTAGGCAACTGACTAGGCAACTGACTAGGTAACTGACTAGGTAACTGACTAGGTAACTGACTAGGTACCTGACTAGGTAACTGACTAGGTAACTGACTAGGTACCTGACTAGGTAACTGACTAGGTAACTGACTAGGTAACTGACTAGGCAACTGACTAGGCAACTGACTAGGTATCTGACTAGGTAACTGACTAGGTAACTGACTAGGTAACTGACTAGGTAACTGACTAGGTATCTGACTAGGTAACTGACTAGGTACCTGACTAGGTAACTGACTAGGTAACTGACTAGGTAACTGACTAGGTAACTGACTATGTAACTGACTAGGTAACTGACTAGGTAACTGACTAGGTATCTGACTAGGTAACTGACTAGGTAACTGACTAGGTAACTGACTAGGTATCTGACTAGGTAACTGACTAGGTAACTGACTAGGTAACTGACTAGGTATCTGACTAGGTATCTGACTAGGTAACTGACTAGGTAACTGACTAGGTAACTGACTAGGTAACTGACTAGGTAACTGACTAGGTAACTGACTAGGTAACTGACTAGGTATCTGACTAGGTAACTGACTAGGTAACTGACTAGGTAACTGACTAGGTAACTGACTAGGTAACTGACTAGGTATCCCCCCTTTTCTCTTTTCCAATCCCCCACTGCTAGCCTCAGAAAAGAGCGTTTGAGACCCAAATGACACAGTGACACAGTTTAACTTCACCAAAGCATTCTTATGGTTCGCCTGCAAATTGGTTTGCATAGGCTAAAGGAAATGCATAGTTTGGTGTGTGGTCTCTTGACTTGTTGACATATACTGTACATCCTCTATAAATATACTCGCTTCCTAGTTCCTGTTCATCATTCACCTTAGTGGTGTGGTTTCTTAATGTGTTGATGCAGTACTCTTTAATCATTCACCTTAGTCAGTAACTCTCTCATCTTTTCATCATCAATCAATGTTTCCGTTCACCCTCAGCTTTCAGTCAGTAACCCTCGTAGTTTGTTCTCCTCGTCAATGTTCCCCTTCTCCCTCAGACCTGTCAGTAACCCTCTCAGCTTGTCATCATCAATGTTTCCCTTCTCCCTCAGTCCTCAGTCAGTAACCCTCTCAGCTTGTCGTCATCAGTTCCCCTTCTCCCTCAGACCTCAGTCAGTAACTCTTTCAGCTTGTCGTCATCAGTTCCCCTTCTTCCTCAGTCCTCAGTCAGTGACTCTCTCAGCTTGTCGTCATCAATGTTTCTCTTCTCCCTCAGACCTCAGTCAGTAACCCTCTCAGCTTGTCGTCATCAGTTCCCCTTCTCCCTCAGACAGTAACTCTCTCAGCTTGTCGTCATCAGTTCCCCTTCTCCCTCAGTCCTCAGTCAGTAACCCTCTCAGCTTGTCGTCATCAGTTCCCCTTCTCCCTCAGTCCTCAGTCAGTGACTCTCTCAGCTTGTCGTCATCAATGTTTCTCTTCTCCCTCAGTCCTCAGTCAGTAACTCTCTCAGCTTGTCGTCATCAGTTCCCCTTCTCCCTCAGACCTCAGTCAGTAACTCTCTCAGCTTGTCGTCATCAGTTCCCCTTCTCCCTCAGACCTCAGTCAGTAACCCTCTCAGCTTGTCGTCATCAGTTCCCCTTCTCCCTCAGTCCTCAGTCAGTAACCCTCTCAGCTTGTCGTCATCAGTTCCCCTTCTCCCTCAGTCCTCAGTCATTTACTCTCTCAGCTTGTCGTCATCAGTTCCCCTTCTCCCTCAGACCTCAGTCAGTAACTCTCTCAGCTTGTCGTCATCAGTTCCCCTTCTCCCTCAGACCTCAGTCAGTAACCCTCTCAGCTTGTCGTCATCAGTTCCCCTTCTCCCTCAGACCTCAGTCAGTAACTCTCTCAGCTTGTCGTCATCAGTTCCCCTTCTCCCTCAGTCAGTAACTCTCTCAGCTTGTCATCATCAATGTTTCTCTTCTCCCTCAGTCCTCAGTCAGTAACTCTCTCAGCTTGTCGTCATCAGTTCCCCTTCTCCCTCAGACCTCAGTCATTAACTCTCTCAGCTTGTCGTCATCAGTTCCCCTTCTCCCTCAGTCCTCAGTCATTAACCCTCTCAGCTTGTCGTCATCAGTTCCCCTTCTCCCTCAGACCTCAGTCAGTAACTCTCTCAGCTTGTCGTCATCAGTTCCCCTTCTCCCTCAGTCCTCAGTCAGTAACCCTCTCAGCTTGTCGTCATCAGTTCCCCTTCTCCCTCAGTCAGTAACTCTCTCAGCTTGTCATCATCAATGTTTCTCTTCTCCCTCAGTCCTCAGTCAGTAACTCTCTCAGCTTGTCGTCATCAGTTCCCCTTCTCCCTCAGACCTCAGTCATTAACTCTCTCAGCTTGTCGTCATCAGTTCCCCTTCTCCCTCAGTCCTCAGTCATTAACCCTCTCAGCTTGTCGTCATCAGTTCCCCTTCTCCCTCAGACCTCAGTCAGTAACTCTCTCAGCTTGTCGTCATCAGTTCCCCTTCTCCCTCAGTCCTCAGTCATTAACCCTCTCAGCTTGTCGTCATCAGTTCCCCTTCTCCCTCAGACCTCATTCAGTAACTCTCTCAGCTTGTCGTCATCAATTCCCCTTCTCCCTCAGTCCTCAGTCAGTAACCCTCTCAGCTTGTCGTCATCAGTTCCCCTTCTCCCTCAGTCAGTAACTCTCTCAGCTTGTCATCATCAATGTTTCTCTTCTCCCTCAGTCCTCAGTCAGTAACTCTCTCAGCTTGTCGTCATCAGTTCCCCTTCTCCCTCAGACCTCAGTCAGTAACTCTCTCAGCTTGTCGTCATCAGTTCCCCTTCTCCCTCAGTCCTCAGTCAGTAACTCTCTCAGCTTGTCGTCATCAGTTCCCCTTCTCCCTCAGACCTCAGTCAGTAATTCTCTCAGCTTGTCATCATCAATGTTTCTCTTCTCCCTCAGTCCTCAGTCAGTAACTCTCTCAGCTTGTCGTCATCAGTTCCCCTTCTCCCTCAGACCTCAGTCAGTAACTCTCTCAGCTTGTCGTCATCAGTTCCCCTTCTCCCTCAGACCTCAGTCATTAACCCTCTCAGCTTGTCGTCATCAGTTCCCCTTCTCCCTCAGACCTCAGTCAGTAACCCTCTCAGCTTGTTTTCCTCATCAATGTTTTCCTTCACCCTCAAATCTCTCTTTTTTTCTTTGCAAATCAAGTCATGTAGTCAGATTATTATACACAGTACAAAGAAAAACAAATTTGGTGATTAAAAATGTAATACTGTTATCTCTCAATGAGCCGTTATCTGGTCCCCTGGGAGAGGATGCTCTATTCTGCAGCCTTGCGTGCCTCTTTTGTTCTCAATTTAGAAGCTTGTCATTGTTTTATTGTTAATTGTTTATGCTTCATTTGAAATTCAGTGCTTCTTCACCGCTGACATGCCAACACATCTTCATCAGAGTGTCAGTTATTATTGACTTGTGTTGCCGTGGTGATGTCAGGTTCTGCATTGAATATTTCTTACGAGAGTGTATTTTCCATTAACAATTTGACTTACAACCTTTGTTTTTGCTCTTCCTAAGAAATCAATATAGATCTGAAGACTAGATTGTTTTTTTCTGAAACAGGATGCTTATAGATGAACTTTGACCTGCTTATAATCGCAAACATTTATCGGAGTGTTTTCCCACGTCAACCAGACTAAATAACAAAAATAACATTTGACACCAATTGTCTCCCTGGGGATGATATTCCTATATAAAAAGAAATATTTAAGTCTGGACTCTTAATCACATCTAAAGTCAATAGTGTGGTTGAATGCAGCATTGCATGTAATCATGGACGACGTGCAATAACTTTGTTTTCGCCTTGTGTTATTACAGGAGGTGTGTCATCTCGGCAAGATAACCCCTGCTAACGTAAGTCTAACACTACTGCACTCCATTTCCTAGCAGTTTCCCAATGCATTTTCTCAAACCATTTAATTTACACATCCTCACAGCCAATTATATTCACGCTAAGGCAAACACTCGGGAAGTATAACCACTCCATGTACATATACAGGAAGGAGATCCACACCATGTTCTTCGTCCATTAATCCTATGATATGAGCACGTCGCTTCCTGTCAGTTTAACTTGAAACAAAGAACAAGACAGCCGATGAAGATTGTAAATGAAGACACTGTTTTCAGCCTGACATTAACAATAATGTTTAATTGAAGACACTGTTTTCAGCCTGACATTAACAATAATGTTTAATTGGAGACACTGTTTTCAGCCTGACATTAACAATAATGTTTAATTGAAGACACTGTTTTCAGCCTGACATTAACAATAATGTTTAATTGAAGACACTGTTTTCAGCCTGACATTAACAATAATGTTTAATTGAAGACACTGTTTTCAGCCTGACATTAACAATAATGTTTAATTGGAGACACTGTTTTCAGCCTGACATTAACAATAATGTTTAATTGGAGACACTGTTTTCAGCCTGACATTAACAATAATGTTTAATGAAAGGACAGAGTTGTTGTTTCGCTTTTTTCATTAGTCAGGTCAATGAAAAACAAGTAGCTTCAACCAAAAACCATTCTTTTTAAAGCAGATTTCACTTTGTGAGTTGTTTGTGAGGTGTTAGATCTGTCCTTTTTCTTCCATGCATGGGGTAATTCTTTAATTTTCATGAAAGGACAACTCTTCTTCACAATAATGTTATTTTCTTCAAGAGCTGCTTTGTACCACATCAAAGCCCTGAAGGTGCCCAAATACGTACAATTCAGTTCTTGAAATTGAAGAAATGTGTTACGTTCTCTGTGTGGATTGCTTGATTTTTATAGTTTCTAATTCAAAGTTTACTGTAAGACTCAGCGATGTGGAAACGATGTTCTTTTCAAATTCTCTCAGTTTCTCTACATTTGATGGCACAGCTCTACCTGACTTGTTTCTACGGCAACAAAGGACACAGCACCCCCCCCCCCGCTTCGACAGCGGCCAGACCACATAACAGCAAATGGAATTATATTGCAACACATGACCTTCGTGTCTTTTGTTACCTTTCATCTATTTTTTCACTTTTCGTTTTCTTACAATAAATCTATTTTTTCTCACATATTATATATTGAAACACTTAACCCAAGTTCAGTTCACTGAATTCTATATGTAAAGCCTTGAGCTCGTCCGTATCTGCCCGGCAGGGATGAAACCCAGACCTCCTGCAAGACTCAGCACAATACAGTGTTAACCCATTTGAACTAAAGTCTTGCCTTTAGCTTGGAGAGCTAATCCAGGTCTCCAGGTCTCAGTCAAGGTTACTCATATCGTGACTGGTTCACTGACCCTCCTCCATTACATAGTTCTCCTGGCCAGAGCTCTAATGATGAGGTAATTACTGCCCTGACAAGGACAATTGATATTCATATGAATCATATAAAAGTGATGCATTTACACAATATTTAACAAGGACAACGGTTTCTTCAGGCTTCATCTCAACCGTACATTGCAGGGATGCAGAGTGCAAAATATACTTGTTCTATAACTGAGCAGGCTTGCACTATGATCTGGACTGTGGAGAGATTGTTGTTGGTGAATGGTGTTCTGGTTTATTTTTTGCCATGTTTTAGATCCTCCTTGCTGTGAAACTGCAGTAGATCAAGACATACAGTGCCTTGCGAAAGTATTCGGCCCCCTTGAACTTTGCAACCTTTTGCCACATTTCAGGCTTCAAACATAAAGATATAAAACTGTATTTTTTTGTGAAGAATCAACAACAAGTGGGACACAATCATGAAGTGGAACGACATTTATTGGATATTTCAAACGTTTTTAACAAATCAAAAACTGAAAAATTGGGCGTGCAAAATTATTCAGCCCCCTTAAGTTAATACTTTGTAGCGCCACCTTTTGCTGCGATTACAGCTGTAAGTCGGTTGGGGTATGTCTCTATCAGTTTTGCACATCGAGAGACTGAAATTTTTTCCCATTCCTCCTTGCAAAACAGCTCGAGCTCAGTGAGGTTGGATGGAGAGCATTTGTGAACAGCAGTTTTCAGTTCTTTCCACAGATTCTCGATTGGATTCAGGTCTGGACTTTGACTTGGCCATTCTAACACCTGGATATGTTTATTTTTGAACCATTCCATTGTAGATTTTGCTTTATGTTTTGGATCATTGTCTTGTTGGAAGACAAATCTCAGTCCCAGTCTCAGGGCTTTTGCAGACTCCATCAGGTTTTCTTCAAGAATGGTCCTGTATTTGGCTCCATCCATCTTCCCATCAATTTTAACCATCTTCCCTGTCCCTGCTGAAGAAAAGCAGGCCCAAACCATGATGCTGCCACCACCATGTTTGACAGTGGGGATGGTGTGTTCAGCTATGTTGCTTTTACGCCAAACATAACGTTTTGCATTGTTGCCGAAAAGTTCAATTTTGGTTTCATCTGACCAGAGCACCTTCTTCCACATGTTTGGTGTGTCTCCCAGGTGGCATGTGGCAAACTTTAAAAAACACTTTTTATGGATATCTTTAAGAAATGTCTTTCTTCTTGCCACTCTTTCATAAAGGCCAGATTTGTGCAATATACGACTGATTGTTGTCCTATGGACAGAGTCTCCCACCTCAGCTGTAGATCTCTGCAGTTCATCCAGAGTGATCATGGGCCTCTTGGCTGCATCTCTGATCAGTCTTCTCCTTGTATGAGCTGAAGGTTTAGAGGGACGGCCAGGTCTTGGTAGATTTGCAGTGGTCTGATACTCCTTCCATTTCAATATTATCGCTTGCACAGTGCTCCTTGGGATGTTTAAAGCTTGGGAAATCTTTTTGTATCCAAATCCGGCATTAAACTTCTTCACAACAGTATCTCGGACCTGCCTGGTGTGTTCCTTGTTCTTCATGATGCTTTCTGCGCTTTTAACGGACCTCTGAGACTATCACAGTGCAGGTGCATTTATACGGAGACTTGATTACACACAGGTGGATTGTATTTATCATCATTAGTCATTTAGGTCAACATTGGATCATTCAGAGATCCTCACTGAACTTTTGGAGCGAGTTTGCTGCACTGAAAGTAAAGGGGCTGAATAATTTTGCACGCCCAATTTTTCAGTTTTTGATTTGTTAAAAACGTTTGAAATATCCAATAAATGTCGTTCCACTTCATGATTGTGTCCCACTTGTTGTTGATTCTTCACAAAAAAATACAGTTTTATATCTTTATGTTTGAAGCCTGAAATGTGGCAAAAGGTCGCAAAGTTCAAGGGGGCCGAATACTTTCGCAAGGCACTGTAGTTCACTGATATAAGTGGTCTACGGAGAAGGACATACTACTAAAATACACTATTTATACAGTATCAGTCAAAGGTTTGGACACACATACTCATTCAAGGGTTTTTCTTTATTTATTTTTTTACTATTTTCTACATTGTAGAAGATTAGTGAAGACATCAAAACTATGAAATAACACGTATGGAATCATGTAGTAAGCAACAAAGTGTTCTTTGTAAAAAGTACAAACCCTTTGGCTTGATGACAGCTTTTCACATTCTTGGCATAATGTCACCAGTCCTATTTATGATATAATTTACAAAGATTACACCTATTTTTATAATTTTATAATGAGTTTTTTCAATCAATTAGTATATTTGAGTTTAACACAATATTTGTTATATTATTTATTCTGTATTTTCTGGTGGATTAAACTGAAATTGAAACCAATTTTCAAGGGCTTGTTTTAAAAATAGCGATATTTTGGAGATCAATTAAAAGTTGTGATCTGAAGAAAGGGATGAAGGCCATTCTTGAACACGGGTTGAGACATTCCTACTAATCTGCTAGAGTACTCTTTTAACTTTTGTATGAATGACACGTTCAGTGAGAGCTAATGCTTTAATATTTAAACATTTCTGCCCTCCGAATTCATATTCACTATAGAAAAACACCCGTTTCATTTCGTCTGGCTTGAAGATCCAAATGGAATATTTTTGGCTGATAATAGTTTTTTTTTTAAACAGGTCGCTAAGAGTAAGCAAGACCATAAGACAAGGTAAACTGGGATATGACTAAAGAGTTAATCAGGGGAAACTGGGATATGACTAAAGAGTTAATCAGGGTAAACCTGGGATATGACTAAAGAGTTCATCAGGGTAAACTGGGATATGACTAAAGAGTTAATCAGGGGAAACTGGGATGTGACTAAAGAGTTAATCAGGGTAAACCTGGGATATGACTAAAGAGTTAATCAGGGTAAACTGGGATATGACTAAAGAGTTAATCAGGGTAAACTGGGATATGACTAAAGAGTTAATCAGGGTAAACTGGGATATGACTAAATAGTTAATTAGGGTAAACTGGGATATGACTAAAGAGTTAATCAGGGGAAACTGGGATATGACTAAAGAGTTAATCAGGGTAAACTGGGATATGACTAAAGAGTTAATCAGGGTAAACTGGGATATAACTAAAGACTTAATCAGGGTGATTTTGACATAGATTGATAGGTATTATCTATAGATAGATCTTTTTGCAAACTTTCTATTAAAATGTACTATAGTGAGATAATTTCTTTCTTTCGGGATGTGTATACCGAGTCTGTCCCCATCACCATCAGACCATTTTATTGGTAAACTACGCGGTAACTCAAAGGTTGTATTTTTGTGTGATCCAATACGTAATATAGTAAACTGATCATAGTTTGGTTTTAATCCAGAGAGGTTAGAAAAGTATTTTGATCCTCTATGAGGCGATGGAGGTCTTTCCAAATTGTGGATTTAAAGAAAACATTAATTATCAGCAAATAATGACATGTTTGTTTTTAAGCCCTGCATTTCTAACACGTTGATATTATTGTTTGGATTGGTTTTATTAGCTAACATTTCAATGGCCATATTAAATAGATTTGCCGATAGTGGACAACCTCATCTTGACAGTTTAATATTTTCTGAGAATAAGTATTAAGAGATTCTCCAAAATTCAAATATTACAGTCAGTTATGAATACCAGACCTGTTGTTTTTCATAGTGTTCTATTGTTTCCAGTACTTGTCTTATATTATCTCCAATGTATCGTCCATGTACAAAAAAAAAAACTGTCTGCTTACGATGAATAATATCCGACAATACCTTATTAATTCTATGCGCTATGCATTTTGCTAAAAACTTCGCATCTCAAAGTGTAAGGGAACTCCACATTTTTCAATGGACTGGATATCTTTATATTTACCACTTGGATCCTGTTTTAGTAATAATGAAATCAGACCTTCTTGTTGAGTATCTGTTAATCTACAATTGTTCTAGGAGTGGTTAAAACATGCTAATGACGGTCCTCTGAAAACATATAAAAAAAAGGTTTGGTATAACTCAACTGTTATGCCATTCAGCCTTTGATTTTTCCCAAATCTTAAAGGATTTAATTGCATCAAGAGGTTCTCCTCTGTAATGTGGCCTTCCGGCGTGGGGAAGTTATCAATAACACTTTGGATGGTGTATCAATACAAAACAGTTACTACAAAGATACAGGTGTCCTTTCTGACTCAGTTGCCAGAGAGGAAAGAAACCACTCAGGGATTTTCACCATGAGGTCAATGGTGACTTTAAAACAGTTACAGAGTTTAATGGCTGTGATAGGAGAAAACTGAGGATGGATCAACTACATTGTAGTTACTCCACAATACTAACCTAAATGACAGAGTGAAAATAACGAAGCCAGTACAGAATAAACATTTTTTTTCTTAGGAAAGGCAAAATCTTAGAGAAAAACATGGTTCAATCTGCTTTCCAACAAACACTAGGAGACAAATGCACCTTTCAGCAGGACAATAACTACAATAAACACAGCAAATATACACTAGATTTGCTTACCAAGATGACATTGAATGTTCCTGAGTGGCCTAGTTACAGTTTTTACTTAAATTATCTTGAAAATGTATGGCAAGACTTGGAAATGTCTGTCTAGCAAAGAAACAACCAGGTTGACAGAGTTTGAATAATTGTTTTAATAATAATGTGCAAATATTGTACAATCCAGGTGTGTAAAACTCTTAGGGACTTACCCAGGAAGACTCACAGTTGTAATCGCTGCCAAAGTTGGTTCTCACATGTTTCGACTCAGGGTATGAATACTTATGTAAGTTAGAAGGCAGCCTGGGTTGGAAGGCAGCCTGCTGTTATCTTGCAACATGGTTTCTCTCTCTCTCTCTCTCTGTCTCTCACGTGTTATGTTGGGATGAAGCGGAGAAGGTAGCTAGGTAAACTCATTGAGCTGTGTCTTCCCCTTTGGATGAGGTGCTGTATAGTATATGCTAATCTACAGTAACTCCTCTCCTCAAGGGATTCCTAATCCCTCACCCCACCGTGAATCTCAGGTCCATCTGCACATTGTTTGGTTTGCTACCAAGAGAGTGGCTTTAGTTTTTATAGGGCTGGCTTGTCAAAGAACTTGGCTGGATTCTCCTGTGTTTTTTTTATTTATTTGTATCTCTCTTTCTCTCTGCGCATAGTTTTCAAAGCACTGTTTTGTCTGGCACTGTGTTTGGTCTTGATATCTCTAACACCAGCTTGTGTTTGATTTCTGGATTTCTGGCACGTTCTTTAGAATAAGGAGTAATGCTTTAACAATGCGCACACCATATCTTTTCTCTCAACAGAATACTTACGAAGAAAGACCAACCGTGAAAAGCACACGAAGCCCATTGTTAAAATAAACATTAGACTTATCTGCAGCCTCTCTCAAAAAATTTTGTGTAGATTTTAGGACTCAAGTAGATTTATACTTTTACACCTTTGCACAAGTCCTGAATTCAGTTTGTATAAACATCTGACAGAGAGAACAAAGCTCCATGCTATGATTGTGTTCTAAATATATAGGACAGCTGTATGTTTTAATCAATCCTGGCTGTCATTGTCACGGCAGAAAGACTCAAATAAATTACAAACATGTGGAGAGGAAGTGGGCGACTGCATCCCAAATGACCCCCTATTCCCTATAGTGCACTTCTTTTGAACAGAGCACTATGTGCAACGGTCAAAAGTAGTGCACTATATAGGGAATACGTTGTGATTTAGGATGCAGACGGCTTCTCATGGAGCTGCCAAAACTCTGTAACTATAATTCTGTACCTTCCCTTCTATAAAAACTTGACATTAATGTGATGGAGTAGCCAACAGATATTACTGTGATGGAGTAGTCAACAGATATTACTGTGATGGAGTAGCCAACAGATATTACTGTGATGGAGTAGTCAACAGATATTACTGTGATGGAGTAGCCAACAGATATTAATGTGATGGAGTAGCCAACAGATATTACTGTGATGGAGTAGCCAACAGATATTACTGTGATGGAGTAGTCAACAGATATTACTGTGATGGAGTAGCCAACAGATATTACTGTGATGGAGTAGTCAACAGATATTGCTGTGGAGGCGTAGCCAACAGCTTGACATTGATGTGGAGGTGAAGCCAACAGCTTGAATACATTTGAGAAAAACAGGATATTCCAAGTCTGATATAAATGAATGACTTTCTTTGTGGAATAAATTGCCGGGCCATGTTATCTTTAACAGATGGACTTGCTAAACAGTCCCTTCTCTTATTGATCCTATCAAACCTTTACCTAACCTTAAGGCCAATTGAATACTTTTGGCTTCAGTTTTTTTGGAAGAAGGGTAATCGACTGACAAACTTGACAAGTAATTTACTTGAGGCGATTAGCACAATATAAACAAATCTTCGAGGTGTTTAGTGACTGTGAAGTACAAAGGAGAATTCTCTCCACACGCTGGTGGTAGTCCTGGAAATATGTATTTTCAATGCTCATTAATACACACACACCCACACATAAACTCGATTTAATGATGAAATACTTTTCTTTCTTCCTTTTTTGCTCATAATGACATCATAAAGCAGTTCTTCTTTCAGCGTTTTAATTGTAAGGATTTAGTTTAGTCAACCCTCTGATTGTCCTAAATGAACTGGTAAGCTGTTTGTGGATCTCTGTTTTTTGGCAGCGCTAGGGCCTCCTTTGAGCCAAGATTTTTTTCCCCCCCTCTTTCCCCATTCTGTTTTTTTCTCCCCTGTCTGCCTTATCAAAGAACAACAAGGGCTTTATCTCTATACCACAGTGGTGGGGAGGCAAGTGCTTTTCCAAAGAGGCACAGATGACCCCCCCCCCCCCTGTGAGCATAAAGGACCGTGTGTTAATGATGTTTTTAATTCAGAAATCTCGTATTGCTATAGGCGCTCTAGAGATGGAGAAAATGTAGATTATTGTGGTGAGGCTATGATATTGTTATATGAAACATTTGTTCTAATCAGTCTGAATAAATAGATTGAATACAAACTGAAACACAATAACATTATAAGGCGATATAATCACGTCGTCAGTATTTTATTTTCCTCGTGAGATGCAACGTGAGACTGAGAATCGTGTTATAAAATGGCATCATATTCACTGTGAAATTGCCCTTTTTCCTCCAAACTGTCCATTGTAACCAAAAGCCTCACATTTATAAAATTGCATGTAATAACTAACACGTCAGCCATTTTTCACTGTTAATTGTCTTCAATGTTAAAGCATTTTTTTTTTTTGTTTTACTTAGCAAAGAATGACTAGACAACATTTAATTTAAGTTTATTCCGTTTTAAAATAGAATTACAAGTCAAAGGTGTAGAATGTATTGGAGGTAAAAAATAAATAATAATAATTAAAAAAATACCCTTTTATTTTGTGTTTTACAATTTGACTCATCTACGTTCTCTTTTCTTGAAGAACGGCTAGCATTTGTGGCTATAGACCTTCCCTATGGGGTGTTTCCCTTTGTAGTGCTACCATCGTGCTCCGGAAAAAGGTCACCCCATGAACTTCTGTAACTCTCCGGAGAAATCAAAGAGCTACTCCCCCTTTGAGAGGAGAGGAGATCTACAATCTGGTACAATCCTCAGACAGACCTTTTCTAAATCAAAGTCACTTCATCCACCCCTCCTTCCCTTTATCTAAATTGGACCAGTGGGAAAAGGAGGGTGCATCCTCATCAAAAGGGTTCATCTATTATAATCATATCATGGGCAGTAACTGTCAATTAAATGACGTATACTATAAGTAGTTACTATTGATTTTTGAATAGTATGGCATTACCCTTGACTGCTATATCTCAGAAGAGCGCTGATTTTAGGTTCTAAGCCCGCTGTATCAATTAGACTGTCGTGACGTAATACGATATTCGTCAGAGAAGACGTGACAATGATGGGGACCTGTCTTGTTAGACATGCAAGAACACATCCCATAATAGGCAACCAATTAGTCTGACATTTTCCCCCAACTGCCGTATCCAAGGTGATTGAATTCGCTCCCTCTGCAGCTGAACACATTAACATTGTCCACCATACCAAAACATATGAAACAACATATTGTTCTGTGGTGTTTTTTAGACCAACCACCAGTGATGTTAAATGAACGTTGTGTTTCGGAGTGTTTCCATCAGACCCAGCTTCGTGTGATGTTAAATGAACGTTGGGTTTCGGTGTGTTTCCATCAGACCCAGCGTCGTGTGATGTTAAATGAACGTTGGGTTTCGGTGTGTTTCCATCAGACCCAGCGTCGTGTGATGTTAAATGAACGTTGTGTTTCAGTGTGTTTCCATCAGACCCAGCGTCGTGTGATGTTAAATGAACGTTGGGTTTCGGTGTGTTTCCATCAGACCCAGCGTCGTGTGATGTTAAATGAACGTTGGGTTTCGGTGTGTTTCCATCAGACCCAGCGTCGTGTGATGTTAAATGAACGTTGGGTTTCGGTGTGTTTCCATCAGACCCAGCGTCGTGTGATGTTAAATGAACGTTGGGTTTCGGTGTGTTTCCATCAGACCCAGCGTCGTGTGATGTTAAATGAACGTTGTGTTTCAGTGTGTTTCCATCAGACCCAGCGTCGTGTGATGTTAAATGAACGTTGGGTTTCGGTGTGTTTCCATCAGACCCAGCGTCGTGTGATGTTAAATGAACGTTGTGTTTCAGTGTGTTTCCATCAGACCCAGCGTCGTGTGATGTTAAATGAACGTTGGGTTTCGGTGTGTTTCCATCAGACCCAGCGTCGTGTGATGTTAAATGAACGTTGGGTTTCGGTGTGTTTCCATCAGACCCAGCGTCGTGTGATGTTAAATGAACGTTGGGTTTCGGTGTGTTTCCATCAGACCCAGCGTCGTGTGATGTTAAATGAACGTTGGGTTTCGGTGTGTTTCCATCAGACCCAGCGTCGTGTGATGTTAAATGAACGTTGTGTTTCAGTGTGTTTCCATCAGACCCAGCGTCGTGTGATGTTAAATGAACGTTGCGTTTCGGTGTGTTTCCATCAGACCCAGCTTCGTGTGACGTTAAATGAACGTTGCGTTTCGGTGTGTTTCCATCAGACCCAGCGTCGTGTGACGTTAAATGAACGTTGCGTTTCGGTGTGTTTCCATTAGACCCAGCGTCGTGTGACGTTAAATGAACGTTGTTTTTCGGTGTGTTTCCATCAGACCCAACGTCGTGTAACGTTAAATGAACGTTGTGTTTCGGTGTGTTTCCATCAGACCCAGCGTCGTGTGACGTTCCACCTCCCGGATGGTTCTCAGGAGAGCTGTAGCGACAGTGGTCTAGGGGACCACGAGCCCAGCAGCACTGCCAGCACCACTCAGCCTCTCCCCCTCGGCTTCCCCCAGGAAGAGTACTACCAACAGACTTCGCCCAACAGCCGCACCGAGGGAGACGGAAACTCTGACCCTGAGTCCAGTAAGTGGCTACTGTCCATGGATTTACTTTCTTTCATTTCATTTATTTTACCAGGTTTTCCCATTGAGTTCAACATACCATTGAAGACCAGGGAAAGGGCTTCTCTCTGTAATAAACTGGCCTTGCTATTTTCATCACATGGTTTATCTTATAGGAAGAACACGCTATTGTATCTTTATGTACTTGAACAAGATGGACGTCAAATGTTAAGGTCAATTTTCCCTACCGTCCATTAAAAAGGAGGTCAAAATATATATTTTTCAAGAAAGACCTGACCCTTGGCTAAGAGCAGCTTGGTCTGGCCAATAAACTAGCCATGCTACTTAATCTTGTTTTATCTTCTATAATTAACTATAGGAGTAGTCTCTATCAGCATTATATCAGGGGTTAACTACAGGATGAGTCTCTATCAGCATTATATAAGGGGTTAACTATAGGAGTAGTCTCTATCAGCATTATAACAGGGGTTAACTATAGGAGTAGTCTCTATCAACATTATATAAGGGGTTAACTATAGGAGGAGTCTCTATCAGCATTATAACAGGGGTTAACTATAGGAGTAGTCTCTATCAACATTATATAAGGGGTTAACTATAGGAGGAGTCTCTATCAGCATTATAACAGGGGTTAACTATAGGAGTAGTCTCTATCAGCATTATATAAGGGGTAAACTATAGGAGTAGTCTCTAGCAGCATTATGTAAGGGGTTAACTATAGGATGAGTCTCTATCAGCATTATATAAGGGGTTAACTATAGGAGTAGTCTCTAGCAGCATTATAACAGGGGTTAACTATAGGAGTAGTCTCTAGCAGCATTATAACAGGGGATAACAATAGGATGAGTCCCTAGCAGCATTATAACAGGGGTTAACTATAGGAGTAGTCTCTAGCAGCATTATAACAGGGGTTAGCTATAGGAGTAGTCTCTAGCAGCATTATAACAGGGGTTAACTATAGGAGTAGTCTCTAGCAGCATTATAACAGGGGTAATTATAGGAGTAGTCTCTAGCAGCATTATAACAGGGGTTAACTATAGGAGTAGTCTCTAGCAGCATTATAACAGGGGTTAACTATAGGAGTAGTCTCTAGCAGCATTATAACAGGGGTTAACTATAGGAGTAGTCTATAGCAGCATTATATAAGGGGTTAACTTTTGGAGGAGCACTCTATCAGCATCTCAATTATAATGGTGATTACAATCTTCTACTCCAATCTAAATATCTAGTAGTTACTTTCTCTTTGACCTTGTGATGAAAAGCCCTAATACGTTTTGAAGAATAGAGGAGTCACAAGGTCGTGTGAGCTGCCTGAAAACACAATGGCAGCTGCCTTGATTCTGAGAAAACCTCCACCCTATAATCACAGAGCAATAGGGAGGGGAGTCAGCATAGCTCTCCCTCCACTACCTACCTCTCCCTGTGTCTGTGTCCTACACATCAATGATATGGATGAATTACCATCCACCGCTCCTGTTGTCAGCGGCGACTCAATTTTCTTCTTTACATACTTTTTTCCCTCCAAAGACA
This sequence comes from Oncorhynchus clarkii lewisi, assembly GCF_045791955.1. Lineage (NCBI taxonomy): Eukaryota > Metazoa > Chordata > Actinopteri > Salmoniformes > Salmonidae > Oncorhynchus > Oncorhynchus clarkii. The sequence goes on along the minus strand of NC_092177.1, from coordinate 5,946,453 downwards.
GAACAAGGTGAAAACTGGTTGTTTTGCCTGCACCTACATGTACCGTATATCCTTTGTGCCTTGGCTTTAAGTGAGAGAACTCCCGCTCCTCCTCCATCTGCCTGCAAGCATCTGTCCTCTCTGGTGCTGCTCTGACAGAACCCTCAGGTGTCAGGACTCTGTCCTCCTTGGTGCTGCTCTGACAGAACCCTCGGGTGTCAGGACTCTGTCCTCCTTGGTGCTGCTCTGACAGAACCCTCGGGTGTCAGGACTCTGACCTCTCTGGTGCTGCTCTGACAAAACCCTCGGGTGTCAGGACTCTGTCCTCCTTGGTGCTGCTCTGACAGAACCCTCTGGTGTCAGGACTCTGTCCTCTCTGGTGCTGCTCTGACAAAACCCTCGGGTGTCAGGACTCTGTCCTCCTTGGTGCTGCTCTGACAGAACCCTCGGGTGTCAGGACTAGTGTGAATGTGAATGTGAATCTTTGTTATTTTGTGACGTGCTTTCTGTTGGTGAGACCAAGCGGACAGAATAGAGAGACATCTCCGGGGATGATAATAACCAGTTAGATAGATGTTATTAAACCAAGCGAACAGAATAGAGAGATGTCTCTGATGATGATAATAACCCGTTAGAAAGATGCTATTTTCCCCATCCAAGCAAATCATCCTGCTCCTACTCAGCTGCCTTCTGTAAAAATCATACCCGTGACGACAACAGGGATTCATAGTAATTATGATTTATATTTGGATGTAATTGCTGTTCACCTTTTGATTAGTATTCAATGATGTAAACATCTTGTGGTTCATAAAACTGCCTTCTCAAAACAGTGAAATACTGTCTCTATTACATGGTAGATTCCCCTTGGAATAGATTGTGCTGCAACTTAATTGGAGATTGGAGAATGTCATGGTACATTTGAACATGTCTCTTTATATATAATCCTTACGTTGATGTCATGTGGTGGTGGAGACCAAGTCCTGGAATGAAAGCAATACTAAAAAGACGAAAAACGTGACCAGTAATTTCACCAGAAACTCTTAAAATTGTCAGTTTCCCGTTGTATTTTCTATCACAGCAAATGTAATTAATGTCAAAGTAATAATAATTACTGTAAAGCAGAGTAGGATTGGTTCATGATGTTCAAAAGTAACCTTGGTTTTATGATGTACCAGAACAGTTAAGGGCTGTAGATATGTTTTTTTTTTTTTATGTGGCAAAATACAGGTTTGATTCATAGGACACATCGCTACTACACAAATAAGGAAGACCTGGAGACTGGTTGACATGTACGTTTTGCCAGGAACATGGGAAGCCAACTGACTCATCCAGCCCAATATCCTCTCCCCCCAAAAAAGTTCACAGATAAAACGTGACACTTTTGTTCCCGGTTCTAAAAGAGAAAATGAAGAGACAGATTCTCTCTCTCGCTCTCTGTTGACAGACTCAGAGATGAGTGCATTGGTGGCGCTGGGGGCCCTAGAAGGATTAGATATGGTTTTATCAATGGGTAGCAGGCTGCCATGGTAGGGGCAATCTCTTATCTCGTCGTCTCAATTTGTAAAAAGCAAGAACAAGGGAAAGAAAGAAAAGGGGGAAAGGGCAGAGAGATGCAGTAAACAGGAGTGTTGGGATAGGAGTAAACAGGGGTGTTGGGATAGGAGTAAACAGGGGTGTTGGGATAGGAGTAAACAGGGGTGTTGGGATAGGAGTAAACAGGGGTGTTGGGATAGGAGTAAACAGGGGTGTTGGAATAGGAGTAAACAGGGGTGTTGGGATAGGAGTAAACAGGGGTGTTGGGATAGGAGTAAACAGGGGTGTTGGGATAGGAGTAAACAAGGGTGTTGGGATAGGAGTAAACAGGGGTGTTGGGATAGGAGTAAACAGGGGTGTTGGGATAGGAGTAAACAGGGGTGTTGGGATAGGAGTAAACAGGGGTGTTGGGATAGGAGTAAACAGGGGTGTTGGGATAGGAGTAAACAGGGGTGTTGGAATAGGAGTAAACAGGGGTGTTGGGATAGGAGTAAACAGGGGTGTTGGGATAGGAGTAAACAAGGGTGTTGGGATAGGAGTAAACAGGGGTGTTGGGATAGGAGTAAACAGGGGTGTTGGGATAGGAGTAAACAGGGGTGTTGGGATAGGAGTAAACAGGGGTGTTGGAATAGGAGTAAACAGGGGTGTTGGGATAGGAGTAAACAGGGGTGTTGGGATAGGAGTAAACAGGGGTGTTGGGATAGGAGTAAACAGGGGTGTTGGGATAGGAGTAAACAGAGGTGTTGGGATAGGAGTAAACAGGGGTGTTGGGATAGGAGTAAACAGGGGTGTTGGGATAGGAGTAAACAGGGGTGTTGGGATAGGAGTAAACAGGGGTGTTGGGATAGGAGTAAACAGAGGTGTTGGGATAGGAGTAAACAGGGGTGTTGGGATAGGAGTAAACAGGGGTGTTGGGATAGGAGTAAACAGGGGTGTTGGGATAGGAGTAAATAGGCCAACTTCTAAGGCTTTGTATTCTGAAAGGTGCTTGGTATGAGCAAGGTCTTGAATGTCAACGTTGGGCTGAGTAACTCTCTGGGAACAGGCTGGGGATGTGGCCTTCTTATGACAATAAATTTCTCAACTCCTCTTTAAAACTGCATCTTTATTAGACCACCCCGCTCTTGAAATAAAGTCCATAAGACATTTATGTTTCTGTTATTTATGATCTAGGAGGCCATTCATTTTATGGCCCCTTTTGCTTTCCTTCCCCAGGCTTCCTTTATCCGACTGTCAGCACTCTTATGTTGTCGTCTCCGCCAACACAACGCGCTGAGGTTTTTCATATCTCCTCCTCCTCCTCCTCCTCCTCTTCCTCTTCTTCCTCCTCCTCCCCATCTTGACAAACAGATTTTAAGCACAAATGAATGTCATTAGCATGTCTGTTATTAGCTCCACCCTTCAAGCCACCCAACAGATGACATTTACAAATGTACGCATCCAAAACATTTAACGCAAAGTTAAATCGCACCTTTCTCTTTAGGTTATATGGCAACGCTCTGGTTCTTAACTTCAAATTCAGACGGATGTGAAATGATGATGTGTCGTAGATCTATCACCATGGAAACGAGGGAGGTGACAGTTGGTTTGTGTGTTTCTCCTAGCCATGGAGTTGGTAAATTACCATTGCCAAGGTAGTTCATGGTGTGACGTGTATCAATAACAAATGTACTGCCTGCCTAAAAGGCTTTTGTAAAGGAAAATGGCTACCTAGTTAGCTATATGTCCATGCCTTTTTGTTCTGATTCTATTCTACTCTCCCACATCTGAACAGGCAGATTGCAGACTGATTCTATTCTACTCTGCAGCATCTGAACAGGCAGACTGTAGACTTCAACAGTCATTTGGGCTTAATGAGGGTCTCCATAATCATATGACTCAGTTGGCTGTTTTTCTCCAAATAAGTCAAAGATAATTAGTTTGTGAAAATGTGTAGATCGATGCAACAGCCTAGCTGTTCGTTTGTTTATCGTCACTGTTAAGGGCCATTCCATACATCCTGTAGTTGATGTGAGGACAATGATTGTTTTTTCTCTCAGTGAGATGGCCCATTATTAAAATCAATTAAGCTTTCGAGATTGCATCAACATTACCAAAACAAAACAAAAACAATCAAATCTTGTGTGTGTGGGGGGGGGGGGGGGGGGGGGGGGGGGGGGTTGGGGGGGGGTAGGGATAGTTATTATGTTATTATGTGGGATTCCTAGGTAATAACATACTAAAAGGCTTTGGGGAATGATGGTTCTCATGTCATGATGTGGTTGTAAGCTCTCAGATAAAGTTAAGTTGCTGAAAATTCTGGCTTGTCAATAAATCCCTCAACAAAAAACAAAAACAAATCCTTCAACAATGTTCAAACAATACTCAGTTTGTACTCTGAACAATTTATAAATGTCCTTATTCTGGGCCTATATTGTTATGAGTCAGAGGATTTAAGAGCACTAGCTTTCATACAGTACCAGCTAAAAGCATTCGTAGATGTGTATTTTAGTCAATGAGAGAAAGATAAAATATCAAAAGTGAAGTATCTTACTCTGTGGCATATGGCTTTCAAATGACCAGCTTATACCTTTCTAAGATCCAAAGCTGCTATTAAAATAAGCCAATCCTTTTTATACACTGTAGGTATAATACGATTACAGATATAACACGTACATACTGCCTTCTTTTTGCCAGCAGCATACCACCCTGCATACCACTGCTGGCTTGCTTCTGAAGCTAAGCAGGGTTGGTTCTGGTCAGTTCCTGGATGGGAGACCAGATGCTGCTGGGAGTGGTGTTGGAGGGCCAGTAGGAGGCACTCTTTCCTCTGGTCTAAAAAAATATCCCAATGCCCCAGGGCACTGCCCTGTGTAGGGTGCCGTCATTCAGATGGGACAATAAATGGGTGTCCTGACTCTCTGAGGTCATTAAAGATCCCATGGCACTTATCGTAAGAGTAGGGGTGTTAACCCTGGTGTCCTGGCTAAATTCCCAATCTGGCCCTCAAACCATCACGGTCACCTAATAATCCCCAGTTTACAATTGGCTCATTCATCCCCCTCCTCTCCCCTGTAACTATTACCCAGGTCTTTGCTGCAAATGAGAACGTGTTCTCAGTCAACTTACCTGGTAAAGAAAACAAAAAAAATCATAGACCTACTGTTGTAGTTTTACAGTAAGAGGATGACAGATCTAGACGTGCATAGACTACAGTTGTAGTTTTACAGTAAGAGGATGACAGATCTACACGTGCAAAGACCTACAGTTGTAGTTTTACAGTGAGAGGATGACAGATCTAGACATGCATAGACCTACAGTTGTAGTTTTACAGTAAGAGGATGACAGATCTAGACGTGCATAGACCTACAGTTGTAGTTTTACAGTGAGTGGATGACAGATCTAGAAGTGCATAGACCTACAGTTGTAGTTTTACAGTGAGAGGATTACAGATCTAGACGTGCATAGACCTACAGTTGTAGTTTTACAGTGAGAGGATGACAGATCTAGACGTGCATAGACATACAGTTGTAGTTTTACAGTAAGAGTTTTTTGATGTACACTTTCCCCCTTAAGTGCTTTCTGGGTAATTATGAGCACGATTATTATTTTTGGAGGGTATTATTTATTCCAGACCTGGATTTCAATTTGATGACCTTTCCCGTCTTCAATTGTAATGTTTAAAAACCAGACGGATGACATGCGTCCTGTCTTCATTGTAATGTTTAAAAACCAGACGGATGACATGCGTCCTGTCTTCATTGTAATGTTTAAAAACCAGACGGATGACATGCGTCCTGTCTTCATTGTAATGTTTAAAAACCAGACGGATGACATGCGTCCTGTCTTCATTGTAATGTTTAACAACCAGACGGATGACATGCGTCCTGTCTTCATTGTAATGTTTAAAAACCAGACGGATGACATGCGTCCTGTCTTCATTGTAATGTTTAAAAACCAGACGGATGACATGCGTCCTGTCTTCATTGTAATGTTTAAAAACCAGACGGATGACATGCGTCCTGTCTTCATTGTAATGTTTAAAAACCAGACGGATGACATGCGTCCTGTCTTCATTGTAATGTTTAAAAACCAGACGGATGACATGCGTCCTGTCTTCATTGTAATGTTTAAAAACCAGACGGATGACATGCGTCCTGTCTTCATTGTAATGTTTAAAAACCAGACGGATGACATGCTTCCTGTCTTCATTGTAATGTTTAAAAACCAGAAGGATGACATGCGTCCTGTCTTCATTGTAATGTTTAAAAACCAGACGGATGACATGCTTCCTGTCTTCATTGTAACGTTTAAAAACCAGACGGATGACATGCGTCCTGTCTTCATTGTAATGTTAAAAACCAGATGGATGACATCTTCCGTAGCGCTTTGATCTGATTAAAGGCTTTCAGAGATAAATACGCTGACACACAGCTTCACACAATTAACTTTTTACCATTCTGAATTCGATGGGTACAATTCTTTGATTATAGCATACTTGTAGTACTGTTTAAACTATTTCAACAGTTAACCTGTTTAATGTACGTGTGTGTCCCCCCCTCTATGTGTGGTGATCTCTGTCTGTTTTACCTAAGAGAACTCCCGTCTGTCTGTCAGTAGTTGGGAAAGAGTCACCTCACGTCACAACAACAGACACAGTTCTCAGGAAGCACTTTAGTCAGTCACATCTTAAGGGAAGAGGATGATACTCCACTGTACACTAAACCATATCCAATCTGTGTTTCAGTTTCAGAGCACTCGTTACGTTACGCAATTAGAAGTAATGAATGTGGTTGTTAATTACATTCATTTGTTGCAAATCTCCATTCCCTGCTAAATTTCTCTATGGAAACACTGTGACACTGACCAACGACTTATCATTTGCAATGTGATCGTATCCATTCAGCCCACTAGAATTATGCATAATTAGCGGTACAATGTCATTAGCAACCAGGGGAACTCTGAACAGACATACTGAGAGGAGAGACCTGTAGTTCAGATATTATGCAGTTAGCTAACCACAGTTTAGTAATGATATGTATCTATATTTTTTATTTTTATTTCACCTTTATTCAACCAGGTAGGCTAGTTGAGAACAAGTTCTCATTTACAACTGCGACCTGGCCAACATAAAGCATAGCAGTGTGAACAGACAACACAGAGTTACACATGGAGTAAACAATAAACAAGTCAATAACACAGTATATAGTCTATCTCAGTTAGCTAACCACAGTTTAGTAATGATATGTATCTATATAGTCTATTGCAGTTAGCTAGCCACAGATTAGTAATAATGTAGTATATTTCTAAATATGTTCTCGTACTTCATTGTTGATTGTTGGGCTTGCAGGATTTGCAGTTCTCAGGAACAACACAACTTTAAAAATGTGTATACTGTATACGGCACTCTATCTAGCTACCTCGTATTTATTGCCTGTGTTATCTATCTTTCATTGATCTAGCTACCTCGTATTTATTGCCTGTGTTATCCATCTTTCATTGATCTAGCTACCTCATATTTATTGCCTGTGTTATCCATCTTTCATTGATCTAGCTACCTCATATTTATTGCCTGTGTTATCCATCTTTCATTGATCTAGCTACCTCGTATTTATTGCCTGTGTTATCCATCTTTCATTGATCTAGCTACCTCATATTTATTGCCTGTGTTATCCATCTTTCATTGATCTAGCTACCTCATATTTATTGCCTGTGTTATCCATCTTTCATTGATCTAGCTACCTCGTATTTATTGCCTGTGTTATCCATCTTTCATTGATCTAGCTACCTCATATGTATTGCCTGTGTTATCCAACTTTCCTTGTTAGGGTTTGATTAGTGTCTGTATTTCAGCATTATGAAGGTGCCTCTCTAACTGCTTTGTTAAACTGTTTACACCAGATTGCTTTTGCTATTTTCTTACGTTTAATATATAAATGAATAAATAAAAAAGCCCTCGATACCGCAGGCTCCCAGAACTTTTTACAGAATCTGCGCCAGTGGGCCAGCAACAGAGCTAAATGAAACAACAGTCAGAACTAACCTACATACATTACGCCGATCCTTTTAAGATTATTTCAGATTGGTTTGTTCTTTTTTTTCTGACCGGTTAAGGTCTCAGCCTGAGTCTTGGGGGGGGGGGGGGGGGGGGGGGGGGGGGGGGGGATTTAAATGGACTGGTCTATATCCATCCTAGCCAGAGGGATTTTAGTGGGAGTCTCTCAGAGGTGATGTGGAGGGGAACCTGTGTTTCATCTGGTTCAAATGCCACATGAGTGGTTTGGCTGAGAGACAAGCTATTGATCTGGTGGCGTCAACTCAAATCACTGGAATGTCCTTCTCTAGAAGAGCCTGTTAGAAACCTATTTTTGAGAGCATTAGGAGTTACTTTGTTGTGCTGCCAAGCACTGACTGAAGTTGATACTGTGCATATGTAGCCCTTAATACCAAACATGCTAGGTTCAATAGGCGACATAATGCTGTAGAGTAAATCATAGACCTACATACTTCACAACAAATAATTTACATCTTCGAAAACAAAGGGTCTATTTGTTAAATGAACTCTGCCGTCCCTAAAATCCCTGATTAGCTTTTTGTAATGAACTTTCAAAAGAGGTAGTATAGAACTTCTTAAGGAGGAACGGAAAACCTTTCAGTGATAACAACGTATTCAACACTGCCTTTAAACATCCACCATTTGTTGATAGCGTCACACCCTGACCTGAGAGAGCCTTTTTATGTCTCTATTTTGGTTTGGCCAGGGAGTGATTTGGGTGGGGGCATTCTATGGTTTGTTTTCTAGGTTTTTGTGCTTCTATGTTTAGGCCGGGAATGGTTGTCAATCAGGGACAGCTGTCTATCGTTGTCTCTGACTGGGAATCATACTTAGGCAGCATTCTTTCCCTGTTGTATTTGTGGGTAGTTATCTTGGTTAGGGGCACTATAGCACTTGTAAGCGTCACAGTCATTTTTTGTTATTTTTTGTTTTGTTGGAAACATTTGACTAATTAAAAGAAAATGTACGCTAACCACGCTGCACCTTGGTCTCATTCTGACGACGTCCACGACAGATAGTGTGTCCTACGTAATGTTATTATTTAAAACTCAGATAGTTAAAAGAGTCTCTCCTTCCTAGGATAGGAAATCAAAGTTCAGGGAGAGAGGGGGGAAAAAAAGGAAATCAGCTACTTGGCAGGATATATTCTCTCTTCTCTATGTTGAGCTGCTAGTTTATATTCTCCACCACAACCGTAATGACTTGAGTGGGTTTCAAAGACCTGTACAATTAAAATACCCGTTCTCAACATGTTAACGTGTTCGGTGAAGTCTCATGTCTGGTTTGTAAGTGGATCAATAGCTGCCAAGTTTGATCCTGTCTCCGGACAATGTATTCTGAACTCTGCAGGGTGGTAAACAGCCCAGCACAAAAGCCCAGGACAACATTCCACTATGTTCTATTTCACTGATTCCTAAAAAGGGAATCTACCTTGCCCTGCATATTAAACTGACATCAATAAACCTGAGGTACAAGATAGAGGGAAAAATTCTTCGTTAACGCCTTGCTTCATGATCAGCTAAAGTACAGTTTACGTTCATCCTTATAACTTTTATGGGGGGTTTAATAATATCTTAGACTGGGCATTCTAATGATGTCTTAGACTGGGCATATCAGATGATGTCTTAGACTGAACATAGCTAATGATGTCATAGACTGGACATGTCTAATGATGTCTTAGACTGGACATGTCTAATGATGTCTTAGACTGGACATGTCTAATGATGTCTTAGACTGGGCAATTCAGATGATGTCTTAGACTGAACATAGCTAATGATGTCATAGACTGGACATGTCTAATGATGTCTTAGACTGGACATGTCTAATGATGTCTTAGACTGAACACGTCTAATGATGTCTTAGACTGGACATGTCTAATGATGTCTTAGACTGGACATGTCTAATGATGTCTTAGACTGGACATGTCTAATGATGTCTTAGACTGGACATGTCTAATGATGTCTTAGACTGGACATGTCTAATGATGTCTTAGACTGAGGATAGCTAATGATATCTTAGACTGGACTTAGACTGGACTGCAACAGTTAAAGCCATTTGTTTCATATATACTTTACATTATCTGAAGCCTTTCTATAGATGTTACATTATCTAATGCCAGTAGTTATAGATAGGCGTTACATTATTAATAAGCATTTGTTTCATATAGACTTTACATTATCTAAATCCAATAGTTATAGCTAGGCGTTACATTATATAAAGCCATTTGTATATATTTATTGGGGCGGCAGGTAACCTACTGCTTAGAGCGTTGGACTAGTAACCGAAAGAATGCAAGATTGAATCTCTGAGCTGACAAGGTAAAAATGTGTAGTTCTGCCCCTGAACAAGTCAGTTAACCCACTGTTCCTATTCCGTAATTGAAAATAAAAATGTGTTCTTAACTGACTTGCCTTGTTAAATGAAGGTTAAATAAAAAATTGCATGATTTAAATTAGTTTGTTATATAGGTAGATATTACATTAAAAAATTAATTGGCTCTAACCAGAATAGAAAGTGGCGTGGGAGGCCCTGGTGCACAACTGAGCAAGAGGACAAGAACATTAGAGTGTCTAGTTTGAGAAACAGACGCTCACAAGTCCTCAACTGGCAGCTTCCTTAACTAGTACCCGCAAAACACCAGGCTCGACTTGAACAGTGAAGAGGCGACTCCAGGATGCTGGTCCTCTAGACAGGGTTCCTCTGTCCAGCGTCTGTGTTATTTTGCCCATCTTAATCTTTTCTTTTTATTGGCCAGTATGAGATATGGCTTTTTCTTTGCAACTCTGCCTAGAAGGCCAGCCTCCCGGAGTCGCCTCTTCACTGTTGACATCGAGACGACTTGTGAGGCGTCTGTTTCTCAAACTAGACACTCTAATGTACTTGTCCTATTGCTCAGTTGTGCACCGGGGCCTCCCAGTCCTCTTTCTATTCTGGTTAGAGCCAGTTTGCGCTGATCTGTTAAGGGAGTAGTACACAGCATTGTACGAGATCTTCAATTCTTTGGTAATTTTTCGCATGGAATAGCTTTCATTTCTCAGAACAAGAATAGACCAATGAGTTTCAAAAGAAGGTTATTTGTTTCTGGCCATTTTGAGCCTGTAATCGAACCCACAAATGCTGATGCTCCAGATACTCAACTAGTCTAAAGAAGGCCAGTTGTATTGCTTCTTTAATCAGGACAACAGTTTTCAGCTCTGCTAACATAATTGGAAAAGGGTTTTCTAATGGTCAATTAGCCTTTTAAAATGATAAACTTGGATTAGCTAACACAACGTGCCATTGGAACACAGGAGTGATGGTTGCTGATAATGGGCCTCTGTACGCCTATGTAGATATTCCATTAAAAACCATCCTTTTCCAGCTACAATAGTAATTTACAACATTAACAATGTCTGCCCTTCTGATTAATTTGACGTTATTGCAATGGACAGAAAATGTGCTTTTCATTTAAAAACAAGGACATTTCTAAGTGACTCCAAACTTTTGAACACAAACTTTACAATATTAAAAGCCATTTGTTATACATAGATGTTACATTATTTAAAGCCATTTGTAATAGATAGCAGTGACACAAATCCCTCTCCCTTGCAAGTGTGTTCAGATAGCTCAAACACTGGACTTTATATATTTTAAAAAATCTGCTAGCTGGTCCTTATTTAAATAACATTGCATTATTAATCTACAAATGTTGAATTATAAGTAGCTATTTGTTTGAAATTGTCAATGCAATAGAGGTTGATACATACAGTATACGCTGAGTGTACAAAACATTAGGAACACCTTCCTAATATTGAGTTGAACCCCCTTCTGCCCTCAGAACAGTCTCAATTTCTCGGGGCACGGACTCTACAAGGTGTCGAAAGCATTCCACAGGGATGCTGGCCCATGTTGACTCCAATGTTTCTCATAGTTGTGTCAAGTTGGCTGGATGTCCATTGGGCAGCGGACTGTTCTTGATTCACACGGAAAACTGTATTACAGTTATTGACACACTCTAAAACGAAAATATTTTGTTTTGCCTATTCACACACTGATGCACATCAACACATTCCGTGTCTCAATTGTCTCAAGGCTTCTTTAACCTGGTCTCCTCCCCTTCATCTACACTGATTGAAGTGGATTTAACAAGTGACATCAATAAGGGATCATAGCTTTCACCTGGGTTCAGAGAAAGGCATTAAAAATTGTCAAAGAAAGAATGCAGCCATCCTAGTCATAGACTGTTCTCTCTGCTGCCGCACGGAAAGCAGTACTGGAGCGCCAAGTCTAGGTCCTAGAGGCTTCTAAACAGCTTCTACCCCCAAGCCATAAGACTCCTAAAAATCGAATCAAATGGCTACCCGGACTATTTGCATTGCCCCCCCCCCCCCCCCCATCCGTCCGTCTCCTTTACGCCGCTGCTACTCTGTGTTATCATCTATGCATAGTCACTTCAATAACTCTACCTACATGTACATATTACCTCAATTACCTCGACTAACCGGTGCCCCCGCCCACTGACTCTGTACCGGTACCCCCTGTATATAGCCTCCACATTGACTCTGTACCGGTACCCCCTGTATATAGCCTCCACATTGACTCTGTACCGTAACACCCTGTATATAGCCTCCACACTGACTCTGTACCGTAACACCCTGTATATAGCCTCCACATTGACTCTGTACCGTAACACCCTGTATATAGCCTCCACACTGACTCTGTACCGTAACACCCTGTATATAGCCTCCACATTGACTCTGTACTGTAACACCCTGTATATAGCCTCCACACTGACTCTGTACTGTAACACCCTGTATATAGCCTCCACACTGACTCTGTACCGTAACACCCTGTATATAGCCTCCACATTGACTCTGTACCGTAACACCCTGTATATAGCCTCCACATTGACTCTGTACCGTAACACCCTGTATATAACCCCGCTTTTGTTATTAACTGCTGCTCTTTAATTATGTGTTACTTTAATTTATTTTTTCATTTTTTGGGGGGGGGTTTCTTACAACTGTATTGTTGGTTAAGGGCGTGTAAGCATTTCACTGTAAGGTCCTGTTGTATTCAGCATTTCACTGTAAGGTCCTGTTGTATTCATCATTTCCCAGTAAGGTCTACTACACCTGTTGTATTCAGCATTTCACTGTAAGGTCCTGTTGTATTCAGCATTTCCCAGTAAGGTCTACTACACCTGTTGTATTCAGCATTTCACTGTAAGGTCCTGTTGTATTCAGCATTTCACTGTAAGGTCTACTACACCTGTTGTATTCAGCATTTCACTGTAAGGTCCTGTTGTATTCAGCATTTCACTGTAAGGTCTACTACACCTGTTGTATTCAGCATTTCACTGTAAGGTCTACTACACCTGTTGTATTTAGCATTTCACTGTAAGGTCTACTACACCTGTTGTATTCAGCATTTCCCAGTAAGGTCTACTACACCTGTTGTATTCATCATTTCCCAGTAAGGTCTACTACACCTGTTGTATTCAGCATTTCCTAGTAAGGTCTACTACACCTGTTGTATTCAGCATTTCACTGTGAGGTCCTGTTGTATTCAGCATTTCCCAGTAAGGTCTACTACACCTGTTGTATTCAGCATTTCCCAGTAAGGTCTACTACACCTGTTGTATTCAGCATTTCACTGTAAGGTCTACTACACCTGTTGTATTCAGCATTTCACTGTAAGGTCTACTACACCTGTTGTATTTAGCATTTCACTGTAAGGACCTGTTGTATTCAGCATTTCACTGTAAGATCCTGTTGTATTCAGAATTTCACTGTAAGGTCCTGTTGTATTCAGCATTTCACTGTAAGGTCCTGTTGTATTCAGCATTTCACTGTAAGGTCCTGTTGTATTCAGCATTTCACTGTAAGGTCCTGTTGTATTCAGCATTTCACTGTAAGGTCCTGTTGTATTCAGCATTTCCCAGTAAGGTCTACTACACCTGTTGTATTCAGCATTTCCCAGTAAGGTCTACTACACCTGTTGTATTCAGCATTTCACTGTAAGGTCTACTACACCTGTTGTATTTAGCATTTCACTGTAAGGACCTGTTGTATTCAGCATTTCACTGTAAGATCCTGTTGTATTCAGCATTTCACTGTAAGGTCCTGTTGTATTCAGCATTTCACTGTAAGGTCTACTACACCTGTTGTATTCAGCATTTCACTGTAAGGTCCTGTTGTATTCAGCATTTCACTGTAAGGTCTACTACACCTGTTGTATTCAGCATTTCACTGTAAGGTCCTGTTGTATTCAGCATTTCACTGTAAGGTCCTGTTGTATTCAGCATTTCACTGTAAGGTCCTGTTGTATTCAGCATTTCACTGTAAGGTCCTGTTGTATTCAGCATTTCACTGTAAGGTCCTGTTGTATTCAGCATTTCACTGTTAGGTCTACTACACCTGTTTTATTCGGCGTGTTACTAAAAAAAGAAACCATCGATTTGATTTGACTCACCTGTTCAGTTGATCATAGAAAGAGCAGGTGTTCTTAATGTTTTGTACACTCAGTGTATGTTACTGTGACACATTTCAGTTGAATGCATTCAGTTGTACAATTGACTTAGGTATCCCCCCTTTCTCCTTTACATTTCTGTTGACATCTGCATTTAAGAAGCCCTGAGGTCAGGGTTGGTTTCACTCTTGTTTCCCTTTAAGATATAACACTATGAATAGATTGATGCACTGAGTCTCATCCCTTCCTTTCTCATTTTTCACATTCAGACTGTCTCACGTATGAGGGTGGGTTTTGCTCGGCTTTAGAAGGACTTATTGACGGAAATAACTGTGCATCAATATGTCCCCCGAAGGCTGAAGAGGCTCCACATCAGAGGGGTTGTATTTCCAGGTGACTCGTCACAAATTGCACCCTATTCCCTATATAGCTGCTCTGGTCAAATGTAGTGCACTACATACAGTAGGGAATATTGTGTAATTTGGGACTCAGTCTCAGACGTAATGTCTACTGACCTGTACTGTCCTTATATCCGGGGAACAGCATGTTATTTCAATCTATAACATATGGTGAGGGCACTTTAAAACCTTAGCTATTATCATTGTCAAAGCACAGATATTTATTTATTTATTGAACCCTTATTTTACTGATTAAATTGACTGAGAACACATTCTCATTTACAGCAACAACCTGGGGAATAATTACAGGCAATAGGTGATGAATGAGCCAATTGGATGCTGGGGATGATTAGGTGGCATGAGGGCCAGATTGGGAATTTATCCAGGACACCGGGGTTAACACCACTAATCTTACAAAAAATTTGCCATGGGATCTTTAGTGACCACACAGAGTCAGGACAGACAATTAACATCCCATCAGAAAGACAGCACCTTACACAGGGCAATCACAGCCCTGGGGTATTGCCCTGGGGTATTGCGATATTTGTTTTAGACTAGAAGAAATAATTTATCCTACTGTCCCTCCAACACTCCTTCCAGCAACATCTGGTCTCCAATTCAGGAGCGACCCTGCTTAGCTTCAGAGGCAAGCCAGCAGTGGTATGCTGCTGGCTAAAATATTGTGTTGTATGAACATAACAAGATAAATTGGATGGCTGATTATGTGAATAATCCATGCTGTAATGGCTAACACGGTGTGTTTAAGGTAATTAGTCTGTCTGTGACCTTTGTAAAATAATTCCGGACCGTCACAATCCTCATTTTTTTTCATTTTATTAGAAAACCTGACCAGAATAATAGTGTCTAATGTATTCTACATCTAGAGTAACTTTGGACTGAAATGCAGTGACTAATCACGAAAAATTATAATTTAGTCATATTGGAATTGAGTTACATATTTCATTATTTGTCAAAAGCAACACTTTTACATTTCTAAGTACTGTGCAACAAAAAAATGAACAAGAACATAATCCATTTCATATTTCTGCGTCCAATCCTGATCAGAAAAATAAATACCACATTGTCACATTATGTAATGTAACACGATCAAATGACACCAGCACTACTGTCATGTTGAAACCTCAGAACACTCTACGACATCTCCATGCACAGCAATTTAATCCAGGTGTTCCCGTGCATGCATGAGTCATATTACTCCATGCACCCAAACCCCTCTATCCCCTCTGTGATCGATGTACGGTATACACTGTACAGCTCTGATAAATTGGTGTCTTCAGACAAATAGATCACTTCAGAGGACCACTCACAGGCCGGTAACACAGACAAATGGAATGAGTTCAGGAAAAGAAGAAGAGCTTTGCCGAATGGGTATAAATGGATTTCAGTTAGGACACCACCAACACAGAGGATGGATTTGAGAAGAAAAGAGAGATGAGGAAGGTGGTAGCTGAATTGAGGAGAGATGAGGAAGGTGGGAGCTGAATTGAGGAGAGGAGAGGATGGTGGGAACTGAATTAAGGAGAGATGAGGAAGGTGGGAACTGAATTAAGGAGAGATGAGGAAGGTGGGAACTGAATTAAGGAGAGATGAGGAAGGTGGGAACTGAATTAAGGAGAGATGAGGAAGGTGGGAACTGAATTAAGGAGAGATGAGGAAGGTGGGAACTGAATTAAGGAGAGATGAGGAAGTTGGGAACTGAATTGAGGAGAGATGAGGAAGGTGGGAACTGAATTAAGGAGAGATGAGGAAGGTGAGAACTGAATTAAGGAGAGATGAGGAAGTTGGGAACTGAATTGAGGAGAGATGAGGAAGGTGGGAACTGAATTAAGGAGAGATGAGGAAGTTGGGAACTGAATTGAGGAGAGATGAGGAAGGTGGGAACTGAATTGAAGAGAGATGAGGAAGGTGGGAACTGAATTGAGGAGAGATGAGGAAGGTAGGAACTACATTGAGGAGAGATGAGGAAGGTGGGAACTGAATTAAGGAGAGATGAGGAAGGTGGGAACTGAATTAAGGAGAGATGAGGAAGGTGGGAACTGAATTAAGGAGAGATGAGGAAGTTGGGAACTGAATTGAGGAGAGATGAGGAAGGTGGGAACTGAATTAAGGAGAGATGAGGAAGGTGGGAACTGAATTAAGGAGAGATGAGGAAGGTGGGAACTGAATTAAGGAGAGATGAGGAAGTTGGGAACTGAATTGAGGAGAGATGAGGAAGGTGGGAACTGAATTAAGGAGAGATGAGGAAGGTGAGAACTGAATTAAGGAGAGATGAGGAAGTTGGGAACTGAATTGAGGAGAGATGAGGAAGGTGGGAACTGAATTAAGGAGAGATGAGGAAGTTGGGAACTGAATTGAGGAGAGATGAGGAAGGTGGGAACTGAATTGAAGAGAGATGAGGAAGGTGGGAACTGAATTGAGGAGAGATGAGGAAGGTAGGAACTACATTGAGGAGAGATGAGGAAGGTGGGAGCTGAATTGAGGAGAGGAGAGTTGAGGAAGGTGGGTGTTGGGAGGCCCTGTAGCTAGCTGCAGGAAATATTTGTCCTAACATAAAATGACAGGAGGTTTTGGAAAGGGCTTGACATTGGACACATAAATCTGGCAGTTGTGCTCTATCATAATCGGGCCAATTGAAGCATTCACTACATTTGCCATGGTCAAGTTCTCAGCCCTAGCTGGCTTCTCTCTCTTCTGTGAGGAGAGAGAGGTGCTAGAGGCTGCGGCAGTGACATCTGTGAGACCTCAAGGCTATGTAGCAGCCACGAGGTCAGTCATCTGCCATGCCATGCCATGAATGCTACAGCAAACCTGGCTTCTGTCTCCCTGCCAACAAACACAGGCAGTCTGTGTCTAACGGTCCCTTTGCCCCCCCCCCCCCCCCCCCCCCCTGATTTCTCCTCACATTCTATTTAACTACAGCTCCTCACTGGATGTTGGTGCCAGGCGTTTGTCAAACAGTAACGTGTGTAGACCAAATAAAAAAACACACAATATAAATATCGTCTCGGAATGAATCATGAACACCGTGGAGAAATCACAACAAAAAGAGGAGATTTTAGACTTTTTTTTTTTGTAGTTGAGGCCATATTTTCAATTCTCTGTCTTCCCAATCCGGTGTGTCTATTGTGCTAGGAAACATGGATTTGGAAATAGGCAATGAACATTGCTGAATGAATTCTGTCTGAAACAGTCATGTTTAAATTCTGTATGATGTACAGTGAATACCATAAAGTATACTTTAGAGAGAAGGGAGACATACTTGAGCAATAAGGCCAAGTGGGTGTGGTATATGGCATGACACAACGCGGAGTGCCTGGATACAACCAGTAGCCGTGGTATATTGGCCATACACCACTAACCCACGAGGTGCCTTATCGCTTTTATAAACCGTTTGCAAACACAGTAAGGCAACGAACTACAAATCTAAATTGAAAATGTTGCTTTAATAAATAAATTCAGAATAAATACATTCTGCCAGAAAAGCAGTCCGGACAAAAGTCTTGTTGCTAGACTGGTTGCTATGCAACACATCCACAGGCTAGCTAGCAAGCTCACATTAAATGTATGCAAAAACACAAGCATTAGGGCCACTTTTAGAATGACTAACATATAACGATTATTCATTAAAGTTGATCGGAATGTTGACATGTAATTGTGCACGAATGAAATTTTTTTTTCCTGTGTTATTGTTTATTGTTGGCTTGCCTTGTGTTATTGTTTGTTGTTAGCTTGCCTTGTGTTATTGTTTGTTGTTAGCTTGCCTTGTGTTATTGTTTGTTGTTAGCTTGCCTTGTGTTATTGTTTGTTGTTAGCTTGCCTTGTGTTATTGTTTGTTGTTAGCTTGCCTTGTGTTATTGTTTGTTGTTAGCTTGCCTTGTGTTATTGTTTGTTGTTAGCTTGCCTTGTGTTATTGTTTGTTGTTAGCTTGCCTTGTGTTATTGTTTGTTGTTAGCTTGCCTTGTGTTATTGTTTGTTGTTAGCTTGCCTTGTGTTATTGTTTGTTGTTAGCTGGCCCATGTTGTCGTTTGTTGGCTCCAAGCTGCTTGAAATGGATGCCGTTCTTTCAGCTGGGGGAGCTGCTGCTGTGTTGTCAGAGAGAATAGCGCTCCACTGCTTCCAGATTTGTCCTTCAGTAACTTTGAAGAGACGTTGTGAATCTGTGTCTTCTGACAGACAGTATTTCTCATGCCTCTAGTCAAGCATCCAACCGTTTCTGGATCATGGTGGTTGAGAGGCAGTGGTTTGTGTAAATCTGCGATGGGCCAGCTATTTTGCCAATTTTTGGCAGGATTGTTGCCAAGGTGTTCACTCCCATCGGCTCTTCTGTGTACCGGAAACACATAAGACAACATAACGTTAGCTAATAGTTAGGCCTACAAAACTACCGGTTATATTGTCAGGGTACATTAGAATGGGCTCCCGAGTGGCACAGTGGTCCAAGGCACTGCATCTCAGTGCTAGTTGCATCACTACAGACCCTGGTTTGATCCTGGGCTGTATCACAACTCGCTGTGATTGGGAGTCCCATAGGGCAGCGCACAATTGGCTGAGCGTTGTCCGGGTTAGGGTTTGGCCTGAATATGCCGTCATTGTGAATAAGAATTTGTTCTTGACTGATTTGCCTAGTTAAATAAAGGTTCAATTAAAAAATAAAGATTTAACTAGCTAGCTAACAGTTACATGCTATATGCAGCTTTGTCACGCCCTCTTCCCTTTGTCACGCCCTCTTCCCTTTGTCACACCCCTCTTCCCTTTGTCACGCCCCTCTTGTCTTTGTCACGCCCCTCTTCCCTTTATCACGCCCTCTTCCCTTTGTCACGCCCCTCTTGTCTTTATCACGCCCCTCTTCCCTTTATCACGCCCTCTTCCCTTTGTCACGCCTGTCTTCCCTTTGTCACGCCCCTCTTCCCTTTGTCACGCCCCTCTTGCCTTTATCACGCCCCTCTTCCCTTTGTCACGCACCTCTTCCCTTTGTCACACAACTCTTCCCTTTGTCACGCCCCTCTTCCCTTTATCACGCCCCTCTTCCCTTTGTCACGCCACTCTTCCCTTTGTCACGCCCCTCTTCCCTTTGTCACGCCCCTCTTCCCTTTGTCACGCCCGCCCCTCTTGTCTTTGTCACGCCCCTCTTCCCTTTGTCACGCCCGCCCCTCTTCCCTTTGTCACGCCCCTCTTCCCTTTGTCACGCCCCTCTTCCCTTTGTCACGCCCCTCTTCCCTTTGTCACGCCCCTCTTCCCTTTGTCACGCCCCTCTTCCCTTTGTCACGCCCCTCTTCCCTTTGTCATGCACGCCCCTCTTGTCTTTGTCACGCCCTCTTCCCTTTGTCACGCCACTCTTCCCTTTGTCACGCCACTCTTCCCTTTGTCACGCCCTCTTCCCTTTGTCACGCCCCTCTTCCCTTTGTCACGCCCCTCTTCCATTTGTCATGCCCCTCTTCCTTTTGTCACGCCCCTCTTCCCTTTGTCACGCCCCTCTTCCCTTTGTCACGCCCCTCTTCCCTTTGTCACGCCCCTCATCCCTTTATCACGCCCCTCTTCCCTTTGTTACGCCCCTCTTTCCTCAACTTTTCAATTACGCCGACAGACACATGCCGACAGGCACAATGATATCAAGGTGAGAAGGCACAAAGATATCAAGGTGAGAAGGATAAACGTCATTGTCATGGTATATGGTCTCACATACACATGGCTAAATGTTGTTTTAAATCAAATCAAATCAAATGTATTTATATAGCCCTTTGTACATCAGCTGATATCTCAAAGTGCTGTACAGAAACCCAGCCTAAAACCCCAAACAGCAAGCAATGCAGGTGTAGCACGGTGGCTAGGCCAAAACCTAGGAAGAAACCTAGAGAGGAACCAGGCTATGTGGGGTGGCCTGTCCTCTTCTGGCTGTGCCGGGTGGAGATTATAACAGAACATGGCCAAGATGTTCAAATGTTCATAAATGACCAGCATGGTCCAATAATAATAAGGCATAACAGTTGAAACTGGAGCAGCAGCACGGCCAGGTGGACTGGGGACAGCAAGGAGTCATCATGTCAGGTAGTCCTGAGGCATGGTCCTAGGGCTCAGGTCCTCCAAGAGAGAGAAAGAAAGAGAGAAAGAGAGAATTAGAGAGAGCACACTTAAATTCACACAGGACACCGAATAGGACAGTACTCCAGATATAACAAACTGACCCTAGCCCCCCGACACATTAACTACTGCAGCATAAATACTGGAGGCTGAGACAGGAGGGGTCAAGAGACCAAATTAGCCAATTAGCATCCAGTATCCAAACTTTCCGATTTACAAAGATACATTAAACATGGCTTAGAGTGAGTCAGGGGGAAAGATAATACACATATCAAGACTGTCCCAGTTAAATAGAGTTGTATGGAGAGAGTAGAGCATCTCCTGAAGACAGAGACAGTTAAATAGAGTTGTATAGAGAGAGTAGAGCATCCCCTAAAGACAGACCCAGTTAAATAGAGTTGTATAGAGAGAGTAGAGCATCTTCTGAAGACAGAGACAGTTAAATACAGTTGTATAGAGAGAGTAGAGCATCTCCTAAAGACAGACCCAGTTAAATACAGTTGTATAGAGAGAGTAGAGCATCTCCTGAAGACAGAGACAGTTAAATAGAGTTGTATAGAGAGAGTAGAGCATCTCCTGAAGACAAAGACAGTTAAATAGAGTTGTATAGAGAGAGTAGAGCATCTCCTGAAGACAGAGACAGTTAAATACAGTTGTATGGAGAGAGTAGAGCATCTCCTGAAGACAGAGACAGTTAAATATAGTTGTATAGAGAGAGTAGAGCATCTCCTGAAGACAAAGACAGTTAAATAGAGTTGTATAGAGAGAGTAGAGCATCTCCTAAAGACAGACCCAGTTAAATAGAGTTGTATAGAGAGAGTAGAGCATCTCCTGAAGACAGAGACAGTTAAATACAGTTGTATAGAGAGAGTAGAGCATCTCCTGAAGACAGAGACAGTTAAATACAGTTGTATAGAGAGAGTAGAGCATCTCCTGAAGACAGAGACAGTTAAATACAGTTGTATAGAGAGAGTAGAGCATCTCCTGAAGACAGAGACAGTTAAATACAGTTGTATAGAGAGAGTAGATCATCTCCTGAAGACAGAGACAGTTAAATACAGTTGTATAGAGAGAGTAGAGCATCTCCTAAAGACAGAGACAGTTAAATACAGTTGTATAGAGAGAGTAGAGCATCTCCTGAAGACAGAGACAGTTAAATAGAGTTGTATAGAGAGAGTAGAGCATCTCCTGAAGACAAAGACAGTTAAATAGAGTTGTATAGAGAGAGTAGAGCATCTCCTGAAGACAGAGACAGTTAAATACAGTTGTATGGAGAGAGTAGAGCATCTCCTGAAGACAGAGACAGTTAAATATAGTTGTACAGAGAGAGTAGAGCATCTCCTGAAGACAAAGACAGTTAAATAGAGTTGTATAGAGAGAGTAGAGCATCTCCTAAAGACAGACCCAGTTAAATAGAGTTGTATAGAGAGAGTAGAGCATCTCCTGAAGACAGAGACAGTTAAATACAGTTGTATAGAGAGAGTAGAGCATCTCCTGAAGACAGAGACAGTTAAATACAGTTGTATAGAGAGAGTAGAGCATCTCCTGAAGACAGAGACAGTTAAATACAGTTGTATAGAGAGAGTAGAGCATCTCCTGAAGACAGAGACAGTTAAATAGAGTTGTATAGAGAGAGTAGAGCATCTCCTGAAGACAGAGACAGTTAAATACAGTTGTATAGAGAGAGTAGAACATCTCCTAAAGACAGACCCAGTTAAATAGAGTTGTATAGAGAGAGTAGAGCATCTCATGAAGACAGAGACAGTTAAATACAGTTGTATAGAGAGAGTAGAGCATCTCCTGAAGACAGAGACAGTTAAATAGAGTTGTATAGAGAGAGTAGAGCATCTCCTAAAGACAGACCCAGTTAAATACAGTTGTCTAGAGAGAGTAGAGCATCTCCTGAAGACAGAGACAGTTAAATACAGTTGTATAGAGAGAGTAGAGCATCTCCTAAAGACAGACCCAGTTAAATAGAGTTGTATAGAGAGAGTAGAGCATCTCCTGAAGACAGAGACAGTTAAATAGAGTTGTATAGAGAGAGTCGAGCATCTCCTGAAGACAAAGACAGTTAAATAGAGTTGTATAGAGAGAGTAGAGCATCTCCTAAAGACAGACCCAGTTAAATAGAGTTGTCTAGAGAGAGTAGAGCATCTCCTGAAGACAGAGACAGTTAATTAGAGTTGTATAGAGAGAGTAGAGCATCTCCTGAAGACAGACCCAGTTAAATACAGTTGTATAGAGAGAGTAGAGCATCTCCTAAAGACAGACCCAGTTAATTAAATAGAGTTGTACAGAGAGAGTAGAGCATCTCTACAGATCCATCCGGTATAGCTTTGTTAAAATGGATACAATAAAATGCCTCTAGTTGTGCCCTTGATTCTACAGTTGGCTTAACTCAGTCAGACACCAGGGGATGCAGATGTTGTCTCGCGGCGTGTCCCTGCCTCTCTCTCTCTGCTGCTGTCCTGGTAGGTGTCACTGAGCTTACAGGTGCACCCAACCACTAAGCTGGTTCAGTCTGGTTCGGTCTTACCATAGGCCAGGGCCGCTGCTCCAGAGCTCCAGAGCTGGGGGTGGTGGAATAAGGGGAATATGCTAATTTGATCCACTGAGGTATAATAATTGATGATCAGTCCTGCTGTCCAAGCTGAAAATCACTGGGCTGTGCCATAATACCCCGCAAATGCAGTAACATATCCTGGTGTGTGTGCACTGGCTGAACACACTGCATAGACACACACACACACACACACTACAGAGACATCACTTCAAAATGTACAGCATTTATTTCAGTTTGGTTAATGAAGCTGTTATTGACCAATCAGGATATTATTCATTATCTGATAGTAGAGGATATTTGTTATGGAGTTATATTAGAACTGTTGGATAGGAAATGCCAATTTTTTTTTTTTTTTTTTTTTAACCTTTATTTACCTAGGCAAGTGAGTTAAAAACACATTCCTATTTTCAATGATGGCCTAGGAACAGTGGGTTAGGGGCAGAACGACAGATTTGTACCTTGTTAGCTTGGGGATTTGAACTTGCAACCTTTCGGTTACTAGTCCAACGCTTTAACCACTAGGCTCCCCTGGCACCCCTACTATCTAATCTCGTTGTTCGCAGGAATTTAGCCTGCTAACTGTTTCAAATGCCCAAACTGAATTTTGTTAAAAGGGCTATGTATGTACTCTGCGCCATCGGCTTGGAACGCCTTACGAAATACTTTTAAACTGGAAGAACTTGTCCCGATTGGTATTTTAAATCATTGATGAAGGATCTTGAGACTGATTCCCTGACCTGTCAATGTTTTTAATTTGCTGTTTTAAGATTTCATTTAACTTTTTTTAATTCTATGGTTTTTTACTACTGTAGAATAATAGTGAAGACAATCTATGAAATAACACCTATGGAATCATGTAGTAACCAAAAAAGCGATAAACAAATCAAAATATTTTTTATATTTGAGATTCTTCAAAGTAGCCAACCTTTGCCTTGATGACAGCTTTGCACACTGTTGGCATTCTCTCAACAAGCTTCATGAGGTAGTCACCTGGAACGCATTTCAATTAACAGGTGTGCCTTGTTAAAAGTACATTTGTGGAATTTCTTTCCTTCTTATTGTGTTTGAGCCAATCAGAGGGTTAGTATACAGAAGATAGCCCTATTTGGTAAAAGACCAAGTTCATATTATGGCAAGAACAGCTCAAATAAACAAAGAGAAACAACAGTCCATCATTACTTTAAGACATAAAGGTCAGTCAATCCGGAACATTTCAAGAACTTTGAAAGTTTCTTTAAGTGCAGTCGCAAAAAACCAACAAGCGCAATGATGAAACAGGCTCTCATGAGGACCGCCACAGGAAAGGAAGACCCAGAGTTACCTCTGCTGCAGAGGATAAGTTCATTAGTGTTAACTGTCTCTCATGAGGACCGCAACAGGAAAGGAAGACCCAGAGTTACCTCTGCTGCAGAGGATAAGTTCATTAGTGTTAACTGCACATTAGATGGCAGACAAAAAATAAATGCTTCACAGAGCTCAAGTAAGAGACACATCTCAACATCAACTGTTCAGAGGATTCTGAGTGAATCAGGCCTTCGTGGTCGAATTGCTGCAAAGAAACCACTACTGAAGGACACCAATAAGAAAAAGAGACTTGCTTGGGGCAAGAAACACGAGTAATGGACATTAGACCAGTGGAAATCTGTCCTTTGGTCTGATTAGTACAAATGTGAGATTTTTGGTTCCAACGCTGTGTCTTTTTGAGACGCAGAGTAGGTGAACGGATGATCTCCGCATGTGTGGTTCCCACCGTGAAGCATGGAGGAGGTGTGATGGTGCTTTGCTGGTGACACTGTCTGTGATTTATTTAGAATTCAAGGTACACTTAACCAGCATGGCTACCACAGCATTCTGCAGCGATACGCCATCCAATCTGGTTTGCGCTTAGTGGGACTATCATTTGTTTTTCAACAGGACAATGACCCAGAACACACCTCCAGCCTGTGTAAGGGCTATTTGACCAAGAAGGAGAGTGATGGAGTGCTTCATCAGATGACCAGGCCTCCACAATCCCCTGACCTCAACCCAATTGAGATGGTTTGGGATGAGTTGGACTGCAGAGTGAAGGAAAAACAGCCAACAAGTGCTCAGCATATGTGGGAACTCCTTCAAGACTGCTGGAAAAGCATTTCTCATGAAGCTGGTTGAGAGAATGCCAAGAGTGTGCAAAGCTGTCATCAAGGAAAAGTGGCTACTTTGAAGAATCTAAAATATGTATATTTTGTTTTGTTGAATACTTTTTGGGTTACTACATGATTCCATAGGTGTTACAGTATATCATAGCTTTGATGTCTTCACAAGTAAAAAATAAAGAAAGACCCTTAAATGAGTTGGTGTGTCCACACTTTTGACTAGTACTGTACATATTACCTCAATTACATTGACTAACCGGTGCCCCCACACATTGACTCTGTACCGGTACCCCCTGTATATAGCCTCCACATTGACTCTGTACCCCTGTATATAGCCTCCACGTTGACTCTGTACCGGTACCCCCTGTATATAGCCTCCACCTTGACTCTGTACCAGTACCCCTTGTTTATACCCTCCACATTGACTCTGTACCAGTACCTCCTGTATATAGCCTCCACATTGACTCTGTACCGGTACCCCCTGTATATAGCCTCCACATTGACTCTGTACCAGTACCCCCTGTATATAGCCTCCACATTGACTCTGTACCGTAACACCCTGTATATAGCCTCCACATTGACTCTGTACCGTAACACCCTGTATATAGCCTCCACATTGACTCAGTACCGTAACACCCTGTATATAGCCTCCACATTGACTCTGTACTGGTACCCCCTGTATATAGCCTCCACATTGACTCAGTACTGGTACCCCCTGTATATAGCCTCCACATTGACTCTGTACTGGTACCCCCTGTATATAGCCTCCACATTGACTCTGTACCAGTACCACCCTGTATATAGCCTCCACATTGACTCTGTACTGGTACCCCCTGTATATAGCCTCCACATTGACTCAGTACTGGTACCCCCTGTATATAGCCTCCACATTGACTCTGTACTGGTACCCCCTTTATATAGCCTCCACATTGACTCTGTACTGGTACCCCCTGTATATAGCCTCCACACTGACTCTGTACTGGTACCCCCTGTTTTTCTATTTTCTTTCCTTTGATTTTGATTTAATTTTAGTAAATACTTTCTTAACATTTATTTTTTCTTAACTACTGCATTGTTGGTTAAGGGCTTGTAAGGTCTGCACTTGTTGTATTTTGCGCATGTGACAAACAAAATTTGATTTGATTAAGTTGTAGAAACATCTCAAGGATGATCAATGGAAACAGGACGCACCTGAGCTCAATTTTGAGTCTCATAGCAAAGGGTCTGAATATATTATGTAAATTAGAAATTTGTACTTTTTAAATTTTTAATAAATTTGCAAATATTTCTAAAAACTTGCCATTATGAGGTATTTGTGTGTAGATTGCTGAGGATTTTAATTTGACTTAATCCTTTTAAGAATAGGGCTGTAACAGAGTGTGGAGAAAGTCAAGGGTCTGAATACTTTCTGAATGCACTGTATGTCATCTGCATGAGCCAGTAAGTAAATATTAGTGTTCTATGTGGGGAATAGGGTGCCATTTTGGATGCATACCTGATACTCTGACAAGCATCATCGTGGGCAACCCAGAGAAATATCTGTCCATAATAAATCATGTCTAAACCACTTAATCAGAAAACTCATTTGTTTGCCATTTCTCTGTCTGTCAAATTCTATATTATAAAATTTTCACAAGTTACTAATAGGATAAATAATAGTTCAAGGTAACAGGAAGTTGAATATAATGTTTTTTTTTTTTTTTTACAACATTTGAAGATAAGAAATGTACCAGTTTCCACCCCCCTCCCCCCCAATTGAATGTGTGGTTCTTACAGGCAGTTAGTTAGAACTTCTTGCGTTCTGTTGTTGTCGGAAGTAAAACATTTTTTTCTCAACAACAGACCTGTGTCTGAAATCTTGATTGGCTCCCAAATACACCTGCTCAGCTCCCCCCCAAAAAATAAGTGTTTGCGGCAGTGAAGCAGAGAGATCCTGCCTGTTGCGAATGTTAGGCTGTTTCATTGATTGTGTTGCACTGTACCATGCTGGAAGCAAGCAGCAAACTGTTTGCCAGCTTCACCCCATTTCACCCACTGTATTTTCAAGTGCTAGGATAGTTACAGAAAGCAATAACAACAATGTTCTCCCTTCCTAAAGGTTCTGCTCTTTATTTTTTTTATTTTTTTTTGACAATCTTTTGTTTTGGAATTGATTTATCTCCGTGATTGAATTAAAGAACAACATTGTATTCGCTGCCAAAGGTTCAAGTTGTTTAATCATTTGTAACTTTTTTTGTCAATCTTCATTTGAGGAATTAGCCATATTAATATCGGTGATATTAAATGCACATAGTTGCACTATAGCAAAGAGGTGAATAATCCCATCTGTGTTTACCTTTGGAGAGCATCTGCATTGTGCTGCAGGCGGGGGGACAGTCACCTGTTGAGTCAGAGGGACTATGGGACAGCTGTCCCAACAGACAGGCTGGGGGACACTCACCTGTTGAGTCAGAGGGACTATGGGACAGCTGTCCCAACAGACAGGCTGGGGACAGTCACCTGTTGAGTCAGAGGCCCTAGGGGACAGCTGTCCCAACAGACAGGCTGGGGGACAGTCACCTGTTGAGTCAGAGGCCCTACGGGACAGCTAAAACCAACAGACAAGCTGGGGGACAGTCACCTGTTGAGTCAGAGGCCCTACGGGACAGCTAAAACCAACAGACAAGCTGGGGGACAGTCACCTGTTGAGTCAGAGGGACTACAAGGCAGCTGTCCCAACAGACAGACTGGGGGACACTCACCTGTTGAGTCAGAGGGACTACAGGACAGCTGTCCCAACAGACAGAGAGGTAGGGATGTGCCTCCATCATCCGTTCGGTCACCGCTCCACTGCTCTAGCTAGGCTCTGTTATGTTCACAATCATTTGTTATGCTGTATCCGGGGAGAATATTGCAGTCTTCAGTGCAGTCATTGGTTGTAATTTCTCTCCTTACGGCCACTCAACTAACATATCATTTGATAAGCTCAGCCGTAATGTTAACGTAGCATCGTGATAGCTGTATAATATGACAGTGGATAGGGGATTTCCTTTCTGAGGAGGATTTGGATGTTTAGATGATATTGTTTGAGAGAGGACATTTAAACTAGGGGGAATTTACTTTGTATCTGTCTAACATAACCTGTGTTTTATTGCAGATTTGTTTGCTGTGAATAATGTCAGACGTCATTCAAGTGGATTTTCCCCACACATTTCAGTTTAAAAGCTACCATTGTGAAACACATGATATGAGGATTTGTGAAGGAGGTTTACAGTCTTTTCGGCGGAATGGTTTCCTACACTTCTATAGTTTCAAATTCTCAGTGTAACATATTGGCCTAGCAGGGTAACATCCAAAGCTTAAAGTTCAGAATTAACTTGTTTTAGAAAATGACCATGAAGTGACCGAAAGGGCACAGTGCCATAACCTTCCTTCCTTCCTTCCTTCCTTCCTTCCTTCCTTCCTTCCTTCCTTCCTTCCTTCCTTCCTTCCTTCCTTCCTTCCTTCCTTCCTTCCTTCCTTCCTTCCTTCCTTCCTTCCTTCCTTCCTTGCTTCCTTCCTTACTTCCTTACTTCCTTACTTCCTTACTTCCTCCTCCCTCTATTTGGTAAGGGGTAATGAGTGTCAGGCTCATTCCTCTTATGGTAAAATATGCTATCTGTGCCTGCCTGCCAGTCTATGTGTGTGCATCCAAATAGCACCCTTTTTGCCTGTGTAGTGCACTACTTTTGACCAGGGCCCATAGGGACAACAAAGGGAAAAGGGTGCCATTTCGAACGCACCCTAAGTTTAGAGTTCCATGTTAATCCTCATGAATGCATGACTTTGTGCACATGAATAAATAAAAAGCTGCTCGGCGGGTAATTGAGGTGCCGTTCCACTAACAAACGACAACACCATTTGTCAATTAGATCCCCCCCCCAATCTGGGGACCTGAGATGATTTCTATCAAATGAAATCATTTACTAAAACCATTAGAGTAGGACTTGCGGATCCAGTAAGAGCGCACCTTTCCTACTGGTTTTACATCCAGTCGACAGTTAGCTATTTAGCATTTAAAGGCCTCTATTATAATATAATATTCTGTCCTATTGTTTTTATGCAGAATGTTAGCATACTGTGTCTAACTCTATTGATTCAGTTATAAAATAGTTTATCTCCCGCGTGGCGCAGCGGTCTAAGGCACTGCAACTCAGTGCAAGAGGCGTCACTACAGTCCCTGGTTTGATTCCAGGCTGTATCACATCCGGGCTGTGATTGGGAGTCCCATAGGGCGGTGCACAATTGGCCCCGTGCCGTCCCGGTTTTGGATGGGGTAGGCCGTCACTGTAAATAAGAATTTGTTCATAACTGACTTGACTAGTTAAATAAAGGAAGATAGCTATTGTATATTTCCTCAATATGTTTCACCCAGTAGCGACTCTCAGAGATTGCATTTCAAATGACCGAGTAGACAGTTGAGTAACATAACCCTTACTTTGTTTATCAATGTGAAAACCAGAGTGAAGACAACAGATTCACGTTAATTTACCTCTGTAGACGTGATATTGGCAACCCCCCCCCCCCCCCTAGAGCAGAGTACTGTTCATTTGATACATATGCTTTTAAACAACATTGTGTGTGGCTGACTGAGAGTTTTCACAGGGATACAAGCAGTGGTCCTGCTTCATTTAAATAATTAACTGAATTATTTTTAACAGACAGACACAGAATGCTAAATCTTTGATTCATGATGTGATGTACATGGGCTGTTTTTGGAGCACGGTGTTATCTTTCACACTCTCCCCGAAACTATCCCCGTTAAATATATCACTGTTATTCACTGTTACTTATCTCCTGTGATTTGAAGCCTACTATGAACCACCTGGGAACAGAATAATCAACGTTAAATAGATCATTTATAGCTTTTAGCCACGTCATTTACAAACTGAGCTACACATTTCCTTGGTGTTCAATATCTCCCTGGAAAAGCAAAGCCTTGGAAGCTGCATTGATTTCCGAAGTCCTCGTCCCCACTGCCGCCTTTGTGCCTGCTGCTTGACCCACTTATTCGCTCATCTTTCCTACTTTTCTCAGGAGGGTTATGCTTGCGTACTGCTTTCGCCATTACTGAGTGGACGGCAGCCAGCTACTCTGTACAGACTCTCTGAATGAGTTAGGTGATACCGGCTCAGCAAGTCAACATCATAAATCACCAGACAAATTGACGCAAGTGCCACAGGAGAGAAGATCCTTCTAGGAGTCTTAGAAGACCACATAGAGGCAATAATAACCTCAGTGGTGATGCTAGCTGATGGGTATTGACAAAGCACTGAGTTAGACCTAAACCATGGCCCTTATCCCCCTCTGCCCCTCTTACAGCAGCGTCCACTGTAAAACCCATCGCTATAGCTATACATTTTATTATACACATCAATGTTTATTGATCAGAACCCTGTCAGCAGAGGAATGAAACGCTATTTAAACTTCAGAGTGGTGACAGGGTGTTAACGCCAAAATAGACAATAAAAAAAAACTGTTGGTACAATGAGTTGTCTCATTTAGCGTTTTATTTTGAGACGCATCATAGTATCAAAAGAGCGAGGTAACAGACTGACTCATTCATACGCAACAACCTCACAATTTCTCCATGAAAAACACTCACAATAACCCCACCAAACAAAGAACACTTGTTTTTCCTTCCATTCAATACACACAAAAAAAATGTCCGACTGCTTTCATTAAAACGTTCTCTAAAGAAAAGTATTAATAAATACTCTAATTACGCTCTAAAACATTTAATGGGTAAAGCAACCCACTTTTAGGCATGCTGAGCCTTCCTCTGGGCTAAATGGTTCATGCTTGAACCAGGTTATGTGGACAAACAATTAATAATGCAGCCAATGAACACGGTGCTGGGGTGTGTCATAGTAATTAAGCTAACGAGGGATGGGAAAAAGTGGAACTGTTTAAGAAAAAATATATAATGTCAAGATGTTAAATAGACGGGGTAGTTATTTACATCACCTTATGGTAATATAAGGAAATATAATAGAAAACCATCATGTTAATGTCGACAATCATTACTGTTACTATCAAGTTGCTTTCATCTTTGTTTCATTATTTCATCTAATATCTTCTTGTTATTCAAGCGTAGTGCATAATGAGCATCATCAACATGGGAAACGTGATATGTAAGTGTAGGCTAATAATCCTGAGGGCAAAACATTTTTTTTTTTTCATTGGATTGAAATGCTGATAGAAAAGGGCCTAAGATCAGTCAAAATGCAAACCACTAAGGGTCAACGTTTTTAAGAGATCCAGTGGGCCTCCCTCTGTAGTCCCCCCTCAACAAGACTTCTTCTATGGTCCTCAAAGTTCTTTGAAGAACCCTGAACATGGTTCCTTAAAGGTTCTTCCAAGAACCCCGGACGGAGGTGGAGTTTCATCGAGGAACCTCCTTAGTTGGTGGGGGGGGGGGGGGTTCTTTGCAGGAACCACACTGCCCAGCTGAATCATTTCGATTTGAAAGGACAGCAGGTGGAGGCACTTAACTGAAAAAATGTAAAGATCTCCATATTTTAAGGTAAGGTTTGTCTCTTCTATGATCTAAATTGATATTGTTTTATGATGATACCATCTATCTTTTTATATTTGTACGAATATTTCTAAAAACAGAACAACGTTAACTATTCATGAAAATCGCAAATGAAATGAAAAAAATATGCCATCTCTCAAGCTTAGCCTTTTGTAAACAACACTGTCATCTCAGATTTTCAAAATATGCTTCTCAACCATAGGAAAACAATAATTTGTGTAAAAGTAGCTAGCTAGCGTAGCATTTAGCGTTAGCATTAGCGTTAGCATCCAGCACGCAACATTTCAACAAAAACATAAAAGCCTTCAAATAAAATCATTTACCTTTGAAGAACTTCGGATGTTTTCAATGAGGAGACTCTCAGTTAGATAGCAAATGCTCAGTTTTTCCAAAAAGATTCTTTGTGTATTAGAAATAGCTCCGTTTTGTACATCACATTTGGCTACAAAAAAACCCGAAAATTCAGTCCTCAAAACGCGAACTTTTTTCCAAATTAACCTAGAGTCGTCCAGGTTGGGGAGTGTTTGTCCGGTAGTGATTTCCTTGTCTCATCGTGCACTAGCAACTCCTGTGGCGGGCCGGGCACAGTGCACGCTAACCAGGTCACCAGGTGCACGGTGTTTCCTCCGACATATTGGTGCGGCTGGCTTCCGGGCTGGATGCACAGTGTGGCTTGGTTGGGTTGTGTTTCGGAGGAAGGCTTTCGACCTTCGTCTCTCCCGAGCCTGTATGGGAGTTGTAGTGATGAGACAAGATAGTAACTACTAACAATTGGATACCACGAAAAGAGGGTAAAATTTAAATAAATTCACTACACATTTGCTAACTATGTGTATGTGACCAATAACATCTGCTAACTATGTGTATGTGACCAATAACATCTGCTAACTATGTGTATGTGACCAATAACATCTGATAACTATGTGTATGTGACCAATAACATCTGCTAACTATGTGTATGTGACCAATAACATCTGCTAACTATGTGTATGTGACCAATAACATCTGCTAACTTTGTGTATGTGACCAATAACATCTGCTAACTATGTGTATGTGACCAATAACATCTGCTAACTGTGTGTATGTGACCAATAACATCTGCTAACTAAGTGTATGTGACCAATAACATTTGATTTGATTTGACAAACAAGTGATGAGATAGATGTCCCCCTTTGTCTTACATGAGATGAAACACCTGATAGGTCATTTTCGGACAATATGTGGGTGTTTGAGGAAGGACGTCTTTGTGATGCTGTTGCATTGTGTGCATAAGCCACGTCTGTTATTCCAATTTGGAATGGGTGCCAATAGTGTCTGAGTGGGCTTAATGTAAAACTTGCTCAACTAAAGAGGATAAGAGGAGACTAGCGGAGGCTTGGGGACACTAGGGCGGACTAGTTGAGACTGGCAGGCTGAGTTTAAGCTAAGTTCCTCTGGAAGGCTACATCGTAATTGCTAATAGGGTTGACAAGAGGCTTGGGCCAGGTCTGTTGAGATCCTCTCTTCCTCCCTAGGATTAGCATGTTTAAGAGGCTTCCTTCCAACAAACTAGAATGGATTGTTGTAACTATAAGGACCAGGCTTGAGGAGAAAAGGACTTACCAATTTGGTAATGTTGTCCTATTTTCTAATGACTTCTTGTAGCTAGCTATCTTCATAAGAGTTTGTTGAAGTCATCGTGGATAGGCTTCACTTGGCTTTACCTGCTGTCTGCAAAGCACTAGCTAGCTGTAGGAATTCCACACTCATTTCATGTCCACTTTCTTTCCCCCCTCTAGCACATTGCTGTGTCTCAACACTCAGTATTTGTTTTCAAGTATTTCATGAAGAATGAGGAATTGTCATTGGACTGTAATGCAGAGGGCAACATCGTTTTGTTCCCATAGTTAATGGTTTGGGTATAATACAAATAATCTACTTATCCCAATGTTGATACAAAGAAGCATACTATTCATCTGAATTCTTTATATTGAGAAAATAACGATAACTCCATGATACTGGCTTGATCTCTCTCTGCGCTGTAGACATTTCGTTGCCGATAATATGATAAAGAAATATCTTGGTTCATGGCTTTATAAGAGTTGTCAAGTATGGATGGAGATACCAATACAGCTCGCGCCATTGATTCATTAACCCAAACCTCTCTTTGGAAGTAATATTCATTCCATATTCAGTTCAATGAAAATATAATACATCACAAAAGAAACTAAGACATTGGTGTTAAATTATTTGGAAAAACCACATAGCAGTTTTTTACGTAGTAAGTTGTTTTTTTCTCATTCAATAAAATTCACAGAATGTTCTGTATAGGCTGCTATTACTACCTCCAGACAGTCTCCAGAACTTGAGATGTGAATACACAGTGAGTTACAAGGACAACATTGCTATTGTTGTGGTCTGGTTTAAATTACAGCTATTGTCTGTGTGACAGTTACAACATGTACATATTATTCAGCATGTTCAAAAAGAAAGTTATAAAACTAAAACACTTTTAACTGAGTCCTGGTAGCAGCGAGAAACCCTGAGCTCATTGAAGTCTCCTCTCTCTCTGATCTTTCCTTTCATTGCAATGGGACTTGCATTTCGATATGAGCGGGGTTTGAGTAAAGAGTATATTGCTCTCTTTGCTAGTTAAATGTTTAAATAAGACATGCAATTTGAATTGGTGCAGAGCTCATCAATATGAAATTGGTGCAGCAGAGTGAAACAGAATGGAAGGAGACAGGCCTGAATGGACACTCTCCATTCCTCTATTCCTCTAAACCCAGTAGGCCCTTTGCTGAAGCCTCCATTATTCCTAGAAATAAAAACATTTTAAGGCTTTTTTTTAGGCTTTTGAGGCTTTGAGGCTTCTCCTTGATAGCAATATGGAGACACTAAACATGTGAATCAAACTTCTAAATATCTTTAATCAGTATCTTCATGTGTTTACTACGTAGCTATACAATGCATTGTAAATATTGGACCTGCATGAATGTGACTTGGTCTGCTGCTAACATATATGCTACTGTGTATCCCAGGATATACATATTCCCCTGTATAGTTTAACCCCCAGCATATCCATATTCCCTACTTGTCCAATACATCAGGTCTTTGTTACAGTATAGCCATATTCCCTACTTGTCCAATACATCAGGTCTTTGTTACAGTATAGCCATATTCCCTACTTGTCCAATACATCAGGTCTTTGTTACAGTATAGCCATATTCCCTACTTGTCCAATACATCAGGTCTTTGTGACTTGTGATCTTGTGATCTGATACCAATAGTTTGTAAGATTTTCACAAATACCCCCTGCTGCTCTCAGACCCCCCCCCCCCCCCCCCCCCCTACAAATGATGCTACGCTTGAAGATTTGTATGCACTAACAAGTGATGGAATGTTTGTTTTTTTATCCCCTGGGTGTCAGCCACACCATAGCCAATACAATTTCACAGTACGGTAATGATTACTAGAAGGAAGCTAAAAAGGAGGTGATGAAGTCAACAGAACCAACCGTGCTGTATACTTTAAGGGATGCGTTCCAAATGGCACCCTAATCTCTATTTAGTGCACTACTTTTGACCAGAGCCCTATGGCGCACTAATCCCTATATATAGTGCACTACTTTTGACCAGAGTCTTATGGCACCCTAATCCCTATATATAGTGCACAACTTTTGACCAGAGCCCTATGGCACCCTAATCCCTATATATAGTGCACTACTTTTGACCAGAGTCCTATGGCACCCTAATCCTTATATAGTGCACAACTTTGAGGTACAAACTATTAAAAAGTATCTGTGAAAGCTGAAACTCCCTAGAACACGCACACGTAACATGTTTTGATCTATGACGCTCACAAGCTATACAAGACTCGTTAGAATGTAAGGGGTACTTCTACATATAAGATCAGAGGAAATCTCAGGACATAGTGTCTATAATAATGTAATAAGCTCACATAGTTGCTATCACAAACTCCAATCTCCACAGAGTTGTCACTGACTAGTTGGATATTCATTTTTGAGTGAAAAAAATATTTACACGTATGTACTTTTTCTTTGTGACCCACCAAATTTGAAATAATGTTTTTTAAATTGTATAAAAGTAGAGACTCAGAGCTAGAAAATTGTTTATCATACACTGCAGTTGAGGCACAATGGGAAGGTAATTCTGCTTTGAAAGTTTATAAACTTTGTAACCTCACTGTTGAGAAAGTGTCCCTGGAATGTTTTGTTACACCTACTGGAGAGCTCTTCTTTGTCTACACCCATTCAGCATCATTCACACCCTCTTAAGCCTTAGTCCCACCCATCGCTTTAAGGATTCACAGTGTAGTAAACAACCAAAGATTTCAAGACTAAACGTGGTGAAATTAGTAGCAGAAATCAGTTGTAAAAATAAACCTTACCTGGCCTTTGAGCTATATTCTAATCTGACTTTGTTGCAGGTCATGTTGTTCTTCACATCACTGTCTCTGGTAAACACACACTATATAAAATAAAATCACATGCATAGGACACAGAAGGTGTAAGCAGTACAATGAAATGGTTACTTGCATAATGGAGTCTTTTGTTTAGACATGTAGCTAGCTAGCTAAACAATCAACCATAATCCCAACCCATACTACCATGCACCATGCATGACTCAGCAGGTAGCTAAAGATAACCAACTAGGTTCAATGATAGCTAGCTAGCTAACATTAGGCTATAACTAGCAATGCAAATGTGTTTCTGAGATACAAATAATATTGCGACACAGATCATAAACATAACGTTATCTAGCGAGCTAGCCAGCTAAAATTAGCTAGCTAGCAAACAATTTGCTTTAGCTTGCAATGAACATAACTTTCTGACAAAATTGTAAATGCATAATATCTGAAAATGTAGCTAGCTAGACAATCTTACCCATATACATGGATGAACGCTTCTCCCTCTCTGTCACGGTTGCCATGGTTGCCCTTTAGTTTGAAGATGTAATCCAGAGACAGGTGTTTCATACAACTGACTTCTGTGTTCTCTTTTCGACTCTCTGCATTTAGCAATCATCTCTCTACTTTCACAGGGCATTCCACTGATTTCAAAACTCGGTCAACTTCTTCCGTGACAACAGCACTGTCGGTCGCCTTTTTCTTCCTCATCACTGTCATCAGAATACTCTACAATGTCTGGTTCAATGTACATGTTTTACCTAAATTAGGGATTTCTTCATCGTCTGATTCATTTTCAGTCAGAGAGAGTCAGCATGGCACAATCATCCTGCAGAAAATAAGTCTATCACAAATTCTTCGCACTGATCTTTGTTGATAGCAGCTGTTAACTGCAGGGCAGCAAAGTTGAGAACAGTAGCAACACTTTTTCAGTTCTTCATGATATCTTAAAAAAAAGCAATGGTAGAAAGGATTATTTAGAAATACTGAGCAGCTCATGTGAAAGACAGAATCATGCTACATGGCCGACCAATCCAAACTCATCTCTCGGCATGTCCAGTCTATCAATAATCTCAGCCAATCATGGCTAGCGGCAAGGCTACTGAATAGAGGATGGTAGAACACTTCATTGTGAGACTACATGTAAGGGCTGGACATGCAGATAAATAACAGTCAGATAAATGGAAAGAATATTGTTCCTGGGACTCGGGATAGGGTTTAAGCCGCACTAAAGCTACATTTAAGAAAAACATAGGTTACTTCACTGACATTACTTTCAAAAAAGTAGTTCACTATGTCCAAACTACTTTGTGAAAAATTATCATATGAAAATGTAAATTGTCATAGAGTACATAATTGCAAGAACAAATCACTTTGAGGTCATACGTTCACGAAATGTATAATTTATCCTATTAACCCCCTAAGATCAATGTTAGCGTAATAAAAAAAAGCACTGGATGTGTCTCAATCCACCGCTTCCGCTTCCTGTGTTGCAATTCCGTGTCTGCGGTGAAAGGTGACAGAGCTGGAAGGGTGTTCGGCAGACCAGGAGACGTCCCGAAAAAAAATGTCTGCAGCATCCGAACGTTTTGACAAAATATCATGACCCCTATATGGGAAGGTGAGACTCTCAAGAACACGATGATGTCCTCCGTTTTGCGCTAAGACCCCCACATGTGTCATGGGACTCATCTGAAGGTAACCCAAAGAAACAAATGGAAGTAATGGAGGTAGTCTTGGGAATCGTCTGAAGTCGGTACAGCCGATCTGTCAACTTCTGTCTGTAGCGTCCGAACAGCTTGAGACACTAGTATGGAAAGGCGAGACTCTCACGAACACTTACATGATGGTTGTTTTGCGCTAGAACACCGACAGGCCTCACAAGACTGGTCTGAATTTCCCCGGTACCAGATAAAATAATTAATGGAAGAACAGTATATATGGGCACTGTTTAGTGTAAAAAAAGAATGGGTTAAATTCCTGTTAAAATAAATACAAATGTTTCCTGATCTTTCTCAGGACAGTCCCTTCAGGACAAACTAATCTGGGGGACTTTCTGTTGTTCCATGTAGTGAATATGTTATTTCATGTATATGTATGGGCTAATAGCAGTAAGGCCAAATACATTTTTTTGTCAAATATATATATATATATATATATATATATATATATATATATATATATATATATATATATATATATATATATATATATATATATATATATATATATATATGTACACTACCATTCAAAAGTTCGGATTCACTTAGTTCACATTTTTTGACCATTAAAATAACATCAAATTGATCAGAAATACAACATTGTTAATGTTGTAAATGACTATTGTAAATTACTATTGTAGCTGGAAGCGGCTGATTTTTTATGTCATATCTACAGAGAACCATTACTTATTATTATATTTTATTTTATTTTATTTCACCTTTATTTAACCAGGTAGGCTAGTTGAGAAACACCTTTATTTAACCAGGTAGGCCAGTTGAGAACACCTTTATTTAACCAGGTAGGCCAGTTGAGAACACCTTTATTTAACCAGGTAGGCTAGTTGAGAACACCTTTATTTAACCAGGTAGGCTAGTTGAGAACACCTTTATTTAACCAGGTGGGCCAGTTGAGAACACCTTTATTTAACCAGGTAGGCCAGTTGAGAACACCTTTATTTAACCAGGTAGGCCAGTTGAGAACACCTTTATTTAACCAGGTAGGCCAGTTGAGAACACCTTTATTTAACCAGGTAGGCTAGTTGAGAACACCTTTATTTAACCAGGTAGGCTAGTTGAGAACACCTTTATTTAACCAGGTAGGCTAGTTGAGAACACCTTTATTTAACCAGGTAGGCTAGTTGAGAACACCTTTATTTAACCAGGTAGGCTAGTTGAGAACACCTTTATTTAACCAGGTAGGCTAGTTAAGAACACCTTTATTTAACCAGGTAGGCCAGTTGAGAACACCTTTATTTAACCAGGTAGGCTAGTTGAGAACACCTTTATTTAACCAGGTAGGCTAGTTGAGAACACCTTTATTTAACCAGGTAGGCTAGTTGAGAACACCTTTATTTAACCAGGTAGGCTAGTTGAGAACACCTTTATTTAACCAGGTAGGCCAGTTGAGAACACCTTTATTTAACCAGGTAGGCCAGTTGAGAACACCTTTATTTAACCAGGTAGGCCAGTTGAGAACAAGTTCTCATTTACAACTGTGACCTGGCCAAGATAAAGCAAAGCTGTACGACAAAAACAACAACACAGAGTTACACATGGAATAAACAAATGTACACTCAATAATACAATAGAAAAATCTGTTTACAGTGTGTGCAAATGAAGTAAGGAGGTAAGGCAATAAATCGGCCAACAGTGGCAAAGTAATTACAATTTAGCAATTTACACAGGAGTGGTATGTGTGCAGATGAGGATGCGCAACTAGAAATACTGGTTTGAAAAAGAGCAGAAAAACAAAACCAAATATGGGATGAGGTAGGTAGTTGGTTGGATGGACTATTTACAGATGGGCTATTTACAGATGGGCTGTGTACAGATGGGCTATTTACAGATGGGCTATTTACAGATGGGCTGTGTGCAGCTGCAGCGATCAGTAAGCTGTTCTGACAGCTGACGTTTAAAGTTAGCGAGGGAGATATAAGTCTCCAACTTCAGTGATTTTTGCAATTCGTTCCAGTCATTGGCAGCAGAGAACTGGAAGGAAAGGTGGCCAAAGAAGGTGTTGGCTTTGGGGATGACCAGTGAAATATACCTGCTGGAGCGCGTGCAATGGGTGGGTGTTGCTATGGTGTCCAGTGAGCTGAGATAAGCCGGAGCTTTAGCTAGCAAAGACTTATAGATGACCTGGAGCCAGTGGGTTTGGCAACGAGTATGTAGCGGGGACCAGCCAACGAGAGCGTAAAGGTCACAGTGGTGGGAAGTATATGGGGCTTTGGTGACAAAACGGATGGCACTGTGTTAGACTGCATCCTATTTGCTGAGTAGAGTGTTGAAGGCTATTTTGTAAATTACATCGCCGAAATCAAGGATCGGTAGGATAGTCAGTTTTACGAGGGTAAGTTTATGTCCTGTGTGTCCTCTGAGAACTGCTCTGTTCCAGTTCTGTACGTCCTCTGAGAGCTGCTCTGTTCCAGTTCTGTACGTCCTCTGAGAACTGCTCTCTTCCAGTTCTGTATGTTCTCTGAGAACTGCTCTGTTCTTGTTCGTTATGTCCTCTGAGAACTGCTCTGTTCAAGTTCTGTACGTCCTCAGATTGCTGCTCTGTTCCAGTTCTGTATGTTCTCTGAGAACTGCTCTGTTCCAGTTCTGTATGTTCTCTGAGAACTGCTCTGTTCTTGTTTGTTATGTCCTCTGAGAACTGCTCTGTTCCAGTTCTGTATGTTCTCTGAGAACTGCTCTGTTCCAGTTCTGTATGTCCTCTGAGAACTGCTCTGTTCTTGTTTGTTATGTCCTCTGAGAACTGCTCTGTTCCAGTTCTGTATGTTCTCTGAGAACTGCTCTGTTCAAGTTCTGTACGTACTCTGAGAACTGCTCTGTTCTTGTTCATTATGTCCTCTGAGAGCTGCTCTGTTCTTGTTCTGTATGCCCTCCGAGAGCCGCTCTGTTCTCAGAGCCCTCTGTGACCTATTGGGATGATGAATCAGGGTTTATAGGCCTTCATGAGGCCAGGGAGACCAATCTGGGAGATCGGCTGTTAAAATAAGACATAGCATGACCAAACTGCTTTAAATAGCTCCCAGGCTCCCAGGCATATGGCCTGGGCTTCAACCACAGACCTGACTACACATTAGTGTCCCCCAAACATACGTCCTGTGATGAGGCCAGTTGATTTCCAGAGTAATAGCCAGGCTGGTAGTTCTATATCTCATAATTATGTTCATTAAATGGGTCCGTGGTGCACATTTCCATTTTTGTTCTTTCTTCTAAAACTGATTAAACCATTTTCTACAAAGCGCTATGAATCATTGTACGTTTCCTAAATTGTTTAGCAGTGTGTCCTTCCCTGAATATCCCCTGCTTTGTATCAAACTAAAAAACTAAGAAAAGATCTACATAATTAAATGACACAACATCATGTCTGTAGTGGCCGGGGACACAGAATAAATGTGACACCTTATTGTTAGTCTATTGTCTACAGCTGATGAACCACTCTCTTTGATGTGATGTCCCTTTTATCATTAAAGGCCCTCAACACAACACTGATCCCCTGTCCGCACCGCAGGCTGACTAACACAATATTAACTATTCACAAATTACTAAGTTTTTGAATATTACATTGACATTTGATTTGATTATCGTGAATTATTTATATTACGATTTTGGGGGGATATTTTATGGAATTTAACAAAAGGAATACATCTTCATTTGCTCGTTGCAGACAGAGAAATGAAAGTAAATGTGAAAATGAGTGTTTACTGTCAATATCTGCACCTACAGTCTATAAAAAAATATGTTATATTTCTTTAACCTTTATTTAACCTTTATTTAACAAGTCAGTTAAGAACAAATTCTTAGTTACAATCACAACGACGCTGGGCCAATTGTACGCCGCCCTATGGGACTCCCAAACACAGCTGGTTGTGATACAGCCCATGATCAAACCAGGGTCTGTATTGACGCCTCTAGCTCTGAGAAGCCTTGGATCGCTGCGCCACTAATTTAAATAATGAGGTCGCTGTTGTAATATAAGCACAATGTCACTGCCCACTTTGTGGAACATTTTCCCATTATTCTTTTCAAAGTTCTTCAAGCTCTGTAAATGTGGTTGTTGCTCATTGCTAGACAAACATTTGCACGTATTGCCATAGATTTTTAAGTAGATATAAGTCAAAACCGTAACTAAAAAAAACAGTATTGTATTTTAGATTATTGAAAGCTGATTTCATCTCCCAGTGTCTGGTGGAAAGCAGACTGAAGCATGTTTTCCTGAAATACTCCCCAGTACTTAATGATTACAGGCATACCTGTGACATGAGTGGTACTCATGAGTGGTACTCAGCAATGTGTTGTATTGGATTTGCAGCAAACAAACTGTAACACTTTGGATTGAAGAAAAAAGTGAAGTATTCATTTTTTTTAAGTATTAGTTTAGTGCCTTTTTTGCAAACAGTATTCGTGTTTTGGAATATTTTTATTCTGTACAGGCTTCATTCTTTTCACTCTGTCATTTAGGTTAGTATTGTAGAGTAACTACAGTGTTTTTATTCCATCCTCAGTTTTCTCCTATTACAGCCATTAAACTTTTGTAACTGTTTTTAATGTCACCATTGGCCTCATGGTGCAAATAACTCAGTGGTTTCCTTTCTCTCCAGGACCAGAGTTAGAAAGGACGCCTGTATCTTTGTAGTGACTGGGTGTACTGATACACCATCCAAAGTGTAATTATTAACTTCACCATGCTCAAAGGGATATTCAAGGTACGCTTTTTTCGTTTTTAAATTTGTATCTACCAATAAGTGCTCTTCTTTACAAAGCATTGGAAAACCTACCTGCTCCTTGTGATTGAATCTGTGTTTGAAATGCCCTGCTTGACTGAGGGACCTTACAGATAATTGTACATGTGGGGACAGAGATGAGGTTGTCATTCAAAAATCATGTTAAAGGACCAAACCTTTTTTTTTCAGTTTTCGCCTAAAATTACATACCAAATCTAACTGCCTGTAGCTCAGGACCTGAAGCAAGGATATGCATATTATTGGTACCATTTGAAAGGAAACACTTTGAAGTTTGTTGAAATGTGAAAGGAATGTAAGGGAATACAACACATTAGATCTGGTAAAAGATAATACAAACAAAAAAACATTTAAAAATTGTTTGTTTTTTTGTTCCATCATCTTTGAAATGCAAGAGAAAGGCCATACTACAATATTGCAGTTTAGGAGCAATTTAGAGTGTGGCCTCTAGATGGCAGCAGTGTGTGTGCAAAGTTATAGATTGATCCAGCGAAACATAGCCATACCGGACAATATTCTATTTCAAGTCTGCCCAAATGTGCC
Source organism: Oncorhynchus clarkii lewisi (assembly GCF_045791955.1). NCBI lineage: Eukaryota > Metazoa > Chordata > Actinopteri > Salmoniformes > Salmonidae > Oncorhynchus > Oncorhynchus clarkii. The sequence continues at coordinate 5,903,290 of NC_092177.1, read as the reverse complement.
GAATTTGTACATAACTATAGAACATACAAAACAATCAAGAACAAAATTTATATGGTAATACGAAATTTAATTTTATACACTCCCAGAAATGTACATTATGGATCATTAGCTTATTTATTTAGCCATTATTTTACCAGGTAAGTTGACTGAGAACACATTCTCATTTTCAGCAACGACCTGGGGAATAGTTACAGAGGAGAGGAGGGGGATTAAGCCAATTGTAAACTGGGGATTATTAGATGACCATGATGGTTTGAGGAATTTAGCCAGGACAACAGGGTTAGCACCCCTACTCTTACGGTAAGTGCCATGGGATCTTTAACGTCCTCAGAGAGTCAGGACACCCGTTTAACTTCCCATCCGAAAGACGGCACCCTACACAGGGCAGTGTCGTCAATCACTACCCTGGGGCATTGGGATATTTTTTTTAGGCCAGAGGAAAGAGTGCCTGCTACTGGCCCTCCAACACCACTTCCAGCAGCATCTGGTCTCCCATCCAGGAACTGACCAGGACCAACCCTGCTTAGCTTCAGAAGCAAGCCAGCAGTGGTATGCAGGGAGGTATGCTGCTGACATACACTAACTTTCACACATCTAGATGGCCGGTTGGGGTGGGTGTGTAGCCAGAGACAGCAGTTGGGTCAAACTGTAAAACCCCAGTTCCTACATTTGAATAAAAAAATAGATTTTATCAAACAAAACTATACTACATTTGATCTCTTTATCACTAAATGTTACTAACTGTAAAATCCATCCTACATTTGAATATAAAAATTGATTTTGTCAAACAAAACTATTATCTCTGTGACCCTGAGGATGACAAATCAGAGCCAGATTACTGAATGTAAGTACATTATTTACCTTCAGAGGTGAATGTATCAAACCAGTTGCCGTGATAAAAGTGTTTTTTGTTGTTATGCACTCTCGTCAAACAATAGCTTGGTATGTTTTCACTGTAACAGCTACTGTTAATTGGATGGTGCAGTTAGATTAAGAAGAATGTAAGCTTTCTGCCCATGTCAGATATGTCTATGTCCTGGAAAGTTGGTTGTTACTTACGCACATCATGACAATCACATTAGCGCACGTTAGCTCAACCATCCCGATATAGGGACACCGATCCCGTAGATGTTAAACACTATTATTGCACACAGAGTGAGTCCATGCAACTTATTATGTGACTTGTTAAGTACATTTTTACACCTGAACATATTTAGGTTTGCCATAACAAAGGGGTTGAAATACTTACTGACAGCTTTGACATGTTTTATTAATTTGTAAACATTTTGACACATAATTCCACACTACCATAATATAGTGAGTGTGTAGGCAAGTGACAAAACATCTAAATGAAACCATTTATTTACACCATTCTCAGATTGCATGGCCATCTCTCAAATGGCACCCTATTCCCTACTGTGCACATAGGGCTGTGGTCAAAAGTAGTGTACTACAGTATGTAGTGAATATTGACCTCAAGAGCAGGGTCAAGTCAGTTGGTCATTTTCCAACTGGTGCAAGTTCCCGTGTGGTGCTGTTGTCTAAGGCACTGCATGGCAGTGCCAGAGGTGTCACTACTGTCCCTGGTTTGAATCCAGGCTGTATCACATCTTGCTGTGATTTCGAGTCCCATAAGGGTGACGCACAATTGTACCAGCGTGATCCGGGTTTGGCCGGGGGAAAGCCTTGATTGTAAATAAGAATTTGTTCTTAAACTGACTTGCCTAGTTAAATACATGTTACATATGATAAGTCACAGCAGGTCATGGTATTCTGTTTACCAGTAGCTCATATTACTCAACTGTTGTCAAGAGACACTGTTGCTTAGACCATTTTGGGAGCAGCTGTAGTGCCCATGCACTCTCTTGGTTTGGAGTTGGTTTGGAATTGTTAATGGCTGGCTTTATCTGAGAGCTTCTTGAGTCAGTAAATGCCACTCCAACGTTGCCTATTTGTCGTGTTGCCATAACAACAGGTCTGTTGTGAATGTTACTTAGCCATCAAAAAGTAACTGGCACACGAATGAACTAACAATCATTTTCAATGCTTTTTTAAAAACCCCCCTATAAAGTCTAATAACTGTAGATATTTTGTTAGACGTTCTGAAGTCATTTGTTGTAAACATTATGTGCTTCCTGGAAAACCATAGACCAATAAAGCAACATCATTATTGTACAGTTCCTTTGAACAAATTCATTTCCACGTATGAGTTGAACTCCTACAGCACAACCTGAGGCCCTTACACAAAAACTAGATCTCTATATCCTCGACATATTCCTCGATGGCTAGATACAAAACTAGATCTCTATATCCTCGACATATTCCTCGATGACTAGATACAAAACTAGATCTCTATATCCTCGACATATTCCTCGATGACTAGATACAAAACTAGATTTCTATATCCTCAACATATTCCTCGATGACTAGATACAAAACTAGATCTCTATATCCTCGACATATTCCTCGATGGCTAGATACAAAACTAGATTTCTATATCCTCAACATATTCCTCGATGACTAGATACAAAACTAGATCTCTATATCCTCGACATATTCCTCGATGGCTAGATACAAAACTAGATCTCTATATCCTCGACATATTCCTCGATGGCTAGATACAAAACTAGATCTCTATATCCTCGACATATTCCTCGATGGCTAGATACAAAACTAGATCTCTATATCCTCGACATATTCCTCGATGGCTAGATACAAAACTAGATTTCTATATCCTCAACATATTCCTCGATGGCTAGATACAAAACTAGATCTCTATATCCTCGACATATTCCTCGATGGCTAGATACAAAACTAGATTTCTATATCCTCAACATATTCCTCGATGGCTAGATACAAAACTAGATCTCTATATCCTCGACATATTCCTCGATGGCTAGATACAAAACTAGATCTCTATATCTTCGACATATTCCTCGATGGCTAGATACAAAACTAGATCTCTATATCCTCGACATATTCCTCGATGGCTAGATACAAAACTAGATCTCTATATCCTCGACATATTCCTCGATGGCTAGATACAAAACTAGATCTCTATATCCTCGACATATTCCTCGATGGCTAGATACAAAACTAGATCTCTATATCCTCGACATATTCCTCGATGGCTAGATACAAAACTAGATCTCTATATCCTCGACATATTCCTTGATGGCTAGATACAAAACTAGATCTCTATATCCTTGACATATTCCTCGATGGCTAGATACAAAACTAGATCTCTATATCCTCGACATATTCCTTGATGGCTAGATACAAAACTAGATCTCTATATCCTCGACATATTCCTCGATGGCTAGATACAAAACTAGATCTCTATATCCTCGACATATTCCTCGATGGCTAGATACAAAACTAGATTTCTATATCCACAACATATTCCTCGATGACTAGATACGAATTATACATTAACAAGTCAACATCTTTGTCACTCTACAAAATACTTTAAAATACCAAACTGCACACACACGTCTTTGTGTTTAAAAAAAAAAAAAAGTTTTACAAACAATGAAAACTCACTATTTCTCTGAAATATTCTTTGGGGCATGTCAAAACAGGTCATATCTCCATCCAAATATCAGCTGTTTGGTCTTTTCCTGGAGCATTTGAAATTTAAGTGTTTTTCTTCTCACTAAATGTCACTGACAGCTTTTGACAAGAACCCTTAAGTTAGCAACCTGTCATCCTGTATTTGTAAACAGCTTACATGTTCCTCTCAGATAGAAAAAGGGAGAAGGAGGTGAATTTTGACAGCAGGGATGGTTTTTCTCCACAAACACCAACTCATGCATACACAATAGGCCATTTGTACAAACGGTGTGAGGCTTGTTTTTGTATCCTATTTCTGAGAAGCAGTAGATTTCTGGTGTGCCAAGGTTATTTTTAGCAGTTCAGCTGTTGCATTACATACCCAATAACCTAAACTACTGCACATTTCTGCCTAAAGCTCAACTTAGGTCAAAAGCGCAATATAAATCTACGTAGCCTAGATAGTGGGGGTTGATCAGAGAGGAATACTCATGTTTAAGTGGAGTCAAAGTCCCCTCACTACTTCTGTCTCAGGATGAATTTGTTTCGGTTTGTGAGGCTTGAACTTGGATGATCTTGGTGATAGCCCAGTGATTCATTGGCTACATGAAGCAGTGCATAAGTTATATTGTGTTGCATGGGATATTGATTGATGTCTCTGAGTGAGCAGTTTGCTGTCCTACATTGTAGCAGGGTATCAGCACTAGGCCTAGCTTGCATTGCTGCCTGCATGTGGAATCCTGTAGCTCAGAGGTTGGTCCTAAATGCCTATAGTGCACTACTTTTGACTACTTTGGACCATAGGACTCTGGTCCAAAGTAATGCACTATGAAGGGAATAGGATGCCTTGTGGTACACAGACAGAGTTTTCAAGGTTTTATTTGCAGGTTTAAGTCATCAGCAGAATGAAAGCCTCGAGGAGAGCTGCCAAGATCAAGGGCAGGTGTAACAAGACGGACGACCTTTCACCTTTCGTACCCGCTCTGTGACCTTGCTACAGTATTGCTGTTTCCGACCCGGGGCGTAGGACTTCCCCAACTAGATCAATCTGATGATGCATAGGTGTCTGTTTGAAAGCCTGCAGAGCTTGTAGTTCAATACTAGTGTGAATAATGAAACACAATGGGAGTCCCAAATGGGACCATGTCCCCTATGTAGTGCACTCTTTTTGGTCAAAATGAGGAATAGGGTGGAATTTGGGACTCACAACACCAATGGACAAATGCTGCGTTTGACACATTCGTTTTATAAGGAAGTGTTGTTCATTCAAATGTGATGAACAGTACACCTGAAACCATGTCGTTTTGTTTTTAATATTTAGGCCATGCTATTCACAATGAGACCATTTATTCTACATTTCAACACATGTAGAGCCATGGATTTACAGTCCAGTTAGCCTGGTGCAACTCCCTTTTATCCAAATACCCAAATACTTTGTTTGAATGCATGCCTGACTTTTTTTTAAAAGCACTTCCATATGTGTGAGTAGCCACAATATTTCTGTACTGTACAGAATGTGGCAAACTCCCATTTCCAGGTAGGAGTCTGTAAATTCTCACCTTTGGAATGAGTGAATTCTAGCAGATGGCAAGCCTTTAGGGTCCATAGCACATAATGGACACTGAATTACAGTCCAGAGGGAGATGAGATGCCTGACAACCTCCGAACTTTGGTTCCATCTGGTGAATCCTAAGCAAGGACAGTGAAAAACAAACATGCAACATACGCTGGCTAGCCGTTTGGGGGGACATCTTGCAATGCAAACCTGATCCAGAATTACGCAAAATAAATGATTTTGGTGCAAGATATATTGCCTTATCCATTTATTATGCTCTGTTATGTTGGGAGGTAGCGGCTGCACAACCAGAAGCAATCATGCACTTTAAATATGAATTAATATAATTCATTAAATAATTAATTCTTCATATCTTCTATTACAAATTACCTCGACTAACCTGTACCCCTGCACATGGACTCGTTACCGGTACCCCCTGTATATAGCCTCGTTATTGTTATATAATCTTCTTTGGTTTATTTGGTAAAAATTTTCTTAACTCTATTTCTTGAACTGCATTGTTGGTTCAGTAAGTATTTCAAGGTAACACCTGTTGTATTCGGTGCATGTGACAAATGGCATTTGATTTGACTTGACTTGATGTGAGGGTGAACAGTCTGTTATTAGTTGTCATGGGTGAGAGATACTGTGGTAAAACACTGTATAAAATAATTACATTATGGCATTACTGTATTATTCAAAACCAATTCTAGATAGGCCTACACCGTGATATGTTACTTAGTATAACTGCAACCTTATGGCCTAATCCTAACTTTACATCTGTTTGTGTAGATTTCCAACTAACATGAATGTAGTGCGTGTGGACTGACCATAAGTTTCAACCATACACAGAGATACATACATTTCAGAGCGGACATATACTTTATATGCATTGGACTTTGAAGTAAGCTATTGTTACCGTACTAAAATCACAATATTACCAACAACAGCTGCAAATCCCAATAAAACTGCACCATGTTTTTTGAAGTTTCCTTTCCTTGCTTTGTCTAACAACACTATGGTGAATCCAGAAAGGACGTGTTGTGGGTCAGAGTGCAGTATTTATTTACTTCCATAGCACAAACATTGAGCCCACTTTCAGACACATTCAGCATATGCATTTACCCATACTGGCAAGCAATAGCTAGCAAGTTTCTCATGCTGGCTTTTCCCGGGCATGTCCAGGGTGGATGCCTATCAGTTTACAGTAGCTATTACAGTGAAAGAATACCATGCTATTGTTTGAGGAGAGTGCACAATTTTGAACATGAAAAGTTATTTATTAACAAATTAGGCACATTTGGGCACTCTTGATACAACATTTTGAACAGAAATGCAATGGTTCCTTGGATCAGTCTAAAACTTTGCAAATACACTGATCCAGTGGCCAAAATCAAAATGGCATCTGGGCTGGAATAATACATTATGGCCTTTCTCTTGCATTTCAAACATGATGGTACAAAAAAAAATAAAAGAATGGTTGGTTTGCTCTTTGTATTATCTTTTACCAGATTTATTGTGTTATGTTCTCCTACATTCCCTTCACATTTACATAAACTCCAAAGTGTTTCCTTTCAAATGGTACCAACAATATGCATATCCTTGTGTCAGGGCCTTAGATTTGGGTATGTCATTTTAGGTGAAAATTGAAAAAAGGGGTTAATCCTGAATTAAGGACAAAAGTCTGGTTTACTCAACCTTTAAGCCCAAAATTAATAGGCTTTATTGTGAGAAGACTCATGCAAAAAGACACACCATTTATTACATTTTTTGAAAATATTAAATTAGGCAAGTCATTTAACGTCTTTTGGACTGAGGGGCAGTATTGAGTATCTTGGATGAATAAGTTGCCCAGAGTAAACTACCTGCTACTAAGGCCCAGTTGGTAATAAATGCATATTATTAGTAGATTTGGATAGAACCCACTCTGAAGTTTCTAAAACTGTTTGAATGATGTCTGTGAGTATAACAGAACTCATATGGCAGGCAAAAACCTGAGAAAAAATCCAACCAGGAAGTGGGAAATCTGAGGTTTGTAGTTTTTCAAGTCATTGCCTATCGAATATACAGTGTATATGGGGTCATATTGCACTTCCTAAGGCTTACAATAGATATCAACAGTCTATAGAATGTTGTTTGAGGCTTCTACTGTGAAGGACGGAGGAGTGAGAGCTGATTGAGTCAGGGGTCTGGCAGAGTGCCATGAGCTGATCACGCGTGCTCAGGTGAGAGTTAGCTGCGTTCCATCGCATTTCTACAGACAAAGGAATTCTCCGGTTGAAACATTATTGAAGATTTATGATAAAAACATCCTAAAGATTGATTCTATACTTCATTTGGCATGTTTCTATGAACTGTAATATGACTTTTTGTCTGAACTTTCGCCTGGACTTGCCCGCGCCTCGTGAGTTTGGATTGTGTACTAAACGCACAAACAAAAAGGAGGTATTTGGACATACATTATGGACTTTATTGGACAAAACAAACATTTATTGTGGAACTGGGATTCCTGGGAGTGCATTCTGATGAAGATCATCAAAGGTAAGTTAATATTTATAATGCTATTTCTGACTTCTGTTGACTCCACAACATGGCGGGTATCTGTTTGGCTTGTTTTGGTCTCTGAGCGCCGTACTCAGATTATTGCATGGTATGCTTTTTCCGTAAAGTTTTTTTGATATCTGACAGCGGTTGCATTAAAACCTCTTCAGTCTACCCCCTCCTTTTTCGAACATTCTGTTAAAAATCGCGCAACATTTCAGCGTCCTGCTACTCATGCCAGGAATATAGTATATGCATATGTTTAGTATGTGTGGATAGAAAACACTCTGAAGTTTCTAGAACTGGTTAAATAATGTCTGTGACTATAACAGAACGTGAACAGCAAGCGAAATCCCAAGAAAAACCTGGTCACAAAAACCACATAAAAGTATTCATCCGCCAGTCTCTGAATTGTTTATTGCAAGCAAAAATATATAGCCGGGAGTTTGCAGTTCCTACAACTTCAAAAACGTCATTTTCATTGACAAAAATCCTTTGTGTAATGACAAATAGATCCTTCATTTCGTCCAGCATACAGGAATCGATTTTTGAAGAGAGACAAAGGACAACGTTTTCTTGAGTAGGTGCTATTGAATACAGATCGCCCAGTGATCAATTTGATCGATTATTAACGTTTACAAATACCTAAAGTTGGGTTACAAAAGTAGGTTGAAGTGTTTTGTCAAAGAATATGAGCAACTTATATAATTTTAAAAAATGACGTTGCGTTTTGGAACGGAGCTTTTCCTGAACCAGACAGGCTATACAAATGGATATTTTGGGCATACATGGACGGATTTAATCGGGAAAAAGACCCAATTGTGATGTTTATGGAACATATAGGAGTGCCAACAAAGAATATCATCAAAGGTAATGAATGTTTTATATTTTATTTCTGCATTTTGTGTAGCGCCGACTACGCTAATTCTTTTGTTTACGTCCCCTTCAGGTATTTTGGGGTGTTGCATGCTATCAGATAATAGCTTCTCATGCTTTCGCCGAAAAGCATTTTAAAAATCTGACTTGTTGGCTAGATTCACAACGAGTGTAGCTTTAATTCAATACCCTGCATGTGTGTTTTAATGAACGTTTGAGTTTTAACGAGTACATTTAGCATTTAGCGTAGCGCATTTGCATTTCCAGGTGTCTAGATGAGACGTCTGCGTCTCAAGTAGGAGCAAGAGGTTTTAAACCTCTTTGGGATATGTGGGACGGTTGCGTCCCACTTCGCCAACAGTATGTGAAATTGCAGGGCGCCAAATTCAAAACTACAGAAATCCCATAATTAAAATTCCTCAAACATAGAAGTATTTTACACCATTTTAAAGATAAACTTGTTGTAAATCCAGCCACAGTGTCCAATTTCAAAAAGGCTTTACGACAAAAGCACACCAAACGATTACGTTAGGTCAGTACCTAGTCACCAAAAAACACAGCCATTTTTCCAGACAAAGAGAGGAGTCACAAAAAGCAGAAATAGAGAAAATGAATCACTAACCTTTGATGACCTTCATCAGATGACACTCATAGGACTTCATGTTACACAATACATGTATGTTTTGTTCGATAAAGTTCATATTTATATCCAAAAATCTCAGTTTATATTGGCGCGTTATGTTCAGTAGTTCCAAAACATCTGGTGATTTTGCAGAGAACCACATCAATTTACAGAAATACTCATAATAAACATTGATAAAACATACAACTGTTATGAATGGAATTTTAGATCCACTTCTCCTTAATACTAAATTGTAATTAATTTGGCTCTATGGCCTATTTATTGCCTTTACCTCCCTACTTTTCTACATTTGCACACACTGTACATATATTTTTCTATTGTGTTATTGACTCTACATTTGTTTATGTGTAACTCTGTGTTGTTGTTTTTGTCGCTTTACTTGGCTTTATCTTGGCCAGGTCGCAACTGGCTTCCTGGTTAAATAAAGATGAAGTAAAAACATATACAGTGCCTTGCGGAAGTATTCGGCCCCCTTGAACTTTGCGACCTTTTGCCACATTTCAGGCTTCAAACATAAAGATATAAAACTGTATTATTTTGTGAAGAATCAACAACAAGTGGGACACAATCATGAAGTGGAACGACATTTATTGGATATTTCAAACTTTTTTAACAAATCAAAAACTGAAAAATTGGGCGTGCAAAATTATTCAGCCCCCTTAAGTTAATACTTTGTAGCGCCACCTTTTGCTGCGATTACAGCTGTAAGTCGCTTGGGGTATGTCTCTATCAGTTTTGCACATCGAGAGACTGAAATTTTTTCCCATTCCTCCTTGCAAAACAGCTCGAGCTCAGTGAGGTTGGATGGAGAGCATTTGTGAACAGCAGTTTTCAGTTCTTTCCACAGATTCTCGATTGGATTCAGGTCTGGACTTTGACTTGGCCATTCTAACACCTGGATATGTTTATTTTTGAACCATTCCATTGTAGATTTTGCTTTATGTTTTGGATCATAGTCTTGTTGGAAGACAAATCTCAGTCCCAGTCTCAGGGCTTTTGCAGACACCATCAGGTTTTCTTCAAGAATGGTCCTGTATTTGGCTCCATCCATCTTCCCATCAATTTTAACCATCTTCCCTGTCCCTGATGAAGAAAAGCAGGCCCAAACCATGATGCTGCCACCACCATGTTTGACAGTGGGGATGGTGTGTTCAGCTGTGTTGCTTTTACGCCAAACATAACGTTTTGCATTGTTGCCAAAAAGTTCAATTTTGGTTTCATCTGACCAGAGCACCTTCTTCCACATGTTTGGTGTGTCTCCCAGGTGGCTTGTGGCAAACTTTAAACAACACTTTTTATGGATATCTTTAAGAAATGGCTTTCTTCTTGCCACTCTTCCATAAAGGCCAGATTTGTGCAATATACGACTGATTGTTGTCCTATGGACAGAGTCTCCCACCTCAGCTGTAGATCTCTGCAGTTCATCCAGAGTGATCATGGGCCTCTTGGCTGCATCTCTGATCAGTCTTCTCCTTGTATGAGCTGAACGTTTAGAGGGACGGCCAGGTCTTGGTAGATTTGCAGTGGTCTGATACTCCTTCCATTTCAATATTATCGCTTGCACAGTGCTCCTTGGGATGTTTAAAGCTTGGGAAATCTTTTAGTATCCAAATCCGACTTTAAACCTCTTCACAACAGTATCTCGGACATGCCTGGTGTGTTCCTTGTTCTTCATGATGCTCTCTGCGCTTTTAACGGACCTCTGAGACTATCACAGTGCAGGTGCATTTATACAGAGACTTGATTACACACAGGTGGATTGTATTTATCATCATTAGTCATTTAGGTCAACATTGGATCATTCAGAGATCCTCACTGAACTTCTGGAGAGAGTTTGCTGCACTGAAAGTAAAGTGGCTGAATAATTTTACACGCCCAATTCTTCAGTTTTTGATTTGTTAAAAAAGTTTGAAATATCCAATAAATGTCGTTCCACTTCATGATTGTGTCCCACTTGTTGTTGATTCTTCACAAAAAATACAGTTTTATATCTTTATGTTTGAAGCCTGAAATGTGGCAAAAGGTCGCAAAGTTCAAGGGGGCCGAATACTTTCGCAAGGCACTGTATATCTTTTTTTTAAACTCATGTTTTCTATGGATGTCGACAGTGTCTGTACAAGTGAAACTGATTGAATCCTTCCAGACTCATTCACAATCGGTCGCAGTTGCAAATGAGAACTTCTTCTCAACTGGCCTACCTGGTAAAAAAAAAAAAAAGAATGAAAAAAAAAGTATTTATAATGACGGCCTACCAAAAAGCAAAAGGCCTCCTGCGGGGACGGGGGTCTGGGAATAAAAAATAAGAAAAAGATATTGTCTCTATAAAACAATGTGGTTTGTCATTTTACCCTACTGTCACGTTCGTCGTAGCGAGGAGACCAAAGCACAGCGTGATTAGAATACATTCTTCTTTTAATGAAGGAAGAACACAAAGAACACTTGAAGAACACTTAAACAAACTAACCAAAACGAACGTGACGCTGTGAACAACGAGTGCAGCCACAGGCAACTACACATAGACAATAACCCACAAACTATCCAAGGCATATGGCTGCTTAAATATGGTTCCCAATCAGAGACAACAATAAACAGCTGCCTCTGATTGAGAACCAATCTAGGCAACCATAGACATAAAAACACCTAGATTGCAGAAACCTCCATAAACATACAAAAAGCCTAGACAGGACAAAAACACATATATCACCCTCGTCACACCTGACCTAACCAAAATAATATAGAAAACAAAGATAACTAAGGTCAGGGCGTGACACCTACATTGACTAGGAATCACAACAAGGTTGCTAACACAATAGGGATTATCTAATTCCTATTGTTGTACATTAAGGGGAGTGTTCTCCAAAATATATAGAAAAACAATATGCTGTATCCAATTGTAGCCGCTGTTCAATTCTCTCTCTCTTGCTGTGTATAATCTAGCCCCCATTCAAGCCTTTGTAAATCACTATATACTCACAAGCAGTGTTCTTCACACCTTTCACTGCTGTGATTATACAACAGGCATTGGCAGTAGGAAGCTAGAGCCGGCCATATTAATAAACTGCATAGATATGATTACAAGACACAGACACACTGATCCAATCCAAACCCACTGTTTGGCTAGTGCTACCCATGGTATTATAAACAATGCTCGCCCGCCTACTCCACCACCACCAAAACAATAAAATCTCAACATTATTTTGGCAAGACATATTTGTTTGGTAAAATGCATTGGTCTTTCTATGTTGAAAAAAAGCTGAATGTTTCCACTTATGTGAATATTGTCCCTCTCCCCCACCCAAAACGCAATCTCGACATTTATTTGTTAAGACATATTGGTCTTTCTACTGAGTAACAGTTACCATAAGATGGCTCTCCAGAAAAACATCTGTTTCCACTTATGTAATGGCTGTAAGATGTCAGTTCATATTGATGCTGGTGGAGCTGTCACAAGGTATTAATCCAACCCTGTCTGTGGGCCATGCAGTCTGTCAGCTTGTTCAGCAGGCTACATCTGAGGCTAGACGGACAGAGGACAATACAGTTCAAATGGACTTCACGCCTTCACAGCCTTGATACAGTGCCTTTTACAACACCTCAGATTGTCCTTCACAGCATTAATATAGTACAGTATAAAACACCTCAGATTGTCCTTCACAGCATTAATAATACAGTACATTATAAAACACCTCAGATTGTCCTTCACAGCATTAATATAGTACATTATAAAACACCTCAGTGTCCTTCACAGCATTAATACAGTACATTATAAAACACCTCAGATTGTCCTTCACAGCATTAATACAGTACATTATAAAACACCTCAGATTGTCCTTCACAGCATTAATACAGTACATTATAAAACACCTCAGATTGTCCTTCACAGCATTAATACAGTACATTATAAAACACCTCAGATTGTCCTTCACAGCGTTAATACAGTACATTATAAAACACCTCAGAGTGTCCTTCACAGCATTAATACAGTACATTATAAAACACCTCAGATTGTCCTTCACAGCATTAATACAGTACATTATAAAACACCTCAGATTGTCCTTCACAGCGTTAATACAGTACATTATAAAACACCTCAGAGTGTCCTTCACAGCATTAATACAGTACATTATAAAACACCTCAGATTGTCCTTCACAGCATTAATACAGTACATTATAAAACACCTCAGAGTGTGTTTCACAGCATTAATACAGTACATTATAAAACACCTCAGATTGTCCTTCACAGCATTAATACAGTACATTATAAAACACCTCAGATTGTGCTTCACAGCATTAATACAGTACATTATAAAACACCTCAGATTGTCCTTCACAGCCTTGATACAGTGCCTTTTACAACACCTCAGATTGTCCTTCACAGCCTTGATACAGTGCCTTTTACAACACCTCAGATTGTCCTTCACAGCCTTAATACAGTGCCTTTTAAAACACCTCAGATTGTCCTTCACAGCCTTGATACAGTACCTTTTACAACACCTCAGATTGTCCTTCACAGTCTTGATACAGTGCCTTTTACAACACCTCAGATCGTCCTTCACAGAACTAATGTAATACAGTGCCTTTAAAACACCTCAGATTGTCCTTCACAGCATTAATATAGTACATTATAAAACACCTCAGTGTCCTTCACAGCATTAATACAGTACATTATAAAACACCTCAGATTGTCCTTCACAGCATTAATACAGTACATTATAAAACACCTCCGATTGTCCTTCACAGCATTAATACAGTACATTATAAAACACCTCAGATTGTCCTTCACATCATTAATACAGTACATTATAAAACACCTCAGATTGTCCTTCACAGCATTAATACAGTACATTATAAAACACCTCAGAGTGTGTTTCACAGCATTAATACAGTACATTATAAAACACCTCAGAGTGTGTTTCACAGCATTAATACAGTACATTATAAAACACCTCAGATTGTCCTTCACAGCATTAATACAGTACATTATAAAACACCTCAGATTGTCCTTCACAGCATTAATACAGTACATTATAAAACACCTCAGAGTGTGTTTCACAGCATTAATACAGTACATTATAAAACACCTCAGATTGTCCTTCACAGCATTAATACAGTACATTATAAAACACCTCAGATTGTCCTTCACAGCATTAATACAGTACATTATAAAACACCTCAGAGTGTCCTTCACAGCATTAATACAGTACATTATAAAACACCTCAGATTGTCCTTCACAGCATTAATACAGTACATTATAAAACACCTCAGATTGTCCTTCACAGCATTAATACAGTACATCATAAAACACCTCAGATTGTCCTTCACAGCATTAATACAGTACATTATAAAACACCTCAGAGTGTGTTTCACAGCATTAATACAGTACATTATAAAACACCTCAGATTGTCCTTCACAGCATTAATACAGTACATTATAAAACACCTCAGATTGTCCTTCACAGCCTTGATACAGTGCCTTTTACAACACCTCAGATTGTCCTTCACAGCCTTGATACAGTGCCTTTTACAACACCTCAGATTGTCCTTCACAGCCTTAATACAGTGCCTTTTAAAACACCTCAGATTGTCCTTCACAGCCTTGATACAGTACCTTTTACAACACCTCAGATTGTCCTTCACAGTCTTGATACAGTGCCTTTTACAACACCTCAGATCGTCCTTCACAGAACTAATGTAATACAGTGCCTTTAAAACACCTCAGATTGTCCTTCACAGCATTAATATAGTACATTATAAAACACCTCAGTGTCCTTCACAGCATTAATACAGTACATTATAAAACACCTCAGATTGTAGTTCACAGCATTAATACAGTACATTATAAAACACCTCCGATTGTCCTTCACAGCATTAATACAGTACATTATAAAACACCTCAGATTGTCCTTCACAGCATTAATACAGTACATTATAAAACACCTCAGATTGCCCTTCACAGCATTAATACAGTACATTATAAAACACCTCAGAGTGTGTTTCACAGCATTAATACAGTACATTATAAAACACCTCAGATTGTCCTTCACAGCATTAATACAGTACATTATAAAACACCTCAGAGTGTGTTTCACAGCCTTGATA
The DNA here is from genome assembly GCF_045791955.1 of Oncorhynchus clarkii lewisi. Classification (NCBI taxonomy): domain Eukaryota; kingdom Metazoa; phylum Chordata; class Actinopteri; order Salmoniformes; family Salmonidae; genus Oncorhynchus; species Oncorhynchus clarkii. The sequence continues at coordinate 5,888,023 of NC_092177.1, read as the reverse complement.
CAGTACATTATAAAACACCTCAGATTGTCCTTCACAGCATTAATACAGTACATTATAAAACACCTCAGATTGTCCTTCACAGCCTTGATACAGTACATTATAAAACACCTCAGTGTGTTTCACAGCATTAATACAGTACATTATAAAACACCTCAGATTGTCCTTCACAGCCTTGATACAGTACATTATAAAACACCTCAGATTGTCCTTCACAGCCTTGATACAGTGCCTTTTACAACACCTCAGATTGTCCTTCACAGCCTTGATACAGTGCCTTTTACAACACCTCAGATTGTCCTTCACAGCCTTGATACAGTGCCTTTTAAAACACCTCAGATTGTCCTTCACAGCCTTGATACAGTACCTTTTACAACACCTCAGATTGTCCTTCACAGTCTTGATACAGTGCCTTTTACAACACCTCAGATCGTCCTTCACAGAACTAATGTAATACAGTGCCTTTAAAACAAATCAGATTGTCCTTCACAGTATTAATACAGTACATTATAAAACACCTCAGATTGTCCTTCACAGCCTTGATACAATACATTATAAAACACCTCAGTGTCCTTCACAGCCTTAATACAGTGACTTTAAAACACCTCAGATTGTCCTTCACAGCATTAATACAGTACATTATAAAACACATCAGATTGTCCTTCACAGCATTAATACAGTGCTGTTAAAACATCTCAGATTGTCCAATGAGGCTAGTCTTGCGCTATATGAACATTTGCGCTATATGAACATTTGCGCTATATGAACATTTGCGCTATATGAACATTTGCGCTATATGAACATTTGCACTATATGAACATATATGAACATTTGCGCTATATGAACATATATGAACATTTGCGCTATATGAACATATATGAACATTTGCGCTATATGAACATATATGAACATTTGACAGTCAGGTTTTATTCTGAGATTGTTTCAGAAAAACAGGTACTTGTTGCCAGTTTCAAAACTCTTTCGTATCTTCTTAATTTCATATGTTACACAACATGTTTTGTTTCTTACAAAACACAAATCATCTATTTTACCGGCATTGAACAAGGGATGCCTCCCAAACGGTGTCCATAGTGAAATTCGTTTGACCACGGCCCTATGGGCAGAGAGATTGTATCCTTGTGGGCCCTGTTCAAAAGTATTGCACTATATAGAGAATATGGTGCAGACGCAGACAAGGCTCTAAAATATGTTGCAGAACTGTCTAATCTGTCTCTATTCAGATCCTTCTACCTTTGTGGCCTTTGTCGCACAGAACTGCCTATACAGACAAGAGTACATCACAAGGCAACATTGACACTTCAATGATGCCTTGTGTAACTTTTTACTACAGCAAGAGACGGATAGAGAAATGCATTTAGAGAGAAGGGAGACGATATGCCCTCTACTGGCTGAGTTATGGATATGAGCTATTGATATCGACCAACAATGGAAATATACACTACCGTTTAAAGGTTTGGTGTCACTTAGAATTGTCCTTGTTTTTGAATGAAAAGCACATTTTTTTTCCATTAAAACAACATCAAATTGATCAGAAATACAGTGTAGACATTGTTAATGTTGTAAATGACTATTGTAGCTGGAAACGGCTGATTTTTTTTATGGAATATCTACATAGGAAAACAGAGGCCCGTTACCAGCATCAATCACTCCTGTGTTCCGATGGCACGTTGTGTTAGCTAATCAAAGTTTATGATTTTAAAAGGATAATTGATCATTAAAAACCCCTTTTGCAATTATGTTAGCACAGCTGAAAACTGTTGTTAAGATTTGATCTTATTTTATTTTTATTAGGATCTCTTTTAGTCTTCATTTGGACTAATCTTCAAAGAGTCCTTAAACATTAAAATACAATTTATAATACGAACACATTTTCACATATAAACACAGTGTTGCTAACAGACATAATACACTAACATATTGACCAGATAATACTCTAACAGTCTAAAAATCTAGATTGATTATTCATCTACTGTAGTCCAGCACAACTTTCCTATGTATTGTATTTAAATAGTTTTCAAGTATTGTTTAAATTTATATAATGAACGGTTTCTGGTTTGCTCAGTTAAATGATTCCATTTCTTTATTGCTGTAAATTGAAATGTTATTTTTGCCTATTTCTATTTTCTATATATATATAGACAATATATTCCTAGTATTTACTGAATGTCTGTCTCTTACCGACTCAATACCGTTGTGATTAGAGTTTGGCCGTTTTAAATGATGTATATTATGAAATAAAATAAGCATGTTTTTTTTCAATTATCTTGTTGATTGATGATCAACCAAGAGCATTGCACAACAGAAGAACCACATCTCCACCTTAAAACAATCCCTGCTGCTTTGTTCTGTGCAATCTGCAGCCTCCTAATTTCACTTGCTGATGCATTTCCCCAGACCACCGAACAGTAGTTCACCTGACTCTCAATTAATGCTTGTGTTATCTGCTTAAGAATCTTTCCCGGTAAATATTTAGCTATCCTTCTGATCATGCATGCAGTTGTAATCTTTTTTTCTTTTTTTTACATAGATTAGTTATTTGAGACGACCAAGATAAGCAGGTGTCTAGCTGCACTCCTAGTAGTTTGGTTTCTGCCACTTCCTCAACTTGTACCCCCCCCCCCCGTACTTAATTGTATCCCATGCTGTGTTGGCCTTTTCCTATTGGAACAGACCAACGTAACTTTGGTTTTCTTGGTGTTTAAAACAAGTTTGTTCTGGCAAACCCACTCCCTGATATTCTCCAAATCTCCTTGTAAAGCTTGCTGTACCTGTTGAACTGATTGTCTTGTTGTATAAATTGTAGTATCATCTGTACATTTAGTAGCTTGAGTTTCAGATAAGGCATAAGGAATGTCGTTGGTATATATTAAATAAAGAAGTGGCCCAAGGCAGCTGCCCTGCGGTATTCCACAGTTTAACACATGAGGGGAAGAAAATGAACCATTGATATAGTTTAACTGTTTCCTGTCAGTTAGATATGAATGTACCCAATGCAATGCTACCCCCTTATAACCGTAATGCATTAATTGTGTCAAAATTATTTAATGATTCACTAAATCAAAGGCTTCACTGAAATCTAAAAATAGTAAACCCACGAACCTGCCATTATCCATAGCATTGAGCCACTGGTCAGTCATGTCAACCAATGCAGTGATAGTGGAATGTTTTTTTGCGATAAGCATGCTGAGTGGCTGTAAATCAGATCATTATTTTTCATGTACTCCCATATTTGTCTACTCTCAATACCCTTCCGATGTGTTATCTACTGACATAGAACAGATGTGTTATCTACTGACATAGAACAGATTTGTTATCTACTGACATAGAACAGATGTGTTATCTACTGACATAGAACAGATGTGTTATCTACTGACATAGAACAGATGTGGTATCTACTGACATAGTGCTATTCATCCGTGATATTATCTTGGAAACAAATTAAAGTAACCCAAGGCATTAAGACATGCAGTGTGGCTTGGCAAAGTAATGGCTTTTAAAACACATCACCCTTGAAAGCAATTAAGGGGGTGAATTTAAAAAAAAGAAAACTAAATATTGACATAATCATTCTGTTACTAAGAGCTGTAGTAGACTGTGTCTTCCTACAGAAGGAAATGGTCTGTTACTAACAGCTGCAGTAGACTGTGTCTTCCTATGGAAGGAACTGGTCTGTTACTAAGAGCTGCAGTAGACTGTGTCTTCCTACAGAAGGAACTGGTCTGTTACTAAGAGCTGCAGTAGACTGTGTCTTCCTATAGAAGGAACTGGTCTGTTACTAAGAGCTGCAGTAGACTGTGTCTTCCTATAGAAGGAACTGGTCTGTTACTAAGAGCTGTAGTAGACTGTGTCGTCCTATAGAAGTTTGTTTGTTACTCACAGACCAGTTCCTGAGACAGAATTGTGTCGAGTCACAGATCTGGGGAAGGGTGCAAAAACATTTCTGCAGCATTGAAGGTCCCAAAGAAAACAGTCACCTCCATCATTCTTAAATGGAAGAAGTTTGAAACCACCAAGACTTTTCCAAAAACTGTCCGCCCGGCCAAACTGAGCAATTGGGGTGAGAAGGGTCTTGGTCAGGGAGATGACCAAGAACCCAATGGTCACTCTGACAGAGCTCTAGTGTTCCTCTGTGGAGTTGGATAATCTTCCAGAAGGACAACCATCTCTGCAGCACTCCACCAATCAGGCTTTTATAGTAGAGTGACCAGTCAAAGGCACATGATACTTGGAGTTTGCCAAAATGCACCTAAAGACTCTCAGACCATGAGAAACTAGATTCACTGGTCTGATGAAACCAAGATTGAACTCTTTTGTCTGAATGCCAAGCGTCACGTCTGGAGGAAACCTGGCACCATCCCTACGGTGAAGCATGGTGGTGGCAAAGATGAACGAAGGAAGGTACAGAGAGATCCTTGATGAAAACCTGCTCCAGAGCGTTCAGGACCTCAGACTGGGGTGAAGGTTCACCTTCCAACAGGACAACGACCCTAAGTACACAACCAAATCCTCACAGGAGTGGCCTGAAAATAGCTTTGCAGCAACACTCTCCATCCAATCTGACAGAGCTTGAGAGGATCTGTAGAGAAGAATGGGAGAAACTCCCCAAATACAGCTGAGCCAAGGCTGTAATCGAGGCTGTAATCGCTGCCAACGGTGCTTCAACAAAGTACTGAGTAAAGGGTCTGAATACTTATGTAAATGTCATATTTCAGTTTTTAATTTTTGAAAAGTTAGCAACATTTTTGAAAAACCTGTTTTTGCTTCATCATTATGGGCTATTCTGTGTAGATTGATGGGGGGGGAAACTATTTAATCAATTTTAGAATAAGGCTGTAACCTAACAAAATGTGAAACAACTGAGAAGGTCTGAATACTTACCGAAGGTACTATGTATTAAGTTATTGACCCTAATAAGAATCTCTCTCTCTCTCTCTCTCTCTCTCTCTCTCTCTCTCTCTCTCTCTCTCTCTCTCTCTCTCTCTCTCTCTCTCTCTCAATGTAATGTAAACTATTTGAGAATGTGGTGCAACAGGGTGAAAGGTAGAGAATGTGGTACAGCAGGGTGAAAGGTAGAGAATGTGGTGCCACAGGGTGAGAGCGAGAGAGAGAGAGAGACAGAGAGAGAGAGAGAGAGAGAGACAGAGAGAGAGAGAGAGAGAGAGACAGAGAGAGACAGAGAGACAGAGACAGAGACAGAGAGAGAGAGAGAGAGAGAGAGAGAGAGAGAGAGAGACAAAGCCATCACCTACAGAGAGATGAACCTGGAGAAGAGTCCCCTAAGCAAGCTGGTCCTGGGGCTCTGTTCACAAACAGAAACACACCCTACAGAACCCCAGGACAGCAGCACAAGTAGACCCAACCAAATCATGAGAAAACAAAAAGATAATTACTTGACACATTGGAAAGAATTAACAAAAAAACAGAGCAAACTAGAATGCTATTTGGCCCTAAACAGAGAGTACACAGTGGCAGAATACCTGTCCACTGTGAATGACCTAAACTTAATTAAGGAAAGCTTTGACTATGTACAGACTTAGTGAGCATAGCCTTGCTATTGAGAAAGGCCGCCGTAGGCAGACATGGCTCTCAAGAGAAGACAGGCTATGTGCTCACTGCCCACAAAATGAGGTGGAAACTGAGCTGCACTTCCTAACCTCCTGCCCAATGTATGACCATATTAGAGAGACATATTTCCCTCAGATTACACAGCTCCACAAAGAATTCGAAAACAAATCCAATTTTGATAAACTCCCATATCTACTGGGTGAAATTCCACAGTGTGCCATCACAGCAGCAAGATTTGTGACCTGTTGCCACGAGAAAAGGGCAACCAGTGACGAACAAACACCATTGTAAATACAACCCATATTTATGCCTATTTATTTTATCTTGTGTCCTTTAACCATTTGTACATTGTTAAAACACTTTATATATACATAATATGACATTTGTAATGTCTTTATTGTTTTGAAACTTCTGTATGTGTAATGTTTACTGTTAATTTGTATTGTTTATTTCACTTTTGTATATTATCTACCTCACTTGCTTTGGCAATGTTAACACATGTTTCCCATGCCAATAAAGCCCCTTGAATAGAATTGAATTAAATTGAGAGAGACAGAGAGAGAGAGAGAGAGAGAGCCAGAGAAAGAGAGAGAGAGAGAGAGAGAGAGAGAGCGAGAGAGAGAGCGAGAGAGAGAGAGAGAGAGAGAGAGACAGAGCGAGAGAGAGAGAGAGACAGAGAGAGAAAGAGAAAGAGAGAGAGAGAGAGAGAGAGAGCCAGAGAAAGAGAGAGAGAGAGAGAGAGCCAGAGAAAGAGAAAGAGAGAGAGAGAGCCAGAGAGAGAGAGAGAGAGAGAGAGAGAGAGAGAGAGAGAAGAGAGAGAGAGAGAGAGAGAGAGAGAGAGAGAGAGCGAGAGAGAGAGCGAGAGAGCGAGAGAGAGAGCGAGAGAGAGAGAGAGAGAGAGAGAGAGAGAAAGAGAGAGAGAGAGAGAAAGAGACAGAGAGCCAGAGAAAGAGAAAGAGAAAGAGAGAGAGAGAGAGAGAGAGAGAGAGAGAGCCAGAGAGAGAGAGAGAGAGAGAGAGAGAGAGAGAGAGACAGAGAGAGAGAGAGAGACAGAGAGAGAGAGAGAGAGAGAGACAGAGAGAGAGAGAGAGCCAGAGAAAGAGAAAGAGAGAGAGAGAGAGAGAGAGAGAGAGAGAGAGAGAGAGAGAGACAGAGAGAGAAAGAGAAAGAGAGAGAGAGAGAGAGAGAGAGCCAGAGAGAGAGAGAGAGAGAGAGAGAGAGAGAGAGACAGAGAGAGAGAGAGAGAGAGACAGAGAGAGAGAGAGAGAGAGAGAGAGAGAGAGAGAGAGAGAGAGAGAGCCAGAGAGAGAGAGAGAGAGAGAGAGACAGAGAGAGAGAGAGAGACAGAGAGAGAGAGAGAGACAGAGAGAGAGAGAGAGACAGAGAGAGAAAGAGAAAGAGAGAGAGAGAGAGAGAGAGACAGAGAGAGAGAGAGAGAGAGAGAAGAAGAAGAAGAAAAAGAGTGTGCAAGGCAGGATTGATTGTGTCACTGTGTACAATGTAAACTTTCATTCATAGGCTAGGTTGTAGCAACCACGTGATGTCTATAGGAAAATGTGTGTATCATATAGTAGCCTAAACCTATCGATGTTAACATCGAACTGGGTGAATGGAATATGAATGACAGTCATCCAATATGCTGTAATAGAAATAAGCTCATTAAAAATCCAAGAATCCGCATCTTAAACGCCACTGACCTCCACTTTAGTAAACTACTTTTGACCAGGGCCCTATGAGGGGAATAGAGCCTCACACTGGCGGCGTCATCTTACCCATGAAACCTAGCGGTCAAACAGGGAAATGGAAATTGGAAACACTTAAAATAAGGGTTGTGTTTCGTGTGGACTTACCCTGGCGTGACGTTTTAGTAACCATGGAAATCTTTCCAGGACAAGGTGATTTTATCAATATATTTGGTTCTGTTAGCGGTCAAACAGGGAAATGAGATTCAGAAATGGTAATTAGCATCAAAGTAGACATCATGCAAAAACGACAAATCTCTGCAAGCTGCTGCATGTCATCTCTAGCTGACACCTTTGCTAACATTTATTGTGTCAATTTAATATTTGCACAGAAACAGTTCACATAATTGTACATGTAAAGAAATGTAGCCAATGTATTAATTACTGCATTTAGCCATCTTTCGATAGTTGATCCAGTGATTCTTCCCTTTTCCCATCGATTCGTCAGTCCTCCAGAGCATCATGGTATTTGTAGTTCTTTATGATAGCCACATTAGCAGCTAATTCACTTTTTTTTTTGCGGGGGGGGGATACAAGCAAATATATTGATTAAAGTCACCTTGTCCCAGAGATAGTAAGCCCACACGATGCACAGCCATTATTTAAATGTTTTTAATATCCCCCTATTGAAAAATTAATGGTAGAAAAACTAATGGAGCCATTTCCCTGTTTGACTGCTAGGTTTTATGGGTATTATGACTCATACTTTGGTACTCTAGTCGCCTGCCATTTGGGATGGAGACTCATTTTGATATCCTACAGAAAGAGCTAGAACTAGAAAAGGGCAGAGCTAACAGTGGTTATACCCATCCAGTACCAATCAGTAAAGTAGTCATGTCCCAAACCGCTGTAAAGACTAATCCATGTGTTTGACATTCGCCGTGTTGACTGGACTTGTTGAAATCTGACACAGGCCTCTCCCCATGCAACCTAATAAATATGTACCATTTATGTTTGTTTTGACCTCTCATGTATGTTATTAATGAGAAAACTATTACTCGTCTTTGTTCTCAGCCAGGGTTATTATTCAGTGTTGTTTTTTCTGATGGACTTTAATATATTTACTCTAATTCCACTAATTGATGCACTGTCCATGAATAAATCTTCTCTTTATAGAAAAGAACAACAGACAGACAGCATCCCTGTTACTTCGTATTTTATTCCATTAAAACCTGAAAAGACTTCAAAGGCTGTGGACAGCAACAACAACACACAAAAAAACCACTGAATTAATTAACAAAATGGAGTGAATGTGTTTACAGCCGTCTAGATTTGCAAATGACTTATTTTTTTATATATTTTTTTTAAAGACACTTATCAGAGCAGTACCAGACATCACTGCACACCTCAAAAAGAAGTTGTGCCTGTTCACACAAGGAAAAATAAAATGCATTTCTCGTTCAGAGAAAATTATCTCCCTTCATACGTATTTTCAGTTTACAAAGGCAATCAGCCAGGTTCCTGGAAATAAATTGTGCTTGTTGTTTTTTTTGTCGGTCTGCCTGAGTTTACCACCATTTGTTGGTATTGTTTAAGAAGTACTCAGTGAAGAGAGGGGAACTTATTATTGTTATGATGAACCTCTCAATATCAATTCACTATTCAATATGTATGACAGGGCTCTCTCTTTAGAGGTTGTCTTTTCTTAATAATTTGTCCTGTACTTCACCGCACAAACCAGTTGACTTCTGGACACTCAACACACTGTCTGTTCTACTCAAGCGCTTCAATAACACCTCAAACAACTCCTCTTAGAAAAACGCTCTGCTCTCAAACAATATGCTTTATAATGACAATGAATTAAAAAAATATATATATTATTAAAATGGAAGAAGAAGAGGCCATTGGTTAGGGAGAGGAGCCACTTTAAATGGTAATTGTTCCACCTTGCTCCTGTATGAAAGCTGCTGCAGCCCAGCAGCTCTGGAATAAATGAAACCCATGCAGGCAGACAACCCCAAAGCATACTTTCTCCCCAGTTTCACATCCTCAATATTATATTCAGCCACCACTCTATTCACTTTTGAAGAGTCAAAAGGCTCGTCTTTAAAATAATAAACTGGTGTTGGTGCATGATGTTGTTCTGATGTTCTGATTCCTCATCGTTCTCTTAACGTTTGGGTTTGATGTCTGAATATATTTGACGAGTGGATCATGAATAAACACTAACCTGTAACGGTTTTCTGTATGAGAAGGAGAGTCGGACCAAAATGCAGCGTGTAGATTTCGATCCATGTTTTAATAAACAAACGTAAAACACGAATCAATACAAACACTACAAAAATAAAGAACGTAATGAACGTAACGAAAACCTAAACAGCCTATCTGGTGAAAACACATAGACAGGAACAATCACCCACCAACACACAGTGAAACCCAGGCTACCTAAATATGGTTCCCAATCAGAGACAATGACGAAAACCTGCCTCTGATTGAGAACCATATCAGGCCGAACATAGAACTGGACAAACTAGACATGTAACATAGAATGCCCACTCAGATCACACCCTGACCAACCAAAACATAGAAACATACAAAGTAAACTATGGTCAGGGTGTGACAGTACCCCCCCCCCCCCCCCCCAAGGTGCGGACTCCGGCCGCAAAACCTGAACCTATAGGGGAGGGTCTGGGTGGGCATCTGTCCGCGGTGGCGGCTCTGGCGCTGGACGTGGACCCCACTCCATAATAGTTTTAGTCCACCTCCTTAGCGTCCCTAGATAGGTTACCCTCCTTAATGACCGCTCGGGACAGAGGGACAGCTCGGGACAGAGGTAGCTCGGGACTGATGGGTAGCTCAGCACTGAGAGGAAGCTCAGCACTGAGAGGAAGCTCAGCACTGAGAGGAAGCCCAGGCAGGTAGTTGGATCTAGCAGATCCTGGCTGACTGGAGAATCTGGAAGTCTGGTCGACTGGCAGATCTGGAAGAGTCTGGTCGACTGGCAGATCTGGAAGAGTCTGGTCGACTGGCAGATCTGGAAGAGTCTGGTCGACTGGCAGATCTGGAAGAGTCTGGTCGACTGGCAGCTCTGGCTGCTCCATGCTGACTGGCTGCCCCATGCTGACTAACAGCTCTGGCTGCTCCATGCTGACTGGCAGCTCTGGCTGCTCCATGCTGACTGGCAGCTCTGGCTGCTCCATGCTGACTGGCTGCTCCATGCTGACTGGCTGCTCTGGCTGCTCCATGCTGACTGGCGGCTCTGGCTGCTCCATGCTGACTGGCGGCCCTGGCTGCTCCATGCTGACTGGCGGCCCTGGCTGCTCCATGCTGACTGGCGGCTCTGGCGGCTCCTTGCAAACTGGCAGCTTTGGCGGCATCCTGCAGACTGGCAGCTCTGGCGGCTCCTTGCAGACTGGCAGCTCCCTGCAGACTGGCAGCTCCTTGCAGACTGGCAGCTCTATGCAGACTGGCAGCTCTTTGCAGACTGGCAGCTCCTTGCAGACTGGCAGCTCCTTGCAGACTGGCAGCTCCTTGCAGACTGGCAGTTCCGAACAGGCGGGAGACTCCGGCAGCGCTGTAGAGGCGGAAAGCTCTGACAGCGCTGAACAGGCGGGAGACTCCGACAGCGCTGAAGAGGAGGAAGGCTCTGGCAGCGCTGGACAGGCGAGGCGCACTGTAGGCCTGATGCGTGGTGCTGGCACTGGTGGTACTGGGCCAAGGACACGCACAGGAAGTCTGGTGCGGGGAGCTGCTACCGGAGGGCTGGGGTGTGGAGGTGGTACTGGAAAGACCGGACCGTGCAGGCGCACTGGAGCTCTTGAGCACCGAGCCTGCCCAACCTTACCTGGTTGAATGCTCACGGTCGCCCTGCCAGTGCGGCGAGGTGGAATAGCCCGCACTGGGCTATGCAGGCGAACCGGAGACACCGAGCGCAAGGCTGGTGCCATGTAAGCCGGCCCAAGGAGACGCACTGGGGACCAGCTGCGTAGAGCCGGCTTCATGGCATTAAGCTCGACGCTCAATCTAGCCCGGCCGACACGCGGAGCTGGAATATACCGCACCGGGCTATGCACCCGCACTGGAGACACCGTGCGCACCACTGCATAACACGGTGCCTGTCCGGTCTCTCTAGCCCCCCGGTAAGCACAGGGAGTCTGCCCAGGTCTCCTACCTGGCGTAGCCATACTCCCTGTTATCCCCCCCCCCAAGACATTTTTGGGGCTGCCTCTCAGGCTTCCATCCGCTACGTCGTGCTGCCTCCTCATATCTGCGCCTCTCAGCTTTCGCCGCCTCCAGTTCTTCCTTGGGGCGGCGATATTCTCCAGGCTGAGCCCAGGGTCCTTTACCGTCCAGTTCCTCCTCCCATGTCCATTTCTCCAGGTGGTGCAGCCTCTCCCACTGCAGCTGCTCCTGCTGCTGCTGCCTCTGTTCCTTCTCCTGCTGCACCTTGGTGCGGCTACACTCCCCTGGTTTAGCCCAGGGTCCTCTCCCGTCGAGGATTTCCTCCCATGTCCAGAAATCCTTACTATATATCTCCTCTTTTCGCTGCTGTTGCTGCCTGTTGACACGCTGCTTGGTCCGTTGGTGGTGGGTGATTCTGTAATGGCTTTCTTCTATCTCCTCCTCTGATGAAGAGGTAGAACAAGGATCGGACCAAAATGCAGCGTGTAGATTTCGATCCATGTTTTAATAAACAAACGTAAAACACGAATCAATACAAACACTACAAAAATAAAGAACGTAATGAACGTAACGAAAACCTAAACAGCCTATCTGGTGAAAACACATAGACAGGAACAATCACCCACAAACACACAGTGAAACCCAGGCTACCTAAATATGGTTCCCAATCAGAGACAATGACGAACACCTGCCTCTGATTGAGAACCATATCAGGCCGAACATAGAACTGGACAAACTAGACATGTAACATAGAATGCCCACTCAGATCACACCCTGACCAACCAAAACATAGAAACATACAAAGTAAACTATGGTCAGGGTGTGACATAACCATTTTCATCTGCGAGCAAATTAGTAAAGGAGTTTGCGTCTTGCCATGGAGATGGTTGGCCAATATCCAACCGTCTTTAAGTCTGAATACACACTGTGTAGATTCACTTCAGAGTCAAATCAAATCAAAACTTTATTCATGACATGCGCCGAATACAACACGTGTAGACCTTACCGTGAAATGCCTTACTTACAAGTCCTTCACCAACAGTCTAGTTCAAGAAGAGTTAAGAAAATATTTACTAAATAAATAAAAAATAAATACAAATAAAGTAACACAATAAAATAACAATAACGAGGCTCTTTACAGGGGTACCGGTACCGAGTCAGTGTGTGGGGGTACATGCTAGTTGAGGTCATTTGTACATGTAGGTAGGGGTGAAGTAACTATGCGCAGATAATAAACAGCGAGTATCTGCGGTGTAACAATCTAATGAAGAGTGTGGGGGGGAGGGGGGGGGGGGGTCATCAATGTAAATCATCTGGTGGCCATTGGATTAGAAGTATTAGAAGTAGAAGCTGTTAAGGAGCCTTTTGGTCCTAGACTTGGCCCTCCGGTACAGCTTGCCGTGCGGTAGCAGAGAAAACAGTGACTGGAGTCTGACAATTTGTTGGGCCTTCCTCTGACACCGCCTGATATAGAGGTCCTGGATGGTAGGAAGCTTGGCCCCAGTGATGTACTGGGTCGTACGCACTACCCTCTGTACCGCCTTGCGGTCAGATGCCGAGCCGTTACCATACCAGGCAGTGATGCAACTGGTCAGGATGGTGCAACTGTAGAACCTTTGGAGGATCTGGGGACCCATGCCAAATCTTTTCAGACTCCTGAGGGGGAAAAGGTGTTGTCGTGCCCTCTTCACAACTGTCTTGGTGTGTTTGGACCATGAAAGTTCGTTGGTGATATGGAGATAAAGGAACTTGAAATTCTCTACCTGCTCAACTACAGCCTTGTCGATTTTAATGGGGGCCTGTTTGGCCGGCCTTTTCCTGTAGTCCACGATCAGCTCCTTTTTCACGTTGAGGGAGAGGTTGTTGTCCTGGCACCACACTACCAGGTCTCTGACCTCCTCCCTATCGGCTGTCTTACTGTTGTCGGTGATTAACTACTGTTGTGTTGTCAGAAAACTTGATGATGTGTTGGAGTCATGTTTGGCCACGCAGTTGTGGGTGAACATAGAGTACAGGAGGGGACTAAGCACACATCCCTGAGGGGCCCCAGTGTTGAGGATCAGCGTAGCAGACGTGTTGTTACCTACCCTTACCACCTGGGGGGGGGGGGGGGGGGGGCGGCCCATCAGGAAGTCCAGGATCCAGTTACAGAAGGAGGTGTTTAGTCCCAGGATCCTTAGCTTAGTTATGAGTTTTATGTGCACTGTGATGTTAAAACGCTGAGCTGTAGTCAATGAACAGCATTCTCATGTAAGGGAGAGACATAATACATAACGTAGAAGACGTATGAGGAGGAGATAATAGGACAACCGAACAATACCAAGGAATCTACAGATGAAGGATGTCCAATGAAATGAACAATAAATGAACATTAGGTTCCTCCATTAAAGCTACCTAACTTGTGACAGAGCATTTTCAGTTGTCTTGTTTTTCTTCTTCTATCCTTGGATATAGTATTCAGAACAAGAGGTGCTGTTCAACAGCATCCGTTCTCATTGAGGTAATCATTGACTCCCCGAGAACTTGAACCTAGACCATTTCAGGCAATATACCAAGAAATATGAGGTCATTTTTAGTTCTAAAGGTAACATCCATACAGTGGCTGTAACTTGTCTAATATCACGCCTGTGTTTTGGCGCTACGTTCCGGCACTCTCCGGCTTGATATTTCTGGGTTAGAATAGACTACCACACCTCTCTGAAACACTGCCGTGTCTCACATGAATTCACATTAGCATGTTCCTGCTGAAATTATCATGTTCACGTTCAGCAAGTGATCTGGTCGTGTTATTCTGGTGATGACAAAGGCCATTTCCATCTCAGCTTTAAAACAGAGACCATTCGGGGAGGGGAGGGGGGGGGGGGGGTGGTATCGTGGATAGATGCTAGCGGAAAAAGTGAAAGTTGAATGCATTCGGTCTGGTTACACATATGTAGTGAATTATAGTTGAATGACCACATTGTGGCTGATATCATGATTTTAATGACCCATCTGACTTCCATTACGTTATGGGATTATGATTAAGAGGGGTTCATTATGTTTTGACAGGGACAGATAGACACCTAGAATACGTCAGTCGAATCCAATCTAGACTTTACAAATAAACCATGCAGTTGCCTCGGCCCTAAAGAGTAGAAATCAAACAACACAAAAAAATGTTGCAATCCAAGAAATCCGTTAATCTGACTTTGAATTTTTTTTTTTTTTTTTTCACGGTAGCTAGTCCTTGATTCACATCTCACACGTTGTCTTACAAACACCTTAGAAAACATAGCGGTAGGCATGGGGGAACGAGAAATGTCATAAATCAACATTTACCACCAGGCTGCGAGCCATTGGCTGATGATTCACCGCTGCATCTCCTATGATTCTCAAATGGAACACAGCAGCATGTGGAATAACAGCCAGGTGATTGGCACCTCGTCGGCTCGGCTCTCTGTCTGCAGCCGCTGCTTTGATTGCATAGCATGTCAATATGACTTAATAGTTTTTCCTTTACAGCCTACATAGACTGGGGCTTGTGTCCCAAATGGAACCCTATCCCTTACGAAGTGCACTACTTGTGACCAGGGCCCATAGTGGTGTGCCCAGGGACCATAGTGGTGTACTATGTGACCAGGGCCCGTAGTGGTCTACTATGTGACCAGGGCCCGTAGTGGTGAACTATGTGACCAGGGCCCGTAGTGGTCTACTATGTGACCAGGGCCCGTAGTGGTCTACTATGTGACCAGGGCCCATAGTGGTGTACTATGTGACCAGGGCCCGTAGTGGTGTACTATGTAGGGAATAGGTCGGCACACAAAGAATAGATGGGTTTTCATATATTTTTCTTGGCCTGAACATTACACGTGACTATTGTATACCCGATGAGTGATATTAAAGGTATGTTTCTCACTTCAAGCCTATGGTGAACCCAAAGTGCAAAGTAGATTTTAAAAATGGCCCCTTAGGGCCACCATATAATCCCCCCCGCTGTTTCCCCTCCCTTCAAAAGAACATGCTTACAGTATTTGTGACACACATGCCATCATGTCGTCATTATTCTAGGACATTAGAATTTACCACCAACGCTTTTTAGAGTGATTAACAACATGCTGGTGATAGATGTGTAATTCAGGCCTTCTAGCTAGCTAGGGGAAAGCTTTGATTTCCAGTCTGTGGGTTTTGTCCCAAATTGCACCCTATTCTCTTAGGGCTCTGGTTAAAAGGGGTGCACTATGTAGGGATAGGGTGCACTTTAGGAGAGTGTCTATTCTGTGAAGGGTAGTCATTTGGTCCCTTTTAATTACCACATTAAGGACATTGCTGAAAGAAATACACCTCACTGCACTCTAGTCTTGATGAAGGGGTTGATGAGAACGGGTGAACTGAACTGACATAAACAGTAGATTGGGTTCAAATTGAGTTTCAATCCATTCCTATTCAATGCAGAGTTGAGTTAAATTTGAGTTTCAATTCATTCCTATTCAGCGCAGAGATGAGTTAAATTTGAGTTTCAATTCATTCCTATTCAATGTAGAGTTGAGTTCAAATTGAGTTTTAATGAATTCCTATTCAATGCAGAGTTGAGTTAAATTTGAGTTTCAATTCATTCCTATTCAATGTAGAGTTGATTTCAAATTGAGTTTTAATGAATTCCTATTCAATGCAGAGTTGAGTTCAAATTGAGTTTTAATTAATTCCTATTCAACACAGAGTTGGGTTCAAATTAATCTTCAATTGATTCCTAAATGACACCTGTAAGTGGATGTGATGGACATGGCTCTAATAGGAGCATTCATGTGTTATGCCCAAAGTCATTAATAACAGGAATAATAATAATAAATGGGTAATAATACTAATACTAACAGTAATTATGATACTAGTAATACTATTATTATTAATAATAATACTGATAATAATAATACTGATAATAAGAATAATAATAATACTAATACTGGAAATAATAAAACTACTAATATCAGAAATAATAATAACAATACTAGTAATAATACTAATAATAGTAATAATAAAATAAGATAACAATAATAGTAGTAATAATATCACTGGTAATAATAATAGTAATACTAATAATACTAGTAATAAAAATAATAATTGTAATACCAGGAATAATAATAATCATAATAATAATAATAATAATAATAATAATAACAGTAATAATAATAATAACAGTAATAATAATAATAATAATAATAACAGTAATAATAATAGTAATAATAATAGTAATAATAATAATAATAATAATAATAATACCACTAATAATAATAATAACAGTAATAATAATAATAACAGTAATAATAATAATAATAATAATAATAATAACAGTAATAATAATAATAATAATAATAACAGTAATAATAATAACAGTAATAATAATAATAACAGTAATAATAATAATAACAGTAATAATAATAATAATAGGGCATATGTATCAGTAGGAGGTGTCTGTCTTCCCTCTGTGAATATAACATTATCATAGAGAAGTTGTTGGTGAAGTTGTTGATTTGATTTGATTTCAAATTTTATTTGTCACATACACATGGTTGGCAGATTTTATTGCGAGTGTAGCGAAATGCTTGTGCTTCTAGTTCCAACCATGCAGTAATATCTAACAAGTAATCAAACAATTTCACCACAACTACCTTATACACACAAGTGTAAAGGAAT
Organism: Oncorhynchus clarkii lewisi; assembly: GCF_045791955.1. Classification (NCBI taxonomy): domain Eukaryota; kingdom Metazoa; phylum Chordata; class Actinopteri; order Salmoniformes; family Salmonidae; genus Oncorhynchus; species Oncorhynchus clarkii. The sequence continues at coordinate 5,870,909 of NC_092177.1, read as the reverse complement.
GAATAAGAATATGTACATAAAAAAATATGGATGAGCAACGGCATAGGCAAGATGCAGTAGATGGTATAGAGTACAGTATATACATATGAGATAAGTAATGTAGGGTATGTAAACATTACATAAAGTGAGATTGTTTAAAGTGGCTAGTGATACATTTGTTATATCCAATTTTTAATTATTAACTTCTTGACGCTACCTATCCCGTTAGCGGGATAATTGTCATCAACAACCATTGAATTGCAGAGCGCCACATTCAAATAATATTACTAAAAATATTTATATTCATGAAATCACAAGTGAAACACAGCAAAACACAGCTTAGCATTTAGTTAATCTACCTGTGGTGTCAGATCTTTTAAATATGCTTTACAGCGAAAGCAATCCAAGCGTTTGTGTAAGTTCATCGATCACTAGACAAAACATTATGAACACCTAGCATCAAAGTAGTTTGGTCACGAAAATCAGAAAAGCAATAAAATGAATCGTTTACCTTTGAAGATCTTCGGATGTTTTCACTCACGAGACTCCCAGTTAAACAATAAATGTTCCTTTTGTTCCATAAAGATTATTTTTATATCCAAAATACCTCAGTTTTTTTGGCGTGTTATGTTCAGAAATCCACAGGAAAGAGCGGTCACAACAACGCAGATGAAAATTCCAAATAGTATCCGTAATGTCCACAGAAACATGTCAAACGTTTTATATAATCAATCCTCAGGTTGTTTTTAAAATATATAATCGATAATATATCAACCGGCACTGTCTTTTACAGTAGGAGAGAGAGAGACGATGGCTGCCCAAGCTCTGTTGAGCAAGCAAAACTCATGCGAACGCTCATTTTTCAAAATAAAAGCCTGAAACTATGTCTAAAGACTGTTGACACCTTGAGGAAGCGATAGGGAAAGGAATCTGGTTGATATTCCTTTAAATGGAGCGAAGGCAGACTATGGAACATGGAGCTTTCAAAATAGAAGCCACTTCCTGGTTTGATTTTCCTCTGGTTTTGCCTGCAATATCAGTTCTGTTATACTCACAGACAATATTTTGACAGTTTTGGAAACTTTAGCGTGTTTTCTATCCTAATCTGTCAATTCTAGCATATGGGCCTGAGTAATAGGCCATTTACATTGGGAACGTTATTTTTCCAAACATAAAAATAGTGCCCCCTAGCTGAAAGAGGTTAAAGTGTCTAGAGATTTGAGTCAGTATGTTGGCAGCAGCCACTCAATGTTAGTGATGGCTGTTTAACTGTCTAATGGCCTTTAGATAGAAGCTGTTTTTCAGTCTCTCGGTCCCAGCTTTGATGCACCTGTTCTTACCTCGCCTTCTGGATGATAGCGGGGTGAACAGGCAGTGGCTCGGGTGGTTGTTGTCCTTGATGATCTTTTTGACCTTCCTGTGACATGGGTGGTGTAGGTGTTGTCATGACGTTGCCCTCTTTGGGTACAGCAAGCCCCAGCCCCCTCTCCCTGTGTCCTACACACAGGCCGCTGTGGTCAGAGAGAGGTCATAAATTCCTGGAGGAGATGATCTCCTCATGGCCACAGTATAGAGACAGAGTGCATTTTCATAGAGAACAAAGGAATTTCTTCCACCTCACAGAACTTGAGGTCTGAACAACATTTATGGAGAAAAAAAACAGCGAAAAAATCCAAACAGGAAGTGAAAAATCTGAGTTTTGTAGTTTTTGAACTCAGCCCTTATCGAATTCACAGTGGGATATTGGTTATTTTGCACTTCCTAAGGCTTCCACTAGATGTAAACTGTCTTTAGAACGTTGTTTCAGGTTTCTCCCGTGAAGTGGGGCCGGATGAGAGCTGTTTGACTAAGGGGTCTGCCAGCAGCCTCGTTCTCAGTCACGCATTTCACATGAGAGGTATCTCTCATTCCATTGCTTTTCAACAGACAATAGAATTCTCCGGTTGGAACATTATTGAACATTTATGATAAAAACATCTTAAAGATTCAATCTATACTTTGACAAGTTTGACAAGTTTCTTCAACATGTAATATAACTTTTTTAACTTTTCGTCCGACAACCTTTTAAACTTTTCGTCCGACTGGACCTGAACGCTATTTTGGATTTGTTTACCAAAGGTCCTAACAAAATAAGCTATTTGGTCATAAATGGACATAAATGATGGACATTATCGAACAAAACAAGCATTTCTTGTGGAACTGCGATTCCTGGGAGTGCATTCTGATGAAGATCATCAAAGGTAAGTGAATATTTATAATGCCATTTATGACAACATTTATAATGAGTATTTCTGTGAATTCATGTGGCTCTCTGCAATATCACTGCATGTTCTGGAACTACTGAGCATAACACACCAATTATTCCCCAACATGGCGAGGGGTTGCGCTAGCGGAAATGGTCCAGCAGCGCCTCTTCAATCTCAGAGGACCGCCTTAGATTATCGATATCGACATAATAAGAACAAGTCTTTGATATTAATTACTAGTCTGCAGCAAGGAATTCGGTATCATTGAATGCGAAGACCAACAACCACCGAAACATCTATCCATATCGACATGAATGAATGTCACTCTGAACTATCCATTCTAACCACAACAGAGAGGGCGGACAAACTCTCCAACTTTTCAACAGTGACCCAGAAAACACACTGAACGTAAATATATATATTGATTGCAATTGTTCCCGAATGAGTGAGCGTTCATGTGCAAAGGATTAGCATTTAAATTGTTATAATTGTCAACTGTGTAGTGTCTCATCTCAGTTGACCCCAACTTCCCTTTTGTACACCAAGCCGCGATGCCGGTTTATCCCACTAGGGAAACTCCGTTATCATTTCCTTGTAACTATCTACTGTTTGTTTATGCATTTCTGTGAATTACTTAGTTAGTAAATAAATGATTTAAGACAATTGATGTATGGATGACTCAAAGTGAAGACTGAGTTTGTGCAGATAACCAACAATTTATGACGTTTAGAATGAGACTAACGTGAGGTAAAATAAATAATTAATTAATTCAGAAGACTATTGATCAGATTAATCAGTTTAAACGCGTAACAATCATTACAGAGAGTAATTTGATAAAGATTAATCTTCAGTTTAAAGATTGTAAAGACACGACAGTGTCCTGGAGGGCAGGAAGTTTGCCCCCGGTGATGCGTTGTGCAGACCTCACTACCCTCTGGAGAGCTTTGCGGTTGTGGGCGGAGCAGTTGCCATATCAGACGGTGACAGGATGCTCTCGATTTTGCATCTGTAAAAGTTTGAGAATGTTTTTGGTGACAAGCAAAATTTCTTTAGCCTCCTGAGGTTGAAGAGGCGCTGCTGGACCATTTCAGTTTGTGCGTGATGTGTACGCCCATGAACTTAAAACTTTCCAACTTCTCCATTACTGTCCCAACGATGTGGATAGGGGGCTGCTCCCTCTGCTGTTTCCTGAAGTCCACGATCATCTCCTTTATTTTGTTGACATTGAGTGTGAGGTTATTTTCCTGACTGTAGGCTGTCTCGTTGATGTTGGTAATCAAGACTACCACTGTAGTGTCGTCTGCAAACTTGATGATTAAGTTGGAGGCGTGCATGGCCACACAGTCACGGGTGAACAAGGAGTACAAGAGAGGGCTGAGAACGCACCCTTGTGGGGCCCCAGTGTTGAGGATCAGCGGGGTTGTTTCCTACCCTCACCACCTGGGGGCGGCCCATCAGGAAGTCCAGGACCCAGCTGCACAGGGCGGGGTCGAGTTTAATGACGAGTTTGGAGGGTACTATGGTGTTGAATGCTGAGCTCTAGTTGATGAACAGCATTCTCACATAGGTATTCCTACTTACATGAACACATCCTCTTGTCCAGATGGGTTAGGGCAGTGTGCAGTTTGCAGTGTGATTGCGATTGAGTTGTCTGTGGACCTATTGGGGTGGTAAGCAAATTGGAGTGGGTCTAGGGTGTCAGGTTGGGTGGAGGTGGTTGGTCCTTGACTGGTCTCTCAAAGCACTTCATGATGACGGAAGTGAGTGCTATGGGGTGATAGTCATTTATCTCAGTTACCTTAGTTTTCTTGGGAACAAGAACAATGGTGGCCCTCTTGAAGCATGTGGGAAAATCAGACTGGGATAAGGATTGATTGATTATGTCCGTAAACACACCAGCCAGCTGGTCCGCTCATGCTCTGAGGACGCGGCTGGGGATGCCGTCTGGGCCGGCAGCCTTGCGAGGGTTAACACATTTAAATGTTTTACTCGCATTGGCTGCAGTGAAGGAAAGCCTGCAGGTTTTGGTAGCGGACTTTGTCGGTGTCACTGTATTGTCCTCAAAGCGAGCAAAGAAGTTCTTTAGTTTGTCTGGGAGCAAGACATCGTGGACTGTGACCGTGTTTGACTGTAGTCCGTGATTGACTGTAGACCCTGCCACATACCTCTTGTGTCTGAGCCGTTGAATTGCGACTCTGCTTTGTCCCTATACTGATGCTTAGCTTGTTTGATTGCCTTGCGGGAATAGCTTCACTGTTTGTATTCGGTCATGTTTCCGGTCGCCTTGCCCTGATTAAAAGCAGTGGGTCGCGCTTTCAGTTTTGCGCGAATGCTGCCATCAATCCACGGTTCTGGTTGGGGAAGGTTTTAATAGTCGCGGTGTTGGTACAATCACCGATGCACTTGCTAAAAGACTCGCTCACCGAATCAGCGTATTCATCAATGTTATTGTCCGACGCTATGCGGAACATATCCCAGTTCATGTGATCGAAGCAATCTTGAAGCGTGGAATCCGATTGGTCGGGCCAGCGTTGAACAGATCTGATCACGGGCATTTCCTGTTTTAGTTTCTGTCTATAGGCTGGGAGCAACAAAACAGAGTCATGGTTAGATTTTCCAAAAGGAGGGCGGGGGAGGGCTTTGTGTGCGTCGGGTTTTAAAATTTAGGGAGCCTTGTTTTCAGATAATCCTTGTTAAAATCCCCAGCTACCATAAATGCAGCCTCAGCATATGTGGTTTCCAGTTTACATAGAGTCCAATGAAGTTCTTTCAGGGTCATCAATGTGTCTGCTTGGGGGGGACATACACGCCTGTGATTGTAATCTAAGAGAATTCTGTTGGTAGATAATGCGGTCAGCATTTGATTGTAAGGAATTCTAGGTCAGGTGAACAAAAGGACTTGAGTTCCTGTATGTTGTTATGATCACACCACGCCTCGTAATCATAAGACATACACCCCCGCCCTTCTTCCCAGAGAGATGTTTGTTTCTGTCGGAGAGATGCGTGAAGAAATCAGGTGGCTGTACTCTGAAAACGTATCCCGAGTGAGCCATGTTTCTTTGAAACAAAGAACATTACAATCGCTGAGGTCTCTCTGGAAGGCAACCCTTCCTCAGATTTCATCTACCTTGTTGTTAAGAGACTGGACATTGGCGAGTAGTACACTCGGGAGCGGTCGCGATGTGTCTGTCTACGGAGCCTGACCAGAAGACCGCTCCGTCTGCCTCTTATGCGGCGTCGTTGTTTTGGGTCGCCGGCTGGGATCAGATCCATTGTCCTGGGTGGTGGACCAAACAGAGGATCCGCTTCGGGAAAGTCGTATTCCTGGTCGTAATGTTGGTAAATTGACGTTGCTCTTATATCCAATAGTTCCTCCCGGCTGTATGTAATAAAACGTAAGATTTCCTGGGGTAACAATGTAAGAAAAAATGAATAAATAAAATACTGCACAAAAAATATTGTTGCCTAGAAACACAAAGCCAGGCGGCCATCTCTGTCGGTGCCGGAAGTGCATCATAGAGATGCTGTTGGTGTCTTTATGAAGTGGTGTTCATCTTCCCTCTGTGACTAGAACGTTATCATGGAGATTTTGTTGGGGTCTTTATGAAGTGGTGTCCGTCTTCCCTCTGTGAGCAGAACGTTATCATAGAGATTTTTGGGCCGTCTTTATGAAGTGGTGTCCGTCTTGCCTCTGTGATTAGAACGTTATCATAGAGATTTTGTTGGTGAGCCTCAAAGTGATAGAAGTAGACTGCAGGACAGAACACAGAACACAGAACACAGAGTCCAGTGCCAGATGCCAGTGACGTCATACAGCACCGGATGAGACATGGATTCTCTGAGCTCACCAAACACAACACCAAACACAACACCAAACACAACACCAAACACAAAACACAAAACACAACACCAAACACAACACCAAACACAACACCAAACACAACACCAAACACAACACAAAACAAAAAACTCAACACCAAACACAACACAAAACACAAAACACAACAGATCAATATGTGTTGAGGTTAGGGGAGGAAGATAGATCAATATAAATGTTGAGGTTAGGGGAAGAAGACAGATCAATAGAAGTGTTGAGGTTAGGGGAAGAAGACAGATCAATATAAATGTTGAGGTTAGGGGAGGAAGACAGATCAATATAAATGTTGAGGTTAGGGGAGGTAGACAGATCAATAGAAGTGTTGAGGTTAGGGGAAGAAGACAGATCAATATAAATGTTGAGGTTAGGGGAGGAAGACAGATCAATATAAATGTTGAGGTTAGGGGAGGAAGACAGATCAATAGAAATGTTGAGGTTAGGGGAGGAAGACAGATCAATATAAATGTTGAGGTTAGGGAAGAAAGACAGATCAATATAAATGTTGAGGTTAGGGGAGGAAGACAGATCAATATAAATGTTGAGGTTAGGGGAAGAAGACAGATCAATATAAATGTTTAGGTTAGGGGAGGAAGACAGATCAATATAAATGTTGAGGTAAGGGGAGGAAGACAGATCAATAGAAGTGTTGAGGTTAGGGGAGGAAGACAGATCAATATAAATGTTGAGGTTAGGGGAAGAAGACAGATCAATATAAATGTTGAGGTTAGGGGAGGAAGACAGATCATTATAAATGTTGCGGTTAGTGGAGGAAGACAGATCAATAGAAGTGTTGAGGTTAGGGGAGGAAGACAGATCAATAGACATGTTGAGGTTAGGGGAGGAAGACAGATCAATATAAATGTTGAGGTTAGGGGAAGAAGACAGATCAATAGAAGTGTTGAGGTTAGGGAAGGTTCTTGTTAGGTATTTCTTGTTGGGTATTTCCTCTCAATGGAAATTATATTGCTTTAGATTATCCATATTTTCTCTGTTGTGTAAATGTAGACATACATCTATTCCCAATATATTTAGAGTTGATGTTACTGTACCTTCTTTTGTTTTAATGCGAACCCGAATAGGGAGTATTTTTTTTACAGTGAGGTGAAATGAACTCCAGCAGAAAGGAAGGGACAGCAGGAGGATTCTGACATCTTACTTTAGAGAAAAAATCACCTCATGTTTCTGCTATCTTTTCATTCTATGTTGTTGTGGATCCTCCAATGACAGTGTGTTGACAAGGAGACTGCACTCAACGCACACCAAAACAAGAACATACCGGACAGAAACAATAACGCAACCCTCCAACATAACGTATACCTACACCTGTGATTTTTTTTAAAAGATAGTTACTGTCAGCTGGAAAAGCCATTTGCCGTTAACGTTATCCACAATTGTACTACGTACCACGGCTGTAGAAATGACAGCGAAGTCAACGTCAAAACCTAGACACATACTTCTGGTTTAGTGTGCGTGTATGTTTTTCGGTGATACCACTGCATGGTTTCCTGTTCTAACACACTGATGTAGATAAATGATCCATGCTTCGCAGTGAAATCTTTCTCTGAAAGCTTGAACCATTTCAGGACAATCACTGGGACAGACAACGAGTGGACCTTTCACTGAGTATGAACAGGACAACCCCTGGACAGACAACGAGTGGACAGGACAACCCCTGGGCAGACAACGAGTGGACCTTTCACTGAGTATGAACAGGACAACCCCTGGACAGACAATGAGTGGACCGTTCACTGAGTATGAACAGGACAACCCCTGGACAGACAACCAGTGGACCTTTCACTGAGTATGAACAGGACAACCCCTGGACAGACAACGAGTGGACCTTTCACTGAGTATGAACAGGACAACCCCTGGACAGACAACGAGTGGACCTTTCACTGAGTATGAACAGGACAACCCCTGGACAGACAACTAGTGGACCTTTCACTGAGTATGAACAGGACAACCCCTGGACAGACAACGAGTGGACCTTTCACTGAGTATGAACAGGACAACCCCTGGACAGACAACCAGTGGACATATCACTATGAACCGTACAGAATTCATCATTCAAGGGAGGTTTTAGTGAAACGAATTTCTTCCCCCTGGGCAGATGCTCTACCGCTTCAAAAAGGAAAACCTTTAAAGTGAATCGGAAGTAGTCTACCCCTCATATTAACCACGGTACCACACATAATGTAACTACACTCTTAGAAACAAGAGCATTCTAGAACCGTAAAAGGGTTGTCAAGTTGTTCCCATAGGAGAACAATTTGAAGAACCCTTTTTGGTTACACCTGGAACCAAAAAGGGGTTCTACCTTGAACCAAAAAGGGGTTCTACCTGGAACCTAAAAGGGGTTCTACCTGGAACCAAAAAGGGGCTCTACCTGGAACCAAAAAGGGGTTCTACCTGGAACCTAAAAGGGGTTCTACCTGGAACCAAAAAGGGGTTCTACCTGGAACCAAAAAGGGGTTCTACCTGGAACCGAAAAGGTTCTCCTGTGTGGGAACAGCCGAATAACCCTTTTGGAAGCCTTTTTTTTCTAAGTGTACGTTGCTGATCACATACTACCACTGTAACAGCCTGCTGTCTCATACACAGTACAGGATGGTTCTACTCAGCTATGCGTTTGAGAGGTATGCGTGTGTGGCCACACCTTTTAGATTATTAAATTTAAGACGCCCTGAATTGGTTGCCAATATTTTGTCTGCAAGTCATTGTCATTTCCCTGTAGGTCATTGGTTTCTGGTTCGAGAATGTAAGTCAGGGTAAACTGAAAGCCTCGTTACAGTAGATGGATTTACTTCAGGACAACAAGGGAATAGCCCAGCGGAAGACCGTTGCTTATCTTTAACCATCCCCTCCGTGGCGATGTGGTATTAAAGATTACACAGCGTCTTAGATCACTTATGTACTGAGATGATGACACCAGCGTTTGGCATCTTGCTTCCTGCCTGCCAGTTAACAGTTGAACGATGGACTCTGTTGATGCTATTGTATCCACTTACTATCTGCCTGACCGCTGAGCCAATAACAATAATGTATGGCTAAGGGAAACAGGAAGTAATCATTAATGACTGCAAGATATATTGCATAAGCTCGGGCACATTGTTTATTTGCCCCCCCCATCTCCTCCATGGAAATTCATTGAAGGTACAGATTGCTCAGAGAGCATAGATGCACTTCAATGTTCATTTGATTCTTGTTTTCCATAGTAATTGGGGGGCACAATGGGTCAGTGTGATAAATGCTTGTTACATGTATAGAATGTAACCAGTCTAACACACGGCTTGTAGCTAGTTTCGCTGTCCTTTGTGAAGGCCTCTTTCCATTTGAATCACAGACTGACCGTACAATAACCTTACTAGAGTATACTATAGGTACTATGGTTCAACAACTACTGCTCATCCAGGTGGACACATTGATCTATAGGCGCACTATGTACTGTATTACAGCATAAAGCCACAGCATTTCCCATGCATGTCTCTATCCCAAAACAGATCTATAGGTTAAATCTCACTCCATCAAACTATTTCATCTACTTTCTATAAAAGTTTACTACCTTCTCCATTTTAATATAAATCTTCAGTCGCCTAAATCTAAGATATATGGACATTTCAGACATTTAGTTAGCTGCAATGAATTTCAACAGGTTTAGCTCCCCCCGGTAAATATTGCATTTACTTGTTAGTTCTCTGTAGACGGTGTAGACATCTAGCTATACACAACATCGCTGTTCTTGGCCCGAAATCAAAACATACGGCCGAGGTGGACTACTACATGTCCTCCAGTGTAGCACCCTCTGTCATTATAATGATCAGGGCTGATTGCTGATTGTTCTGGTGTTTGCTGGTCCGTTCAGCCCGTGTCTGAATCCTAAATGCTACCTTATTCCCTACATAGCTCACTACTTTTGACTAAATCCCTATGGGCCCTGGTAAAATAAAATAGAGCATTATATAGTGAATCGGGTGCCGTTCAGGATGCAGAATGTGTGTGTTTTGGGCTACACTGATTGTGTTGATGCGGTCACCCGCCCCAGATCACCTTCCGTCCATCCTCAAGGCCATCTCACATAATGAAGGAGATGCAATCAGTACCATTACCATGACAACACAGAGCAAATAACAATGACAAGGGGGTGACAACAACAACAGATTGAAGAATAACTGCTTGTCACCATTACTTCTGCTCGTGTTGATATAAATCAGAGTTATGCAGTAGTACTCATTTCATTATACTGTCAGACTTTAAAAAGGAAGAATTGTTCCTATAGAGTAGTATGCCTTGTATTATACTGTCAGACTGGTTCTTATAGAGTAGTATGCCTTGTATTATACTGTCAGACTGGTTCTTATAGAGTAGTATGCCTTGTATTATACTGTCAGACTGGTTCTTATAGAGTAGTATGCCTTGTATTATACTGTCAGACTGGTTCCTATAGAGTAGTATGCCTTGTATTATACTGTCAGACTGGTTCTTATAGAGTAGTATGCCTTGTATTATACTGTCAGACTGGTTCTTATAGAGTAGTATGCCTTGTATTTTACTGTCAGACTGGTTCTTATAGAGTAGTATGCCTTGTATTATACTGTCAGACTGGTTCTTATAGAGTAGTATGCCTTGTATTATACTGTCAGACTGGTTCTTATAGAGTAGTATGCCTTGTATTATACTGTCAGACTGGTTCTTATAGAGTAGTATGCCTTGTATTATACTGTCAGACTGGTTCTTATAGAGTAGTATGCCTTGTATTATACTGTCAGACTGGTTCCTATAGAGTAGTATGCCTTGTATTATACTGTCAGACTGGTTCCTATAGAGTAGTATGCCTTTTATTATACTGTCAGACTGGTTCTTATAGAGTAGTATGTCTTGTATTATACTGTCAGACTGGTTCTTATAGAGTAGTATGCCTTTTACACAAATGTTTGCTGGTCGGGACTTGGAAAGTAAAAGGTGGATGGAATAATAAAACGATTGGCCCATGAATGCAGAATTATTGGTAAATATTTTGTTGTTGATAAAAAAATCCCAGCTACAGAGCAGAGCGGTAGGTGTGACTTTTAGTAAATATTTATGTGGTCGGACTGAGAACGTACAAGGAGAGGATAGTGGAACAGCATGGCTGGATGATAGACTACTGAATGTACATTCAATTAAGTCTATACATTGCCCCTGGAGGTGTTTATGTCGAGAGAAAATAAAATATATATATATATGTCTCTTCAATCCAGCAACATGTATTTAATCAACACTAACAAAAAGAGGGAAACGAACGTTTGACGCAGGGTGTCCAGGAGGATTCATTCTCTCTCTATGCACTTTGTCCTTTCTTTTGTTTTCCTTTGTTATTTGTTTTGGGTTTTCTAATCTCAGTCAATAATATTCTTTTGTTGTCTGAAATTGTGTGTAACTCCCCCCCCCAAAAAAAAAACAACAGACCTTGTCCTTTGTTGAAAGTGCCTGTCTGTGACTTTTCTGTTCTCGACTCCCAGATAAAGTAATCGTTAGATGTTGTTTCTGCCTGCAATTACTCTCAGTTACAAATGGGTCAAATACGAGAGAACAGGAGATGGACTAGGGTAGATGGATTGCAGAAGTGGAATAGTATGGGTCCCTGAAGTACTGATAAATAATTACCCAGCTCAGGGACTGGTCATTGTGTGACGATGAACCTTGGTGAATGAATCAAATGAAAATTAGCCTGGAGTAGATTTGAATTACATTTTCCTCCTTATCTCAGATGTCTTTTTAATGGAGCCCCATTGGTTACCAGGGACACTGTACTGCTGTTGAAAAGCAGAAAGGAAACAGTGAAAAAAACAATGCAGTCTTCTCTCTGAGAGCAGGGCCGGTCACGTCCTTAACTAACTGTGTCAAATCAAATCAAATTGTATCGGTCACGTACACACGGTTAGCAGACGTTAATGCGAGTGTAGCGAAATGCTTGTGCTTCTAGTTCCGACAGTGCAGTAATAACCAACGAGTAATCTGACAATTTCCCCAACAACTACCTAATACACACCAATCTAAAGGGGTGAATGAGAATATGTACCAGTACGTATAAGTATATGGATGAGCGATGGTCGAAGGACATAGTCAAGGTGCAATAGATGGTTTAAAAATACAGTATATACATGTGATTTGAGTAATGCAAGATAAGTAAACCTTATTAAAGTTACATTATTTAAAGTGGCATAAACACCATTTATAACATTATTTTTGATATTTTACCATCATTTCTCAACTTCGGGTACTCCTATACTTCTTGACTGTAACATACACAGTAATGGCTATGGATTTAACTGAATAGCTGCGTATTTGATCAGAATTTCATTGGGGTTGCAGTCAGAGGCTTTGACAATCATCATGTCCAATCTGACCTGCTGGATTATAATGAGAGGTAAAAACCTCCTACACGGTCATGTCGACCTCCCTGACACATCAGCCAAACCTCCTACACAGTCATGTCGACCTCCCTGATACATCAGCCAAGCCCTGCATCGTTCCAATTCATACAGTGCTTTTCATTGCCTCAAAATGTCATATTGACTCTCTCTCGCCCACTGCTCATGCCCTTGTCGCTGGTGACAATGACAGCGCTTGTCACCTTTATTGCCTCCCCCCCCCCCGAGATTAGACCCTTGCTTATCTTCTTATAAAAAAAATTAAGAAACACTAAATAAAATTGGGTTGGCTGCAAATAACTGGGGTAATTTAATCTCCATAGTAACCAACTCTGAAGACTCTGGAAACTGGTTGGCTAGATATACACCTTCCGAATGGGATACGATGTAATGGTTTCCATAGAGGCGGTTGCTATGACTGTTTTTACCAGTGGCATTTCAGTGATTACCCTGCATGTTTTCATGCCATGGGAAACATGGGATACGCCTGCCTGTCTGTCTTTTAAGTTTCTAATTACGTAAATACAGGAACCGGTCAAAAGTTTGGACACACCCACTTTTCTTAATTGTTGATATTTTCTACGTTGTACAATAATAGTGATCACATCTATGAAATAACACGTATGGAATCACATAGTAACCGAAGAAGTGTTAAACAAATCTGCAAAGCTGTCGTCAATGACTCTGACCATGATTTGCGTTGTTTGTTTCTATGTTTTGTTTGGTCAGGGTGTGATATAAGTGGGCATTCTATGTTGTATGTCTAGTTTGTCTATTTCTATGTGTTTTGGCCTGATATGGTTCTCAATCAGCGGCAGGTGTTTGTCGTTGTCTCTGATTGGGAACCATATTTAGGTAGCCTGTTTTGTATTGTGGTTGGTGGGTTATTGTCTATGTTATGTTGCATGTTAGCACTCAGTTTCTATAGAGGTCACGTTAGTCAGTTAGTCAGTTAGTCAGTTAGTCAGTTAGTCAGTTAGTCAGTTAGTCAGTTAGTCAGTCAGTCAGTTAGTGAGTTAGTCAGTTAGTGAGTTAGTCAGTTAGTGAGTTAGTCAGTCAGTGAGTTAGTCAGTTAGTCAGTTAGTCAGTTAGTCAGTCAGTTAGTGAGTTAGTGAGTTAGTGAGTTAGTCAGTTAGTCAGTTAGTCAATCAGTTAGTCAGTTAGTTTTAGTGTACTTCGTGTGTTTTCCGTCATTCATGCATTCACACCACGCTGTACTTTGGTCTCCTCAATACAACGATCGTGACAGTCAAGGCAAAGTGTGGCTACATTTAAAAAAAAATGTTTTGGTTACTACATGATTCCATGTGTATTATTTTATAGTTTTGATGTCTTCACTATTCTTTTACAATGTTGAAAATATATATTTTTTAAATAAAGAAAAACCCTGGAATGAGTAGGCGTGTCCAAACCTTTCACTGGTACTGTACAAATCATATGCATCCCATCTCTGAAACTATCAATCACTCGTGAGATGGGTCTTGGGCAGAAATATGAATGTTGAGAGAGAGAGTGCTGAGGAAATGAAACACATCCACAGAGCTTGTAATATGTGGCTCTATTTTTTTTCTGATTCTCTTGTCAAATGAAATATGGTCTTCTTACACAAAATTATGCTTGTGACTAGGTCTGTAGTGAAAAAATGTCCCTGTTGTCTAGCGCCTATGGGGTTAAACAGTCCCATTATTATTAATGGCCACCCATTTGCCTATCCTGATGTACAGTTGGAGTGGGTGTTGAGGCAATGGAAGGTGATAAAGTCTTGGTAATTACAAACTACATTCTCTCTCTCTTTCACGCACTTCTCTCTCTCTCTCTCTTTATCTCACTCTCTCTTTTTCTCTAACACACACACACCCACACAGACACCCACACAGACACCCAGACAGACAGACAGACAGACAGACAGATAGACAGAGATTGAGCAAAAATGTGTCTTGTGTAGATGGTTTGTACAGTCGTCTCAAATAAGACTGTGAAGTACCTTGGCGTTACTCTGAACCCTAATCTGTCTTTTAAAGAACATATCAGGAATATTTCAAGGGCAGCTTTTTTTTTCCATCGTCGTAACATTGCAAAAATCTGAAAATGTTTGTCCAAAAATTATGCAGAAAAGCTAATCCATGCTTTTGTCACTCCTACATTAGACTATTGCAATGCTATACTCTCTGGCTACCTGGATAAAACACTAAATAAACTGCAGTTAGTGCTAAACACGGCTGCTAGAATCCTGACTAGAACCCCAAAATGTGATATATATATTACTCCAGTGCTAGCCTCCCTACACTGGCTTCCTGTTAAGGCAAGGGCTGATTTCAAGGTTTTTACTGCTAACCTACAAAGCATTACATGGGCTTGCTCCTACCTATCTCTCTGATTTGGACCTGCCGTACATACCTACACGTACGCTACGGTCAAAGACGCAGGCCTCCTAATTGTCCCTAGAATTTCTAAGCAAACAGCTGGAGGCAGGGCTTTCTCATATAGAGCTCCATTTTTATGGAATGGTCTGCCTATCCATGTGAGAGACACCGATTCGGCCTCGACCTTTAAGTCTTTACTGAAGACTCATCTCTTCAGTAGGTCCTATGATTGAGTGTAGTCTGGCCCAGGGGTGTGAAGGTGAACGGCAAGGCACTGGAGTGATGAACCACCCTTGCTGTCTCTGCATGGCCAGCTCCCCTCTCTCCACTGGGATTCTCTGCCTCTGACCCTATTACAGGGGCTGAGTCACTGGCTTACTAGTGCTCTTCCATTCCATCCCTAGGAGGGGTGCGTCACGTTGTGCCAGGCTTTTTTTTACTATACTTGACATGAGTGGGTTGAGTCACTGATTTGATCTTCCTGTCCGGTTCTGCGCTCCGTCTGGCTCATGCGGTTGAGGAGCTCTTTCGTGCCTTGTCTCAAGGTAGTAAGTTCTGTTGATATTCCTTCAGTGGTGTTTTAGGCTATGCTTTGACAAAGTTGGTGGGGTTATATCGTGCTTGGTTGGCACTGTTTTGGGGTATCGTCAGACAGGGCCACAGTTTCCCCCGAACCCCCCCCCCCCATCTCAGCCTCCAGTATCTATGCTGCAATAGTCTATGTGCCGGGAGGATAGGGTCAGTCTGTCCTATCTGGGGTGTAATTCTCCTGTCTTAGCTGGTGCCCTGTGTGAACTTAGGTATGCTCCCTCTAATTCTCCCATTTCTCTCTCTCCCGGAGGACCTGAGCCTTAGGACCATGCCTCAGGACTACCTGGCCTGATATCTCCTGGCTGTACCCAGTCCACCCGGTCGTGCTGCTGCTCCAGTTTCTGCTGTTCTGCCTGTGGCTATGGAACCCTGACCTGTTCACCCTCTCTCTTTCTCCCTCTCTGCTGCACCTGCTGTCTCGACCTCTGAATGCTCGGCTATGAAAGCCAACTGACATTTACTCCTGAGGTGCTGACATGTTGTACCTTCTACAACCACTGTGATTATTATTTGACCCTGCTGGTCATCTATGAACGTTTCAACATCTTGAAAAATTATCTGGCCTTAATGGACATGAACTCTTATAATCTCCACCCGGTACAGCCAGAAGAGGACTGGCCACCCCTCAGATCCTGGTTCCTCTCTAGGTTTCTTCCTAGGTTCTGGCCTTTCTAGGGAGTTTTTCCTAGCCACCGTGCTTCTACATTTACATTGCTTACTGTTTGGGGGTTTTAGGCTGGGTTTCTGTACAGCACTTTGAGATATCAGCTGATGTACGAAGGGCTATATAAAATACATTTGATTTGATTTGATTTGAATAAGAATCGTACAAAACACAACAGATTTCAAGAATCTAAGACGCAACATCAGAGAAAGTTGCCTGATCCCTGTTGTTACCTGGGTTTGGGCTGGGTTTCTGTATAAGCACTTTGTGACATCTGCTGATGTAAAAGGGGCTTTTTTAAATACGTTTGATTTGATTTGGATTTGAAGTCCTACATCGGCTCTCATTGCTTACTGGTAACAATATACTTCTGCGTCCTGGTAAGAATAGTTATGGTGTTTGAGGAATCATATGTCCTGGATGATATGCAATTATCCATTTAATTAGCATTGATGGGTTTCTACATGCTCGCATAATGAGTTTAATAATATTTGATGTGCATGTCTTAATAATTGTGAACCTGTTCCAGATTTAGCCAGGTATGGTGGTAAACATCCTTGTATTCACTTGGGAAAGGTTTATGATTTATCAGACTTAAAAGTATCTTTGTTGAATAAGACCTGAAGACCAATGCAATTTTCCATGCAGAGGTTTTATGTCAAATTAACACTCACTTCGTTGGTACTGTAGGTGTGTAAAGTAAGATTCAGATTCAGTCGAGTAAGATTTGGTTACGTACAGATGTGGGATCTTAATTTGAGAGAGTTTGTAGGAAAATAATGCTGCAGCAAGAGAAAATTTGAATTATTATGTTATGTTTTAATGTATATTTTTTTTGTAGGGGTTAGATACAATTTTTGTTAAGGCAAATCAACCTTGAATATACAACGAGTTTACTGTGCAGTAAAATTCCCAGCAACAAAAGAGTGATCAAATTAAGTTCCTACATTTGTAGGATTCCGGGATTCACACGGCTGAGGTCAATCAGCCACAGAAGTTGCTATAGGGAAGGGAAGGTCAAAGCGATGGGGCGTAGTATGTAAGCGTTTCGATTGGCTCGTGGATGTGATGAGGTAGCAACATTATATTGACGTTGGCAAAAGCAGTGGAATCACCTTGCTTAAGACCTTTATATCTGCTGGTGGTCAAGAACTATGCCACACACACTGCAGGTCCAGGAAGAGTGATGTGTTGTGTTATGATCTCAGTCCTTTAGGGTGAATTTTGTCATATTTTCAAGGGGTGTCATTTAGACCGATGTTGTACAGTAAGTTATCATGGATTGCCTTTAAAGTCCGCAGTGATAGATGATAACAAAGGTGTAGTGCTGGATTGAAGACACAGGCTATGACATTAAAACATATACACAGTTGTATGGCTGCAGTACGATAAACACATAACCAGTATTTTCAAACCAGATCTAAACAGCATGTTACCTGCCCACACATTTCTATTCAAAATAAATGTCCTTTAAGAGAAAAGAGAAACCATCACAGATAATATTTTTTTGATTCACGTACGGTATCTATCAGCCCAATGTGTAATTCGTTTTTGAAGCTACACAGGTGGTACTGTTATTTCCCTCAATACAAAAGGCAGTTAAACAGCATCAGATATTAGAGGTACCAGTTCCCCTCTAGGCAGTTAAACAGCATCAGATATTAGAGGTACCAGTTCCCCTCTAGGCAGTTAAACAGCATCAGATATTAGAGGTACCAGTTCCCCTCTAGGCAGTTAAACAGCATCAGATGTTAGAGGTACCAGTTCCCCTCTAGGAAGTTAAACAGCCTCAGACAGAGGTACCAGTTCCCCTCTAGGCTGTTAAACAGCATCAGATGTTAGAGGTACCAGTTCCCCTCTAGGCAGTTAAACAGCATCAGACAGAGGTACCAGTTCCCCTCTAGGCAGTTAAAAAGCCTCAGACAGAGGTACCAGTTCCCCTCTAGGCAGTTAAACAGCCTCAGACAGAGGTACCAGTTCCCCTCTAGGCAGTTAAACAGCATCAGATATTAGAGGTACCAGTTCCCCTCTAGGCAGTTAAACAGCATCAGACATTAGAGGTACCAGTTCCCCTCTAGGCAGTTAGACAGCATCAGACAGAAGTATCAGTTCCCCCTCTAGGCAGTTAAACAGCATCAGATGTTAGAGGTACCAGTTCCCCTCTAGGCAGTTAAACAGCATCAGACATTAGAGGTACCAGTTCCCCTCTAGGCAGTTAAACAGCATCAGACATTAGAGGTACCAGTTCCCCTCTACGCAGTTAAACAGCATCAGACATTAGAGGTACCAGTTCCCCTCTAGGCAGTTAAACAGCATCAGATGTTAGGGGTACCAGTTCCCCTCTAGGCAGTTAAACAGCATCAGACAGAGGTACCAGTTCCCCTCTAGGCAGTTAAACAGCATCAGACAGAGGTACCAGTTCCCCTCTAGGCAGTTAAACAGCATCAGATGTTAGAGGTACCAGTTCCCCTCTAGGCAGTTAAACAGCCTCAGACAGAGGTACCAGTTCCCCTCTAGGCAGTTAAACAGCATCAGACAGAGGTACCAGTTCCCCTCTAGGCAGTTAAACAGCATCAGACATTAGAGGTACCAGTTCCCCTCTAGGCAGTTAAACAGCATCAGACATTAGAGGTACCAGTTCCCTTCTAGGCAGTTAAACAGCATCAGACATTAGAGGTACCAGTTCCCCTCTACGCAGTTAAACAGCATCAGACATTAGAGGTACCAGTTCCCCTCTACGCAGTTAAACAGCATCAGATGTTAGGGGTACCAGTTCCCCTCTAGGCAGTTAAACAGCATCAGACATTAGAGGTACCAGTTCCCCTCTACGCAGTTAAACAGCATCAGATGTTAGGGGTACCAGTTCCCCTCTACGCAGTTAAACAGCATCAGATGTTAGGGGTACCAGTTCCCCTCTAGGCAGTTAAACAGCATCAGACATTAGAGGTACCAGTTCCACTCTAGGCAGTTAGACAGCATCAGACATTAGGGGTACCAGTTCCCCTCTAGGCTGATGAAAGTAGTCTGAGCTGTTATCAATGTCAGTCAAGTCCCCAAATGACACCCTATTGCCTACACAGTGCACTACTTTTGACCCCTATTAAAAATAGTGCACTGTGGAAGGGAATAGGGTACCGTTTGGGGACTAAGCCCTGGTCCCCCCGTGGAGTAGAAACTGATACAGACTCCATCCCCTTTGAGCTGTTTAATGTGAAATATCACATACAGACATAGCAGCACTCCTCCTCTGGCTGTTGTCACAGCAGCAATGACAGCTCTCACTGTGACTTCACCCAGGGAAAGCACTGCCGCACCAAATACCTTACCCTCAGTATTATGTCATTACAGACAACTTCATCTGCCTTTGAATTGATCACTTATGTTGTGAAGGGGATGCACTGGTGTTCCTTGCACATGTTTCTAGGCTTTGTCGTGTGTGTGTGTGAGTGTGTGTGTGAGTGTGCGTGTGCGTGTGAGTGTGTGTGTGTGTGCGTGTGCGTGTGAGTGTGCGTGTGAGTGTGTGTGTGCGTGTGAGTGTGTGTGTGCGTGTGCGTGTGAGTGTGCGTGTGCGTGTGCGTGTGCGAGAGTGTGTGAGTGTGCGTGTGCGTGTGCGTGAGTGTGTGTGTGTGTGTGCGTGCGCGTGTGCGTGTGCGTGTGTGTGTGTGTGTGTGTGTGTGTATGCGGGCGCGTCTGTGCATGTTTGCATGTCTCGAGTAATATTTTGAATGTTTATTTTCCCCTCCAACAAAAAAAAATGTACCTTGTAAAAGAAAAAATACAACAGAGAAAAGGCTGCTATTAAATGATTTGACTCGGGGAAAAGTAAGGACTCATTGTGCTTGCTCAGTGAGCTGCATCATTTTTGTTCCCTAAATGAAGTTAGTGACCCTCTGAAAGCTGACACAGTTGCTGCTCAGAAGATGTATTCACTCAGAGGCTGGGAGGCTGAGCAGGCCGACATTGAGAGGTTTCGGGCTCCATTCAATCTGTATTGCTGCAGCCGTTGCGTACTGTATGGAACGATAGAAATATGAAGGTACTGTCCCATTGAGCCCACATATACAGTACTGTACAACGTTTACAGTGAATTGCAGTCTCGGCGAACGCAGGAAAATTACCTTTACATTTCAATCACGCTTTAAAGCGGAACTTCCGCGACAGTGGATTGAATAGAGCTCTAATTTCCAGATCTGACTCCATCCCCAAGGGGCCACCATCCCCAAGGGGCCACCATCCCCAAGGGGCCACCATCCCCAAGGGGACTCCATGCCCAAGGGAGACTCCATTCCCAAGGGGGACTCCATTCCCAAGGGGCCACCATTCTCAAGGGGGCCACCATGCCCAAGGGGGACTCCATTCCCAAGGGGGCCACCATCCCCAAGGGGCCACCATCCCCAAGGGGCAACCATCCCCAAGGGGCCACCATCCCCAAGGGGATTCCATGCCCAAGGGAGACTCCATTCCCAAGGGGCCACCATTCTCAAGGGGGCCACCATGCCCAAGGGGGACTCCATTCCCAAGGGGGCCACCATCCCCAAGGGGCCACCATGCCCAAGGGAGACTCCATGCCCAGGGGGTCTCCATGCCCCAGGGAGACTGTTTGCCCCAGGGGCTTCCATGCCCCAGGGGGACTTCATGCTCCAGGGGCCACCACACCCCAGGGAGCTGTATGCCCCAGGCGCCTCCGTGCCCCAGGGGGATTGCATGCCCCAAGGGGCCACCATGCCCCAAGGAGCCTCCATGTCTCCAGGGGGACTCGATGTAACTCCTGGAAATTTGTAACAATCTACACATTTTTCACCAGTTCATGGTCATTATAAGCAGGGATAAGTTATTATATTCAATACATTAGTACATGCAGTGCCTTTTTACCTTATAGCCTTATTCTAAAATATAAAAATTACATAAAAAATCCCATAGCAATCTGAGGAACAAAAATGTACATAAAAAACAACACAATAACATATTTACATATGTATTCAGACCTTTCGCTATGTGACTCAAAATTGATCTCAGGTGCATCCTGTTTCCATTGATCATCCTTGAGATGTTTCAATGATTTGGAAAGGCACACACAAGGTCACACTACAAGGTCCAAGATTTTTTTTTTTGTCGAGGCACAGATCTGGGAAGGGTACCAAAACATTTCTCCGGCATTGAAGGTCCCCAAGAACACATTGGCCTCCATCATTCATAACTGGAATAAGTTTGGAAGCACCGACACTCTTCGGGACAAGTCTCTGAATGTCCTAGAGTGGCCCAGCCAGTGCCCGGACTTGAACCTGATTGAACATCTCCGGAAAGACCTGAAAATAGCTGTGCAGCGACACTCCCCATCCAACCTGACAGAACTTGAGAGGATCTGCAGAGAAGAATGGGAGAAACTCCCTAAATACAGTTGTGCCAAGCTTGAAGCGTCATACCCAAGAAGACTCAAGGCTGTAATCGCTGCCAAAGTTGCTTCAACAAAGTACTGAGTAAAGGGTCTGAATACTTATGTAAATGTGATATTTCAGTTTCTAAAAACCCTATCATTATGGGGTATTGTGATGTCATTATGGGGCAATGTGATGTCATTATTTTTTATTTTACCTTTATTTAACTGGGCAAGTCAGTTAAGAACAAATTCTTATTTTCAATGACGGCCTAGGAACAGAACTGCCTGTTCAGGGGCAGAACCTTGTCAGCTCAGGGTTTGAAATTGCAACCTTTCGGTTACTAGTCCAACGCTCTAACCACTAGGCTACCCTGCCGCCCCATGGAGCCTCCCATTATGGGCATCGTGATGTCATTATGGGGTATTGTGATGTCATTATAGGGCATTGTGTAGATTTATGAGGGGAAAAAAGCAATTCATTCCATTTCAGAATTAGCCTACGTAACAAAAAGTGGAAAAAGTCAAGGGGTCTGAATACTTTCTGAACGCACTGTAGATCCTCATTTAAAGAATGCAATTAAGTATTGAAAACGAATAATGTTTTTTTTGGGGGGGGGGGGGGTTGGTTGGATATCAGTAATCACCCCCCAAAAAGTTTGATTTTGTAGTTTGAATTAAATCATGCTATATTGTAGTTTTAATGGAACATTAACCCTCTAAGAACGATGTCCATAACTCCGCGGAAGTCTAATTAGCAATATATGTATATTTTTTAAAGTTTAATTACAAAAAATCGGTCAGTTTAAGCTCGAGATATCTTCTTTTTTGTGCATTGGATGCGTCTCAATCCACTATATCCGCCGTTGCAACACTTCCGCATCTGTGGTGAAAACGCTGGAGCGTGTTTGTCAGACCATGAGACATCATGAAAATTGGTAATCTCACAAAATTGTCTGTCGCGTCCGATTTGGCCTACGAACTATTAAGACCCCTCGATGGAAAGATGAGACTCTCACAAACTGTCACGCCCTGACCATAGTTTACTTTGTATTTTCTATGTTTTGATTGGTCAGGGTGTGATCTGAGTGGGCATTCTATGTTACATGTCTAGTTTGTCCAGTTCTATGTTCGGCCTGATATGGTTCTCAATCAGAGGCAGGTGTTCGTCATTGTCTCTGATTGGGAACCATATTTAGGTAGCCTGGGTTTCACTGTGTGTTTGTGGGTGATTGTTCCTGTCTATGTGTTTTTCACCAGATAGGCTGTTAGGGTTTCGTTACGTTTTGTTTTTGTAGTATTGTATTGGAGATTCGTGTTTCGTATCATTAATAAACATGGATCGTAAACCACACGCTGCATTTTGGTCCGACTCTCCTTCGTATGAAGACGAAACTCGTTACAGAATCACCCACCACCAACGGACCAAGCAGCGTGTCAACAGGCAGGAGCAGCGCGAGGAGAAGCGCAATAAGGATTTCTGGACATGGGAGGAAATCCTCGACGGGAGAGGACCCTGGGCTAAACCAGGGGAGTGTAGCCGCACTAAGGTGCAGCGGGAGAAGAAACAACAGGAACAGCCCAAGGAGGAGTACAGTATGGAGTATACTACTTGGGAGGAGATCGACAGGTGGGCGGCCGACCCAGGGAGAGTGCCGGAGCCCGCCTGGGATTCGCTGGAGCAGTGCGAGGAAGGTTACCGTAGAATGGAGGCGGTGAAAGCAGAGAGGCGCTGGTATGAGAAGGCAGCACGGCGACGCGGATGGAAGCCTGAGAGGCAGCCCCAAAAATTTCTTGGGGGGGGGCTAACAGGGAGTATGGCTATGCCAGGTAGGAGACCTGAGCAGACTCCCTGTGCTTACCGGGGGGCTAGAGAGACCGGACAGGCACCGTGTTATGCAGTGGTGCGCACGGTGTCTCCAGTGCGGGTGCATAGCCCGGTGCGGTATATTCCAGCTCCGCGTGTCTGCCGGGCTAGATTGAGCGTCGAGCCTAATGCCATGAAGCCGGCTCTACGCAGCTGGTCCCCAGTGCGTCTCCTTGGGCCGGCTTACATGGCACCAGCCTTGCGCTCGGTGTCTCCGGTTCGCCTGCATAGCCCAGTGCGGGCTATTCCACCTCGCCGCACTGGCAGGGCGACCGTGAGCATTCAACCAGGTAAGGTTGGGCAGGCTCGGTGCTCAAGAGCTCCAGTGCGCCTGCACGGTCCGGTTTTTCCAGTACCACCTCCACACCCCAGCCCTCCGGTAGCAGCTCCCCGCACCAGGCTTCCTGTGCGTGTCCTTGGCCCAGTACCACCAGTGCCAGTACCACGCATCAGGCCTACAGTGCGCCTCGCCTGTCCAGCGCTGTCGGAGCCCTCCGCCTCTACAGCGCTGCCGGAGTCTCCCGCCTGTTCAGAACTGCCAGTTAGCATAGAGCTGCCAGTTAGCATAGAGCTGCCAGTTAGCTTAGAGCTGCCAGTTAGCAAGGAGCTGCCAGTCTGCAAGGAGCTGCCAGTCTGCAAGGAGCTGCCAGTCTGCATAGAGCTGCCAGTCTGCATGGAGCTGCCAGTCTGCAAGGAGCCGCCAGAGCTGCCTGTCTGCAGGATGCCGCCAAAGCTGCCAGTCTGCAAGGAGCCGCCAGAGCTGCCAGTCTGCAAGGAGCCGCCAGAGCTGCCAGTTAGCATGGAGCAGCCAGGCCCGCCAGTCAGCATGGAGCAGCCAGGGCCGCCAGTCAGCATGGAGCAGCCAGGGCCGCCAGTCAGCATGGAGCAGCCAGGGCCGCCAGTCAGCATGGAGCAGCCAGTCAGCATGGAGCAGCCAGAGCAGCCAGTCAGCATGGAGCAGCCAGAGCTGCCAGTCAGCATGGAGCAGCCAGTCAGCATGGAGCAGCCAGAGCTGCCAGTCAGCATGGAGCAGCCAGTCAGCATGGAGCAGCCAGAGCTGCCAGTCAGCATGGAGCAGCCAGTCAGCATGGAGCAGCCAGAGCTACCAGTCATCATGGAGCAGCCAGTCAGCATGGAGCAGCCAGAGCTGCCAGTCGACCAGACTCTTCCAGAGCTGCCAGTCGACCAGACTCTTCCAGATCTGCCAGTCGTCCAGACTCTTCCAGATCTGCCAGTCGTCCAGACTCTTCCAGATCTGCCAGTCGTCCAGACTCTTCCAGATCTGCCAGTCGTCCAGACTCTTCCAGATCTGCCAGTCGACCAGACTCTTCCAGATCTGCCAGTCGACCAGACTCTTCCAGATCTGCCAGTCGACCAGACTCTTCCAGATCTGCCAGTCGTCCAGACTCTTCCAGATCTGCCAGTCGTCCAGACTCTCTCAGATCTGCCAGTCGTCCAGATTCTCCCAGATCCGCCAGTCGTCCAGATTCTCCCAGATCCGCCAGTCGACCAGATTCTCCCAGATCCGCCAGTCGACCAGATTCTCCCAGATCCGCCAGTCGACCAGATTCTCCCAGATCCGCCAGTCGACCAGATTCTCCCAGATCCGCCAGTCGACCAGATTCTCCCAGATCCGCCAGTCGACCAGATTCTCCCAGATCCGCCAGTCGACCAGATTCTCCCAGATCCGCCAGTCGACCAGATTCTTCCAGATCTGCTAGTCGACCAGGATCTGCTGAAACCGCCAGCCAGCCAGGTTCTGGTAGTTTCTACTACCTGCCTGGGCTTCCTCTCAGTGCTGAGCTTCTTCTCAGTGCTGAGCTTCCTCTCAGTGCTGAGCTACCCATCTGTCCCGAGTTACCTCTGTCCCGAGCTGTCCCTCTGTCCCATGTTATCATTGTGGTGGGTAACCTATTTAGGGACGTTTAGGAGGGGGATTAAAACTGTCATGGAGTGGGGTCCACGTCCAGCGCCAGAGCCGCCACCGCGGACAGATGCCCACCCAGACCCTCCCCTATAGGTTCAGGTTTTGCGGCCGGAGTCCGCACCTTGGGGGGGGGGTACTGTCACGCCCTGACCATAGTTTACTTTGTATTTTCTATGTTTTGATTGGTCAGGGTGTGATCTGAGTGGGCATTCTATGTTACATGTCTAGTTTGTCCAGTTCTATGTTCGGCCTGATATGGTTCTCAATCAGAGGCAGGTGTTCGTCATTGTCTCTGATTGGGAACCATATTTAGGTAGCCTGGGTTTCACTGTGTGTTTGTGGGTGATTGTTCCTGTCTATGTGTTTTTCACCAGATAGGCTGTTAGGGTTTCGTTACGTTTTGTTTTTGTAGTATTGTATTGGAGATTCGTGTTTCGTATCATTAATAAACATGGATCGTAAACCACACGCTGCATTTTGGTCCGACTCTCCTTCGTATGAAGACGAAACTCGTTACACAAACACGATGGTGTTCTCTGATTTGCTCTACAATCCCCACAACGTCTTGGGACTCGTCTGAAGTTGGGACAGCCGACATGCCAACTTTTCTCTGTAGCGTCCGATAGCAGAATTATCCTTGGGAGATGACATTCTTAAAAAAGAAAAATCCATATAGCTTAGTAGAACCCCCTCTTCCAGCTTAGACAGGGTTTAGACTCTTTAATAAAATAACTTCACTGTTGTGAAAGTCATTGTTTCAAATTTGAGCTGGCTAGGGAATTTAATTAAACAGAGCATGCTCAACTTGTAATGTCAGGATCTCACAGCCATAGACACAGACTAAGGACTAAGGACTATTCAATTATTGATAGCATTCTTACTTATGCAAATATGCTAAATTATTTCAATGTGACAGCTTGAAGCAGAGGCCTGGAGGACTTTATATGATGTCATAGCAAGGACCTCTCTTCTTTTCCTCTTTGTGTGTCAGAACTATCAGACTCTGTGGGCTCCTGTTTGCTGTGGTGCATACTGTTTTACATTCTAATTACAGGAGTTGACAGGTTTTATTGCTGGGGCTCAATGGTGAGGCCTCTTTCTCTTCCTGGACTCATTTCACATGTGATGTCAGCTTGAGCATAATGAGATAAGATAGTTGGAGTGCCTTGCTTTCTCCCTCCCAGCTTTCTCCCTCCCAGCTTTCTCCCTCCCTGCTTTCTCCCTCCCTGCTTTCTCCCTCCCATCTTTCTCCCTCCCAGCTTTCTCCCTCCCAGCTTTCTCCCTCCCTGCTTTCTCCCTACCTGCTTTCTCCCTCCCTGCTTACTCCCTGCCAGCTTTCTCCCTCCCGACTATCTCCCTCCCAGCTTTCTCCCTCCCGGCTATCTCCCTCCCTGCTATCTCCCTCCTTGCTTTCTCCCTCCCTGCTATCTCCCTCCCGGCTATCTCCCTCCCAGCTTTCTCCCTCCTAGCTTTCTCCCTCCTTGCTTTCTCTCTCCTTGCTTTCTCCCTCCTTGCTATCTCCCTCCTTGCTATCTCCCTCCCAGCTTTCTCCCTCCTGGCTATCTCCCTCCCTGCTTTCTCCCTCCCTGCTATCTCCCTCCCGGCTATCTCCCTCCTTGCTTTCTCCCTCCTTGCTTTCTCCCTCCCAGCTTTCTCCCTCCCGGCTATCTCCCTCCTTACTTTCTCCCTCCCTGCTATCTTCCTCCTTGCTTTCTCCCTCCCGGCTATCTCCCTCCTTGCTTTCTCCCTCCCTACTATCTCCCTCCCTGCTATCTCCCTCCTTGCTTTCTCCCTCCCGGCTATCTCCCTCCCTGCTATCTCACTCCCTGCTATCTCCCTCCCTGCTTTCTCCCTCCCTGCTTTCTCTCTCCCCGAATGCAAATGCAGTCTATAGCTCATAACTTTACTCATTGTACCTTGCACATAAAATATGCTAACAAGAATCCTAAGAAGTGTTGATTAGTATGATTTTGTGATGTTTACATATTTTAGTTATCATAATTGACCAGATTGAGGTAATGTTGAGTAGATCAGAGGAACCAAAGTGTGCCATGGTGACAATGATTTTTTTTTAAATAATAATGATTTAGGATGTTCATAAAATATTTAGTACAGTTAAGCCAATCTCAGAAACCAACAACAGAGACAGCTCTTATTTAATTAATCTACTGGGAATTCATTGTCTGTTGTAGGTAAACACAGGGAACCAAGGGAATACCAATGGGAATGACATGTTCTGCTTCTGTTTTTCTCTTTATGGGATGATTCAAATGTGTATTACTGCCTTTAATCACCTTCAGATAAACATCTAAGAGGTTAACATTGACAGGTCACCTTCAGATAAACATCTAAAGGGTTAAACATTTACAGGTCACCTTCAGATAAACATCTAAGAGGTTAACATTGACAGGTCACCTTCAGATAAACATCTAAGAGGTTAACATTGAAAGGTCACCTTCAGAGAAACATCTAAGAGGTTAACATTGACAGGTCACCTTCAGATAAACATCTAAAGGGTTAAACATTTACAGGTCACCTTCAGTTAAACATCTAAGAGGTTAACATTTACAGGTCACCTTCAGCTAAGCATACAACTTAATTCTACTAACTTAGCAGTTGTTTTTTGTTTTTCTTGACACCTCACTAACTTAAAATTTTTTTTAAAAAGTCCCAGCACTACAATATCCTTGTCTCAATCCTTTTACTAACAGTAAATGGCATGCTGAAATAATTTAACTGAACTTATCATTATTTTCTTATCCTTTTTCTTATTTTGTCTTTGATGTCTTTGTGCTCCAGCCATGGTGGAGGTGAACCTCGCCAAGGCCCTGGCCGAAGCCTCCGAGACGTGCACCCAGGAATGTCTGATCCTGGGCCACTCCGACAGCTGCTGGATGCCCCCCTCCCTGGTGACCCAATTCCAGTCTCCGTCCAACACGGGTACCCTGCCTACCCTGCCCTCCTTTGGCTTCCAGCATCAGCAGAGTTACCCCTGGGTCAGGGGAGTCAAGGCGGACGGGCGTCAGTGCCATACCCTGGGAAGGCCTGCGCCCAAAGACGATCTGGCTAAAGCGATGAACCGACCGCAGTTCTACAACACTCTGGAAAGACACTGCAGCAGCAAGAGTAAGGAGTCTGACCCCGTCAAGGTCATCCCTCTGGCCAGCTTTTCCTCGCCTTTGTCGGGCCAGCAGACCCCAGCCAACGAGGCATCGTCTGCCTTCTTACATGAGCATCAGCTGTAAGGGGCTGTACGGGGCCAAATTAACACCAACCAGTTTGTCTAATGTATCTTGATGTATATTTAACATCAGTAGTAAGGGGCTGTAAAGGGGACATAGTAACACCAGCCATTTGTCTAATGTATCTTGATGTATCTTTAACATCAGTAGTAAGGGGCTGTAAGGGGACAGAGTAACACCAACCAATTTATCTTGATAGTTTGTGTGTGAACATGAAATGTGAAGGAAGGGATGTGAAGGAAGGGATGATGACAAAGCAGTCTCCACAATGTTGTTACTCAGTCTCCACAGTGTTGTTACTCAGTCTCCACAATGTTGTTACTCAGTCTCCACAGTGTTGTTACTCAGTCTCCACAATGTTGTTACTCAGTCTCCACAATGTTGTTACTCAGTCTCCACAGTGTTGTTACTCAGTCTCCACAATGTTGTTACTCAGTCTCCACAATGTTGTTACTCAGTCTCCACAGTGTTGTTACTCAGTCTCCACAGTGTTGTTAGTCAGTCTCCACAATGTTGTAAAGAAGTGGACCTGACAATGGCTGTACTCATAGGATGACATTGTGCAAATGAAATTGAAATGTGTATGAAATGACAAATTTCTTTGAAGAAAAGCCTAGCTAAATATTTGTCCAATTTAATCCATGTACAGTATATAAAAATGGTAGTCCTATACCAAAGTAGATTCACAACAGCAAAAAAGATAATAATATATATATATATATATATATATAAGGTCAGCTTTCAGTTTGGTAGAGATTTTTCTGATCACTGATCAAAAAGATGAATAAATACTATGCATATTGGAACCAGCTTAGTGGAACCCCAAACACCATTTTACTTAACGATAAAGAAAACACAACAACAACAAAAACTCACACAGTATATCTTGTGGAACAAGCAGAATCTGGGAATATGCTATTCGTGAACCCAAGGTGTACCGGTGTATTTGGTCCAATCTCTGGTGCAATACTGCTTAGTGTATCCAGCAAGACATTCAGCTCCAGCTCCAACTGATGATCCAAGTTACCCTTTTCTCTTGCCTGAATTATGTTCAAAGAATCTCGTCTTGTTCAGGGGTCTTCAGACACATACCTAAGACTCAATGGACAAAAAATTGTTTCACTCTGTGTCGTGCTAACACTTTATATAAATATACAGTACAGGTTCTTCCCCCATTATATTCCTAACACTGTGTTCCTCCTCAAATGTTTATTGTATGGCATGTTTACGATGCTTTTCACCACCTTTCCCTCCACTCTACTGCAAACCTACTCATGGTCTTCATTATCTTTCCCCCTGTCATAAGAGCATACTCATTTTCTACATTATCTTTCCCATTGTATTAAGACCCTACTAATTTCACCATTATCTTTCTCCTGTAATAAGAACATACTAATTTTCTACATTATCTTTCCCCTTGTATTAAGAACCTACCAATTTTCAACATTATCTTTCTCCTGTAATAATAACATACTCATTTTCTACATTATCTCTTGAACAGCCCAGACAGAGGTTCCATGCAAAGAGATACAGCCTTTGCTTTTCCACCACACTTTCACTTCGTTATCTTCCTTTCATAAAATATAACATGTTCTGTACGCATCGTAATGAGTGCCATGGAGCCAATTAAAAATATCTCCCAATAGTCTAATTACGTCATCTCCACAGTAAGTAATAGCCGTGGTTGACAGTTCTGTAATAGTTGTCTAGTCTCACTAAAACATTATGTATTTCCTACTAGTCAGGTAATGAAAAAGGTGGTACCAGTCAAACGGTTGGACCCAACTAGTCATTAAAGGGTTTTTCTTTATTTTTACTATTTTCTACACTGTATACAATTAGTGAGGACTTCAAAACTATGAAATAACACATATGGACTCATGTAGTGACCCCAAACAAAGTGTTTAACATATCAAATCAAAATCACCCTTTGTCTTGATGACAGCTTTGCACACTCTTGGCATTCTATCAACCAGCTTCATGAGGAATGCTTTTCCAACAGTCTTGAAGGAGTTCCCAAATATGCTGAGCACTTGCTGTCTGCTTTTCCTTCACTCTGCTGTCCAAATCGTCCCAAACCATCTCATTTGTGTTGAGGTCGGGTGATTGTGGAGACCAGGTCATCTGATGCAGCACCATCACTCTACTTCTTGGTCAAATAGCCCTTACACAGCCTGGAGGTGTGTTTGGGGTCATTGTCCTGTTGAAAGAATAAGGATAGTTCCACTAAGCGCAAACCAGATGAGATGGCGTATCGCTGCAGAATGCTGTGGTAGCCATGCTGGTAAAGTGTGACTTGAATTTTAAATATATCACAGACAGTGTCACCAGCAAAGCACCCCCAAACCATCACACCTCCTCTTCCATGCTTCACGGTGGGAACCACACATGTTTGCGTCTCACACATGCTACGGCAGTTGGAACCAAAAATATCAAATTAGGACTCATCAGAGCAAAGGGCAGATTTCCACAGGTCTAAATGTCCATTGCTCGTGTGTCTTGGCCCAAGCAAGACTTTTGTTCTTATTGGTGTCCTTTAGTGGTGGATTCTTTGCAGCAATGTAACCATGAAGGCCTGGTTCACTCAGTCTCCTCTGAACAGTTGATGTTGAGAGGTTTCTGCTACCTGAACTCTGTGAAACATTTATTTGGGCTGCATTCTGAGGTGCAATTATCTCTAATGGACTTATGTTCTGCAGCATGTTCTTGAAATGTTCCGGATTGACTGACCTTCATCTTTTAAAGAAATAATGGACTGTCGTTTCTCTTTGCTTATTTGAGCTGTTCTTGCCATAATATGGACTTAGTCTTTTACCGAATAGGGCTGTCTTCTGTATACCACCCCTACGTTGTCACAGCATAACTGGTTGGCTCAAATGCATTAAGAAGGAAAGAAATTCCACAAATTAACTTTTAACAAGTCACACCTGTTAATTGAAATACATTCCAGGTGACTACCTCATGAAGCTGGTTGAGAGAATGCCAAGAGTGTGCAAAGCTGTCATCAAGGCAAAGGGTGGCTACTTTGAAGAATATAAAAAATATTTTGATTTGTTTAACACTTTTTTGGGTTACTACATGATTCCATATGTGTTGTTTCATAGCTTTGATGTCTTCACTATTATTTTACAATCTAGAAAATATTAAAAATAAAGAAAAACCCTTGAATGAGTAGGTGTGTCCAAACTTTTGACTGGTACTATTTACAGTCTGGCTGCAAATAGCTTTTTATTTGCTTTAATTTGTACCCGTATCACGTCAGGTTAGTAACCACTATAATAAGAGTTTCTACATCCATATTCAGGCGGCCTAACATAGAGGATATATTTTCCATATTCACATATTGACATACATCCTTTCTATAATACGTTCTCCTGTGTTTTATCCACTATATCTTTGATGTAACCACATGTCCAGAGTTTCAAGGATGTTCATTCTGAATAACAGTTGACTGTCATAGATTTGGCTAACATTGCATAACGATCATCAGTTAATACATTTTAATTGGTTTACAACTGTGTCCTCTAGCGGCTTGTGAAAGAAACAGGACATGTTTAGGGTACCATTCTCCCTGCAGGGTTAGACAGTAACAGGACATGTTTAGGGTACCATTCTCCTTGCAGGGTTAGGCAGTAATAGGACATGTTTAGGGTACCATTCTCCCTGCAGGGTTAGACAGTAACAGGACATGTTTAGGGTACCATTCTCCCTGCAGGGTTAGACGGTAACAGGACATGTTTAGGGTACCATTCCCCTTGCAGGGTTAGACAGTAACAGGACATGTTTAGGGTACCATTCTCCCTGCAGGGTTAGACAGTAACAGGACATGTTTAGGGTACCATTATCCCTGCAGGGTTAGACAGTAACAGGACATGTTTAGGGTACCATTCTCCCTGCAGGGTTAGACAGTAACGGGACATGTTTAGGGTACCATTCTCCTTGCAGGGTTAGACAGTAACAGGACATGTTTAGGGTACCATTCTCCCTGCAGGGTTAGACAGTAACAGGACATGTTTAGGGTACCATTGTCCCTGCAGGGTTAGACAGTACTGGGACATGTTTAGGGTACCATTCTCCTTGCAGGGTTAGACAGTAACAGGACATGTTTAGGGTACCATTATCCCTGCACGGTTAGACAATAACGGGACATGTTTAGGGTTCCATTCTCCCTGCAGGGTTAGACAGTAACAGGACATGATTAGGGTACCATTCTCCCTGCAGGGTTAGACAGTAACAGGACATGATTAGGGTACCATTCTCCCTGCAGGGTTAGACAGTAACAGGACATGTTTAGGGTACCATTCTCCCTGCAGGGTTAGACAGTAACGGGACATGTTTAGGGTACCATTCTCCCTGCAGGGTTAGACAGTAACAGGACATGTTTAGGGTACCATTATCCCTGCAGGGTTAGACAGTAACGGGACATGTTTAGGGTACCATTCTCCCTGCAGGGTTAGACAGTAACAGGACATGTTTAGGGTACCATTCTCCCTGCAGGGTTAGACAGTAACAGGACATGTTTAGGGTACCATTCTCCCTGCAGGGTTAGACAGTAACAGGACATGTTTAGGGTACCATTCTCCCTGCAGGGTTAGACGGTAACAGGACATGTTTAGGGTACCATTCCCCTTGCAGGGTTAGACAGTAACAGGACATGTTTAGGGTACCATTCTCCCTGCAGGGTTAGACAGTAACAGGACATGTTTAGGGTACCATTATCCCTGCAGGGTTAGACAGTAACAGGACATGTTTAGGGTACCATTCTCCCTGCAGGGTTAGACAGTAACGGGACATGTTTAGGGTACCATTCTCCTTGCAGGGTTAGACAGTAACAGGACATGTTTAGGGTACCATTCTCCCTGCAGGGTTAGACAGTAACAGGACATGTTTAGGGTACCATTGTCCCTGCAGGGTTAGACAGTACTGGGACATGTTTAGGGTACCATTCTCCTTGCAGGGTTAGACAGTAACAGGACATGTTTAGGGTACCATTATCCCTGCACGGTTAGACAATAACGGGACATGTTTAGGGTTCCATTCTCCCTGCAGGGTTAGACAGTAACAGGACATGATTAGGGTACCATTCTCCCTGCAGGGTTAGACAGTAACAGGACATGATTAGGGTACCATTCTCCCTGCAGGGTTAGACAGTAACAGGACATGTTTAGGGTACCATTCTCCCTGCAGGGTTAGACAGTAACGGGACATGTTTAGGGTACCATTCTCCCTGCAGGGTTAGACAGTAACAGGACATGTTTAGGGTACCATTATCCCTGCAGGGTTAGACAGTAACGGGACATGTTTAGGGTACCATTCTCCCTGCAGGGTTAGACAGTAACAGGACATGTTTAGGGTACCATTCTCCCTGCAGGGTTAGACAGTAACAGGACATGTTTAGGGTACCATTCTCCCTGCAGGGTTAGACGGTAACAGGACATGCTTAGTGTACCATTCTCACTGACGGACTAGATTTTCAAATGTGTGTGCGCTTGGTCGAGACTCTGCTTGCTTTCAGATGACACTTTGGGTCAGGTATCCATCAGTATAGAAATGCATCAGCGAAGCTACCGGTGGTGAAATTGCACGTGTCATAAGAGTGTCATGTAGAAGGGTCAAGGTCAGGGTCAATTTCATCTCAACCCCGAGTCAATTAAGGAAAATCGTTGAATTTCGATTCATGAATTGAATAAATCTTACTCGTTGAACATGGTTAACCCACGGCCCACCCAAGTCCCAACCATGAATTGAATATCAATTCCATTTTGCTGTGTGATTCAATTACATTCGAACTGCGTATAGAGCAATGATATTGACACTTAACTGAAACACACAAAATCACACAATATACTTATAGTGTATATATACTGAACAAAAATATAAACGCAACCATGTGAAGTGATGGTCCCATGTTTCATGAGCTGAAATAAAAGACATCCCTGTTAGTGAGCATTTCTCCTTTGCCAACAAATCCATCCACCTGACAGGTGTGGCACATCAAGAAGCTGATTGAACTGCATTATCATTACACAGGTGCACCTTGTGCTGGGGACAATTAAAGGCTGCTCTAAAATGTGCAGTTTTGTCAAAACACAATGCCACAGATGTCTCAAGAATTGAGGTAGCATGCAATTGGCATGCTGACTACAGGAATATCCACCAGAGCGGTTGCCAGAGAATGTTATGTTCATTTCTCTACCATAAAAAATTGTTTTTAAATAACTTTATGTTAATTTCTCCACCATAAGAATTTGGCAATACATCCAACCGGCCTCACAATCACAGACCACGTGTAACCGCGGCAACCCAGGACATCCACATCTGGCTCTTCACCTGCGGGATCGTCTGAGACCAGCCACCAGGTCAGCTGATGAAAACGTGGGTTTGCACAAACCGAATAATTTTTGCACAAACTGTCAGAAACCGTCCCAGGGAAGCTCATCTTTGTGTTCGTCGTCGTCACCGGTGTCTTGACCTGACTGCAGTTTGGCGGCGTAACCAACTTCAGTGGGCAAAAGCTCACTTTTGATGGCCACTGACACATTGGAGAAGTTTGCTCTTTGCGGATTAATCTCGGTTTCAACTGTACTGGGCAGATGCAGGACAGGGTTATGGTATGGGAAGGCATAAGCTAGGGACAACGTACATAATTTGATTTTATCGATGGCAATTTGAATGCACAGTTACCATGATGAGATCCTGAGGCCCATTGTCGTGCCATTCATCTGTCGCCATCACCTCATGTTTCAGCATGATAATGCACGGCAACATGCTCCTGTTGGCCTGCATACTCACCAGACATGTCACCACATTGAGCATGTTAGGGATGCTCTGGATCGACTTGTACAACAGCGTGTTCTAGTTCCCACCAAAATCCATCAAATTCTCACAGCTATTGAAGAGGAGTGGGACAACAATCTACAGGCCACAAATAACAGCCTGATCAGCTCTACGTGAAGGAGATGTGTCGCGCTGCATGAGGCAAATGGTGGTCACACCAGATACTGACTGGTTTTCTGATCCATGTCCTTACCTTTTTTTTTATGGCGCATATCTGCATTCCCAGTCATGTGAAATCCATAGATTGGGGCCTAATTATATTTTTGTTCAGTGTACATCTGATATACATAGATCATGCTCATACAGAGGAACACAGATGGATAGAATGCTCTTATGTCAATTTAAATCACTCAAGACAGACAGGGGTAGGGAATGCTTGATACCTGAAAGTTACAACAACACCTAAGGCTCCATATCGACCTAAAGTGGGAATGTCAAACAGTGATCTGATATAGGCCTACAGTGGGAATTTCAAACACATATCTGATATAGGCCTACAGTGGGACTGTCAAACAGATATCTGATATAGGCCTACAGTGGGACTGTCAAACAGTTATCTGATATAGGCCTAGAGTGGGAATGTCAAACAGTGATCTGATATAGGCCTACAGTGGGAATTTCAAACACATATCTGATATAGGCCTACAGTGGGACTGTCAAACAGATATCTGATATAGGCCTACAGTGGGACTGTCAAACAGTTATCTGATATAGGCCTACAGTGGGACTGTCAAACACATATCTGATATAGGCCTACAGTGGGACTGTCAAACAGTTATCTGATATAGGCCTACAGTGGGACTGTCAAACAGATATCTGATATAGGCCTAGAGTGGGACTGTCAAACACATATCTGATATAGGCCTACAGTGGGACTGTCAAACAGTTATCTGATATAGGCCTAGAGTGGGAATGACACCAAATAACAATATTCTCAAGTGGCACTCATTATTCTATAATTTCCTTAAAAACTATTTTGACAATTGCACGAATGTAGAACAATAGATATGATATCAATTCAATATTTAAATAACAGGGGGCATTTGAGTTTTTTAGTTATTTGGAATTCCCCATTTGTTTGTTCATCCCTGACAAAGAGTTAGAGATTTAGCGATAGAGAGATAGAGATTTCTGTTTTTGTTTTAAAAAAAAATATATAAAAATAAATAAATATAAAAAGGAATGCAGTATAAATGGAAATGTGTCTTTTAGGAGGGGGGTGAACGCTTTAGTCCAGTTTCTCTTTGTGCCAAAGGTTTCACGTATGAACCAAAAAAAAAGGAAGATACTGAGTATGCATTGTGTACTGTATGTCAAATGCAGTGTTATGAAGCTCCCATAAAACATACCGGTAGTCGTAGAAACAATGTCACCCGTCAGCTTGACAAAATCCTTTATTTCATCTATGGAATGTTTTCATCTCAACAACAAATAAACAGGATTCATTTTAGAAGGTCGGGTCATTGTGATGTCATCTTCCGTCATCATGATCATCTCTGCATGTGGGACGTTTTTTTTAAAATCCCCTTTTCTCACTAGTTTTGCTACGCTACTGTGTTGATTTTTAACATGTTTTCGGGGTGGATTTGTGTTGTCATTTGGCCGTCATCAACCACTTGTGTTGTTGTAACCATATATCCCTTCTGAACAACTGACAATACGTGACTAACAAAACACAAAAAAAAAAAAACACTTTCAGACGTGTAATGAATATGAGGCATGTACACACAAAATTAAAATCACAACAATTTTGTGATTTTTTTTAATTTTTATTTTTTTTATATTGTACATAACGGTACCTTTTGAGAAGAATTGACAAGGTGGCAACCAACAAGACTGGTTTATATATGTT
This sequence comes from Oncorhynchus clarkii lewisi, assembly GCF_045791955.1. Lineage (NCBI taxonomy): Eukaryota > Metazoa > Chordata > Actinopteri > Salmoniformes > Salmonidae > Oncorhynchus > Oncorhynchus clarkii. The sequence goes on along the minus strand of NC_092177.1, from coordinate 5,833,680 downwards.
TATATATTGTCGAGTAAAGGTTTAGTCACCTGAATTCAGTCATGAAAAAAGCTAATCCAAATGTAAATGTGAAGTGATTAGACTACAATCTCTGTTGTAAGGTAAATGGGTACACCTGCATATATTGGTGAGTGTGTGTGTGTGTGCAGTGTGTGTGCAGCGAGTGTGTGTGCAGCGAGTGTGTGTGTGTGCAGCTAGTGTGTGTGTGTGTGTGTGTGCATTTTTTTTTGGTGCATGTATGTATACTGGCATGCACCTTGCCAGAATATTTTATGTACACACACGTATCTTGTATAAAAATCTATATATGATATACCTGCTATATAATATATATGCTTGTAAATTAGTCATTGGTGGGTGTCGGTTGGAGGTCGCTTGGAGAGAAAGCTTAAACGCTTGCCAGCAGTATAGTATTGATCAACTCTGTGTTGTCATGCCTTTGTAAAATATCCCATGAAAATGACCTTCCATACATGGTGAAACCATTTATTTTCTTGTCATGGAATTTGACCTGAACCATTAAATATTGAGTCGTCAAAAGTAAGTTCGGACTACGCTTGAGTTTCTTCCTTCTGTACGGAGACAAATCTAACCCGTGTAGAGATAACATGAACCTCTAACACCCAACTATAATATCTTCATGCTGTTGCAAGCTCTATACACGTCTTCTTTAATCAACCCCGTCGCCATTACAGTAGACTCTTTTTCCATTCAATAGTAAAAAAATGTTGTTTTTTTTGCCATGTGATTCGAATGTATACGAATGTATACAACAATGTGAAGTACAAATGAGCAGATAAATATCTACATATCTTCAGAAATCATAACGTGTTTATAAATCGACAAGACGTGTCCCTGGCAATACGTCTCTATACACAGAATCACAGCAACACATGCAATACAAGACAGTACAATACATTACAGTACAGACCAGAGATATGAAACATATCCTTGGTCTAGGTTTTCCCTTCCTCTGGATAGCTTGGAATTCAGACCTGTATGTCTTGCTAAAGAGTGGCAAGGAGTGGAATGATAACATACACAGGTCTGGGATCCAGGCTACATCTGTGGGGGCATCATCTCAGAATGAAGAGACATGACTTCCCACCTGGACTGTCTACAGAGCTAACCAACCCTGTTTCGTTACTGTGTTCTCACCTGGACTGTCTACAGAGCTAACCAACCCTGTTTCGTTACTGTGTTCTCACCTGGACTGTCTACAGAGCTAACCAACCCTGTTTTGTTACTTTGTTCTCACCTGGACTGTCTACAGAGCTAACCAACCATGTTGTGTATGAAGCTAACCAAACATGTTGTGTATGAAGCTAACCAAGCCTGTTTTGTTACTGTGTACGAAGCTTACCAACTTCAGTTTTTTTACAGTGTATGAAGCTAATCAACCCAGTTTTGTTCCTGTGTACGAAGCTAACCAACTTCAGTTTTTTTACTGTGTATGAAGCTAATCAACTCTGTTTTGTTACAGTGTATGAAGCTAACCAACCCAGTTTTGTTCCTGTGTATGAAGCTAATCAACCCAGTTTTGTTACTGTGTATGAAGCTAATTAACCCAGTTTTGTTACTGTGTATGAAGCTAATCAACCCAGTTTTGTTGCTGTGTACAAAGCTAATCAACCCTGCTTTGTTACTGTGTATGAAGCTAATCAACTCTGCATTGCCTTCATTGATTATGCAGGGCTAATGTGTGTGACAGCTTTAATTTGACATAGACTCACTTTGCTTCAGGAACTCCTCTGCAGCAGTACTACAGTTAAATACCCCTGAGCCAAACACAGTACCTGGGACTGCAGCAGTACTACAGTAACAGCTTCTTAGGGATAGGGGGCAGTATTCAGAAGTTTGGATGACGGAGGTTCCCAACGTAAACTGCCTGTTACTCAGGCCCAGAAGCTAGTATATGCATATACATGGTAGTATTGGATAGAAAACACTCTAAAGTTTCTAAAACTGTTAAAATGATGTCTGTAAGTATAACATAACTGATTTGGCAGGCAAAACCCCGATGACAATCCATCCAGGAAAAAAATGTTTTGAGGTCATTGGATTTTCCAATGCTTTTCTATGGGGAAGCCAAGTTATTAGGACCCAGACTGCAGTTCCTACAGCTTCCACTAGATGTCAACAGTCTTTAGAAATTGTTCAATGTTTTTTTTTTTTTAAATGAAGAAGTAGTCGTATTCTTTCTAAGTGTCACTCAGGTGGACTCTAGTCTTTTGGTACGTGTGAACAGGAGCGCGCTCCGTGTTGTTTTTCTCCAGTATTGGAAACAGTTTATTCCGTCTTAAATTTGATTGATTATTTACATTTCAGGTTACCTGAGGTTGGATTAGAAACATTGTTTGAAATGTTTGGACCAAGTTTACAGGTAACTTATTAGATACTTTGTAGGCATGTTGGAACCGGTGTATTTCTGAATAAAACGCGCCAAATAAAATGACATTTTTGGGACATAAAGAAGGACTTTATCGAACAAAACGACCATTCATTGCGTAACTGAGACCTCTGGGATTGCAAAATGATGAAGATCTTCAAAGGTAAGTGATTTATTTGAATGCTATTTCTGACTTTTGTGATGCATCTGTTTGGTTGGAAAATGTTTTTCATGCTTTTGTTTATGGGGTGCTGTCCTCAGATAATCGCATGGTCTGCTTTTGCCGTAAAGGCTTTTTGAAATTTGACAAAGCGCCTGGATTAACAAGAAGTTCATCTTTAAGGTCACAGTTGCAAATGGGAACTTGTTCTCACCTGGCCAACTTGGTTTGTGAATGAGGTGTGTGTATGAGGTATGTGTGTGTGTGAATGAGGTGTGTGTGTGTGTGTGTGTGTGTGTGTGTGTGTGTGTGTGTGTGTGTGTGTGTGTGTGTGTGTGTGAATGAGGTGTGTGTATAAGTATAACACTTGTATTTTTTATGAATGTTCATTTGACTATTTCTGTATTTTGAATTTAGAGCTCTGCAATTTCACCGGGTGTTGTGGAAGTGTGTCGCTATCAGAACGCCTGCTTCAGAAAGGTTTTAAATACCACTGGGCCAAACACAGTACCTGGAGACACTTTGGCTCAATGCTCTACTACTTTACTACTGTGATATCAATACAAAGGGACAAGAAGAGAATACATTTTTATTTTATCTCCATCATGTGCTTAGGGAAGGGAACTATGTTTATTAGTAAACGTGCTCTATTCAATGTGTATCGCAGAAGTTCAGTGTGACACCGTGATTGATATTTAAAGGCAATGTTCTCGCGTTGTTGTCATAGTAGAATGTATTATATGATGGTATACATTGTGGACAGGAAAGACACATGTACAATACACGTACAGAATCATAGCATACTGGCATTACAGCATTACAGCAGATGACCAATCCCCAGATGTTCAAATACTTGTTAAAAAGATGACCATACTAGAGATGTCTGCATAGCATTAATTTAATTCACCACAATACTATCACGTACGTACAGTACTTGTTAGCAGCAATATTATACATCGGTTGGTGTCATTTACAAGCCTGCAGTGTACACTGTAGAACACCGCATCCCAAATTGCACCCTATTCCCTGTACAGAGCACAACTGTTGACCAGGGCCAATAAATGATCTGCCAACAAGCTAAAATGGTTCTCATTATAAGCCTACTTATTTCTGAAGGTGTGATGCGGCCTGGGAGAGCATTGGGTGAACATATAGAGATTGTCAAACAGTACACTCATTTCAAATTGTAATTAAACTGGCCATCAGGTACCTTGAGGCTGTTTAGTCAACAGCAGGGCTACTAATTAATAGAAGATGACCTTTGGATTAATATGTGCTGAATTATTCATATTTGTGGGGGGGAAATTGCTTCCAAGACATACCAATGATGTCCAGGAGACACTGCAGTGTAAACAGACGTAGACATTTCAGAAAGGGGGTTCAAAGACTTCCAGAGATTCCAATCAATCACCATCTCCATCATTCCAATCCAACAGCTCCCCACCAATCACCATCTCCATCATTCCAATCCCACAGCTCCCACCAATCACCATCTCCATCATTCCAATCCCACAGCTCCCCACCAATCACCATCTCCTTCATTCCAATTCCACAGCTCACCACCAATCATCTTCATTCCAGTCCAACAGCTCCCCACCAATCACCATCTCCATCATTCCAATGACACAGATCCCACCAATCACCATCTCCATCATTCCAAACCCACAGCTCCCCACCAATCACCATCTCCATCATTCCAATTCCACAGTTCCCCACCAATCATCTTCATTCCAGTCCAACAGCTCCCCACCAGTCACCATCTCCATCATTCCAATGACACAGCTCCCACCAATCACCATCTCCATCATTCCAATGACACAGCTCCCACCAATCACCAGCTCCATCATTCCAATACCACAGCTCCCCACCAATCACCATCTCCATCATTCCAATCCCACTGCTCCCCACCAATCACTATCTCCATCATTTCAATGACACAGCTCCCACCAATCACCATCTCCATTATTCCAATCCCACAGCTCCCCACCAATCACCATCTCGATCATTCCGATCAATCATTCCCCAACAATCACCATCTTCATCATTCCAATATATCAGCTCCCCACCAATCACCATCTCCACCATTCCAGTCCCACAACTCCCCACAAATCATCTTCATTCCAGTCCAACAGCTCCCACCAATCACCATCTCCATCAATGACACAGCTCCCCACCAATCACCATCTTCATCATTCCAATCCCACGGCTCCCCACCAATCGCCATCTCCATCATTCCAATCCCACAGCTCCCACCGATCACCATCTCCATCATTCCAATGACCCAGCTCCCCAGCAATCACCATCTTCATCACTCAAATCCCACAGCTCCCCACCAATCACCATCTCCATCATTCCATTCCCACAGCTCCCCACCAATCATCTTCATTCCTGTCCCACAAATCCCCACCAATCACCATCTCCATCATTCCATTCCCACAGCTCCCCACCAATCATCTTCATTCCAGTCCCACAGCTCCCCACCAATCACCATCCCCCTCATTCCATTCCCACAGCTCCCCACCAATCACCATCTCCATTATTCCAGTCCCACAGCTCCCCACCAATCATCTTCATTCCAGTCCCACAGCTCCCCACCAATCACCATCTCCACCATTCCAATGCCACAGCTCCCCACCAATCACCATCTCCATCATACAAGTCACACAGCTCACCAATAATCACCATCTCCATCATTCCAGTCCCACAGCTCCCCACCAATCACCATCTCCATCATTCCATTCCCACAGCTCCCCACCAATCATCTTCATTCCAGTCCCACAGCTCCCCACCAATCACCATCTCCCTCATTCCATTCCCACAGCTCCCCACCAATCACCATCTCCATCATTCCAGTCCCACAGCTCCCCACCAATCATCTTCATTCCAGTCCCACAGCTCCCCACCAATCACCATCTCCACCATTCCAATGCCACAGCTCCCCACCAATCACCATCTCCATCATACAAGTCACACAGCTCACCAATAATCACCATCTCCCTCATTCCATTCCCACAGCTCCCCACCAATCACCATCTCCATCATTCCAGTCCCACAGCTCCCCACCAATCATCTTCATTCCAGTCCCACAGCTCCCCACCAATCACCATCTCCACCATTCCAATGCCACAGCTCCCCACCAATCACCATGAACATCATACAAGTCACACAGTTTACCAATAATCACCATCTCCATCATTCCAATCCCACAGGTCCCCACCAATCACCATCTCCATCATTCCAGTCCCACAGCTCCCCACCAATCACCATCTCCATAATTCCATTCCCACAGCTCCCCACTAATCATCTTCATTCCAGTACCACAGCTCCCCACCAATCACCATCTCCCTCATTCCATTCCCACAGCTCCCCACCAATCACCATCTCCATCATTCCAGTCCCACAGCTCCCCAACAATCATCTTCATTCCAGTCCCACAGCTCCCCACCAATCACCTTCTCCACCATTCCAATGCCACAGCTCCCCACCAATCACCATCTCCATCATACAAGTCACACAGCTCACCAATAATCACCATCTCCATCATTCCAATCCCACAGCTCCCCACCAATCACCATCTCCATCATTCCAGTCCCAAAGCTCCCCACCAATCACCATCTCCATCATTCCAGTCCCACAGCTCCCCTCCAATTATTTTCATTCCAGTCCCACAGCTCCCCACCAATCACCATCTCCATCATTCCAATCCCACAGCTCCCCACCAATCACCATCGCCATCATTCCAATCCCACAGCTCCCCACCAATCACCATCTCCATCATTCCAATCCCACAGCTCCCCACCAATCACCATCTCCATCATTCCAATCCCACAGCTCCCCACCAATCACCATCTCCATCATTCCAATCCCACAGCTCCCAACCAATCACCATCTCCATCATTCCAATCCCACAGTTCCACACCAATCACCATCTCCCTCATTCCATTCCCACAGCTCCCCATCAATCATCTTCATTCCAGTTCCACAGCTCCCACCAATCACCATCTCCACCATTCAAATCCCAAGGCTCCCCACCAATCACCATCTCCATCATTCCAATCCCACAGCTCCCCACCAATCACCATTTCCATCATTCCATTCCCACAGCTCCACACCAATCATCTTCATTCCAATCCCACAGCTCCCCACCAATCACCATCTCCATCATTCCAATCCCACAGCACCCCACCAATCACCATCTCCATCATTCCATTCCCACAGCTCCCCACCAATCATCTTCATTCCAGTCCCACAGCTCCCCACCAATCACCATCTCCCTCATTCCATTCCCACAGCTCCCCACCAATCACCATCTCCATCATTCCAGTCCCACAGCTCCCCACCAATCATCTTCATTCCAGTTCCACAGCTCCCCACCAATCACCATCTCCATCATTCCAGTCCCACAGCTCCCCACCAATCACCATCTCCATCATTCCAGTCCCACAGCTCCCCACCAATCATCTTCATTCCAGTCCCACAGCTCCCCACCAATCACCATCTCCATCATTCCAATCCCACAGCTCCCCACCAATCAACATCGCCATCATTCCAGTCCCACAGCTCCCCACCAATCACCATCTCCATCATTCCAATCCCACAGCTCCCCACCAATCACCATCTCCATCATTCCAATCCCACAGCTCCCCACCAATCACCATCTCCATCATTCCAATCCCACAGCTCCCCACCAATCACCATCTCCATCATTCCATTCCCACAGCTCCCCACCAATCATCTTCATTCCAGTCCCACAGCTCCCCACCAATCACCATTTCCATCATTCCATTCCCACAGCTCCACACCAATCATCTTCTTTCCAATCCCACAGCTCCCCACCAATCACCATCTCCATCATTCCAATCCCACAGCTCCCCACCAATCACCATCTCCATCATTCCATTCCCACAGCTCCCCACCAATCATCTTCATTCCAGTCCCACAGCTCCCCACCAATCACCATCTCCATAATTCCAATCCCACAGCTCCCCACCAATCAACATCGCCATCATTCCAGTCCCACAGCTCCCCACCAATCACCATCTCCATCATTCCAATCCCACAGCTCCCCACCAATCACCATCTCCATCATTCCAATCCCACAGCACCCCACCAATCACCATCTCCATCATTCCATTCCCACAGCTCCCCACCAATCATCTTCATTCCAGTCCCACAGCTCCCCACCAATCACCATCTCCCTCATTCCATTCCCACAGCTCCCCACCAATCATCTTCATTCCAGTCCCACAGCTCCCCACCAATCACCATCTCCATCATTCCAATCCCACAGCTCCCCACCAATCACCATCTCCATCATTCCAATCCCACAGCACCCCACCAATCACCATCTCCATCATTCCATTCCCACAGCTCCCCACCAATCATCTTCATTCCAGTCCCACAGCTCCCCACCAATCACCATCTCCCTCATTCCAGTCCCACAGCTCCCCACCAATCATCTTCATTCCAGTCCCACAGCTCCCCACCAATCACCATCTCCATCATTCCAATCCCACAGCTCCCCACCAATCAACATCGCCATCATTCCAGTCCCACAGCTCCCCACCAATCACCATCTCCATCATTCCAATCCCACAGCTCCCCACCAATCACCATCTCCATCATTCCAATCCCACAGCTCCCCACCAATCACCATCTCCATCATTCCATTCCCACTGCTCCCCACCAATCATCTTCATTCCAGTCCCACAGCTCCCCACCAATCACCATCTCCATCATTCCAATCCCACAGCTCCCCACCAATCACCATCTCCATCATTCCAATCCCACAGCTCCCAACCAATCACCATCTCCATCATTCCAATCCCACATTTCCCCACCAATCACCATCTCCATCATTCCATTCCCACAGCTCCCCACCAATCATCTTCTTTCCAGTCCCACAGCTCCCCACCAATCACCATCTCCATCATTCCATTCCCACAGCTCCCCATCAATCATCTTCATTCCAGTTCCACAGCTCCCACCAATCACCATCTCCACCATTCCAATCCCACAGCTCCCCACCAATCACCATCTCCATCATTCCAATCCCACAGCTCCCCACCAATCACCATCTCCATCATTCCAATCTCACAGCTCCCCACCAATCACCATTTCCATCATTCCATTCCCACAGCTCCCCACCCATCATCTTCATTCCAATCCCACAGCTCCCCACCAATCACCATCTCCATCATTCCAATCCCACAGCTCCCCATCAATCACCATCTCCATCATTCCATTCCCACAGCTCCCCACCAATCATCTTCATTCCAGTCCCACAGCTCCCCACCAATCACCATCTCCATCATTCCAATCCCACAGCTCCCCACCAATCACCATCTCCATCATTCCATTCCCACAGCTCCCCACCAATCATCTTCATTCCAATCCCACAGCTCCCCACCAATCACCATCTCCATCATTCCATTCCCACAGCTCCCCACCAATCATCTTCATTCCAATCCCACAGCTCCCCACCAATCACCATCTCCATCATTCCAATCCCACAGTTCCCCACCAATCACCATCTCCATCATTCCAATCCCACAGCTCCCCATCAATCACCATCTCCATCATTCCATTCCCACAGCTCCCCACCAATCATCTTCATTCCAGTCCCACAGCTCCCCACCAATCACCATCTCCATCATTCCAATCCCACAGCTCCCCACCATTCACCATCTCCATCATTCCATTCCCACAGCTCCCCACCAATCATCTTCATTCCAATCCCACAGCTCCCCACCAATCACCATCTCCATCATTCCATTCCCACAGCTCCCCACCAATCATCTTCATTCCAATCCCACAGCTCCCCACCAATCACCATCTCCATCATTCCAATCCCACAGTTCCCCACCAATCACCATCTCCATCATTCCAATCCCACAGCTCCCCACCAATCACCATCTCCATCATTCCATTCCCACAGCTCCCCACCAATCATCTTCATTCCAGTCCCACAGCTCCCCACCAATCACCATCTCCATCATTCCATTCCCACAGCTCCCCACCAATCATCTTCATTCTAGTCCCACAGCTCCCCACCAATCATCATCTCCATCATTCCAGTCCCACAGCTCCCCACCAATCATCTTCATTCCAGTCCCACAGCTCCCCACCAATCATCATCTCCATCAATCCAATTCCACCGAAAAATGGCAGCATATGCAAAGTAATAAAGGCCTGAAGTGGGAGATAATATAAGATTCTACCATTAATGAATTAATGAGAAAGAGAATATGAATCAGAGGAAATCAAACAACCATATTATGTCCAAATGGCTCCCTATGTCCTATATAGTGTCCCAAATGACCCCCTACTCCCTATATAGTGTCTCAAATGGCCCCCTATTCCTTAAATAGTGCCCTGGTCCTTTGTCAGAGGTAGTGCACTTTATAGGGAATATGGTGCCATTTGAGACGTAGTCCTATAGTTTAAGTATGTCACGGATATCCCCGGTACTGCTGCTCATTCTGTTTACCAGTTCCGGAGGTCTAAGTCACAGGCTTTCTAGGATTCACTGAACGGGATTCATTATCATCAATCCCAGACTGTCTTGTCTGATTACACACACCTGGTTCCCATTTCCCCTGATTAGTATGTTATACTGTATATGAGCCCTCTGTTCCCTCTGTCTTTGTCAGTTATTGTCCACATGTCCGTTGGTCTTGTGAGTACCTATGCATTGGTGCAGCTGTTATGCTGTGTGCTATATATATATTGTGTATTACGGGTATCGTCCCGTGTCGTTCAACGGGGTTTACCCTTGTTCTTTTGTTTGGGTACAGCCCAGTGTTTTTGTATATGTGTTTGTTTTATGTGCATTAAAAACCACTGTTGTGTATTCCTGCGCCTGTCTCCAAAATCCTTTATACCTGCGTGAAAATTTAAAGGAATGCAGACCATCCTCGCTCAAATAGGATTATAGAGCCCACATCTTCATCACCTCAATACACTGGTGTCTGCTAGTCTGTCAGTCAACACATCTTCATCACCTCAATACACTGGTGTCTGCTAGTCTGTTAGGCAACACATCTTCATCACCTCAATACACTAGTGTCTGCTAGTCTGTTAGGCAACACATCTTCATCACCTCAATACACTAGTGTCTGCTAGTCTGTCAGGCAACACATCTTCATCACCTCAGTACACTGGAGTCTGCTAGTCTGTCAGGCAACACATCTTCATCACCTCAGTACACTGGAGTCTGCTAGTCTGTCAGGCAACACATCTTCATCACCTCAATACACTGGTGTCTGCTAGTCTGTTAGGCAACACATCTTCATCACCTCAGTACACTGGAGTCTGCTAGTCTGTCAGGCAACACATCTTCATCACCTCAATACACTGGTGTCTGCTAGTCTGTCAGGCAACACATTTTCATCACATCAATACACTTGTGTCTGCTAGTCTGTCAGGCAACACATCTTCATCACCTCAATACACTGGTGTCTGCTAGTCTGTCAGGCAACACATCTTCATCACCTCAATACACTGGTGTCTGCTAGTCTGTCAGGCAACACATCTTCATCACCTCAATACACTGGAGTCTGCTAGTCTGTCAGGCAACACATTACGGAAGCAACACATCTTCATCACCTCATTACACTGGAGTCTGTTAGTCTGTCAGGCAACACATTACGGAGCAACACGTTTTCATCACCTCAATACACTGCAGTATGTTAGTCTGTCAGGCAACACATTACGGAGCAACACATTTTCATCACCTCAATACACTGCAGTATGTTAGTCTGTCAGGCAACACATTACGGAGCAACACATTTTCATCACCTCAATACACTGCAGTATGTTAGTCTGTCAGGCAACACATTACGGAACCAACACATCTTCATCATTAGACTGTCAGGTAACACATTACAGAAGCAACACATTTTCGTCACCTCAATACACTGCAGTATGTTAGTCTGTCAGGCAACACATTACGGAAGCAACACATCTCAATGCAATACACTGCAGTATGTTAGTCTGTCCGACAACGCATTGTGGAAAAAACACTTCTTCATCATCTCAATGAGCACGTTTCTGCTAGCCTGTCAGGCAACACATTATGGAGCAACACGTTTTCATCACCTCAACACACTGAAGTCTGCTAGCCGGTCAGGTAACACATTACGGAAGCAACACATTTCATCAACTCAATGCAGTACACTGCAGTATGTTAGACTTTCAGGCAACACATTACAGAAGCAACACATCTTCATCACCTCAGTACACTGCAGTCTGTTAGCCTGTCAGGCAACACGTTTTGGAGGCAATATATCTTCATCACCTCAGTACACTGCAGTCTGTTAGCCTGTCAGGCAATGCGTTATGTTAGTGGTACTTCATTATCATATGAGAAAATAAGATCATTACTGATTGAACTGGAATGAAAGGTTTCTTAACAATCACATGGTACGTTCTGCTTTCGTGGAAAATGACATGTATTCAACTGTGAAATATGTAAGCAGTGTGATAGCACTGAAATCCCCCTGCAGCAGTTGTTTGTCTTCTGTTTTAATTAAAAGACATGTTCAGAGGGCAGAGGGCAGAGGGCAGTATGGGCAGAGGGCAGAGGGCAGAGGGCAGTATGGGCAGAGGGCAGAGGGCAGTATGGGCAGAGGGCAGTATGGGCAGAGGGCAGAGGGCAGTATGGGCAGAGGGCAGTATGGGCAGAGGGCAGTATGGGCAGTATGGGCAGAGGGCAGTATGGGCAGTATGGGCAGAGGACAGAGGGCAGTATGGGCAGAGGGCAGAGGCCAGTATGGGCAGAGGGCAGTATGGGCAGAGGGCAGTATGGGCAGAGGGCAGAGGGCAGTATGCCTGACACCCACGTTTAAGTACAACATCTCTAGCAGTGTGCAGGTAAGCATGTCTTGGAGCATAGCGGCTGTTTCGTACACTATAACTTCGTACACTATGTACGGAACAGATTGCCTCCCATACATCTAGCTTACTAGATATTATTTTACTGTGGTTTGTCTGGTTCGTTACATGGTAGAATTTGGTATGTTACCTTTTTCTCGTCGTTAATCTCATTTCATTTTTATTTATTTATTTTGTATTTTTTGGCTAACAGTCAAGCCTAGCGCAAAGCAAGGCTAGCTATTTAAATCGTTGTTGATCACAAACTTGCACAGCTAAGCTACACAAAAAACATGTATCCAACCATAACAGTGTTACAGTGCCTTGCGAAAGTATTCGGCCCCCTTGAACTTTGCGACCTTTTGCCACATTTCAGGCTTCAAACATGAAGATATAAAACTGTATTTTTTTGTGAAGAATCAACAACAAGTGGGACACAATCATGAAGTGGAACGACATTTATTGGATATTTCAAACTTTTTTAACAAATCAAAAACTGAATAATTGGGCGTGCAAAATTATTCAGCCCCCTTAAGTTAATACTTTGTAGCGCCACCTTTTGCTGCGATTACAGCTGTAAGTCGCTTGGGGTATGTCTCTATCAGTTTTGCACATCGAGAGACTGAAATGTTTTCCCATTCCTCCTTGCAAAACAGCTCGAGCTCAGTGAGGTTGGATGGAGAGCATTTGTGAACAGCAGTTTTCAGTTCTTTCCACAGATTCTCGATTGGATTCAGGTCTGGACTTTGACTTGGCCATTCTAACACCTGGATATGTTTATTTTTGAACCATTCCATTGTAGATTTTGCTTTATGTTTTGGATCATTGTCTTGTTGGAAGACAAATCTCCGCCCCAGTCTCAGGTCTTTTGCAGACTCCATCAGGTTTTCTTCCAGAATGGTCCTGTATTTGGCTCCATCCATCTTCCCATCAATTTTAACCATCTTCCCTGTCCCTGCTGAAGAAAAGCAGGCCCAAACCATGATGCTGCCACCACCATGTTTGACAGTGGGGATGGTGTGTTCAGCTGTGTTGCTTTTACGCCAAACATAACGTTTTGCATTGTTGCCAAAAAGTTCCATTTTGGTTTCATCTGACCAGAGCACCTTCTTCCACATGTTTGGTGTGTCTCCCAGGTGGCTTGTGGCAAACTTTAAACGACACTTTTTATGGATATCTTTAAGAAATGGCTTTCTTCTTGCCACTCTTCCATAAAGGCCAGATTTGTGCAATATACGACTGATTGTTGTCCTATGGACAGAGTCTCCCACCTCAGCTGTAGATCTCTGCAGTTCATCCAGAGTGATCATGGGCCTCTTGGCTGCATCTCTGATCAGTCTTCTCCTTTTATGAGCTGAAAGTTTAGAGGGACGGCCAGGTCTTGGTAGATTTGCAGTGGTCTGATACTCCTTCCATTTCAATATTATCGCTTGCACAGTGCTCCTTGGGATGTTTAAAGCTTGGGAAATCTTTTTGTATCCAAATTCGGCTTTAAACTTCTTCACAACAGTATCTCGGACCTGCCTGGTGTGTTCCTTGTTCTTCATGATGCTCTCTGCGCTTTTAACGGACCTCTGAGACTATCACAGTGCAGGTGCATTTATACGGAGACTTGATTACACACAGGTGGATTGTATTTATCATCATTAGTCATTTAGGTCAACATTGGATCATTCAGAGATCCTCACTGAACTTCTGGAGAGAGTTTGCTGCACTGAAAGTAAAGGAGCTGAATAATTTTGCACGCCCAATTTTTCAGTTTTTGATTTGTTAAAAAAGTTTGAAATATCCAATAAATGTCGTTCCACTTCATGATTGTGTCCCACTTGTTGTTGATTCTTCACAAAAAAATACAGTTTTATATCTTTATGTTTGAAGCCTGAAATGTGGCAAAAGGTCGCAAAGTTCAAGGGGGCCGAATACTTTCGCAAGGCACTGTATGTTTATCAGTAGCATACCACGGCTGGCTTGCTTCTGAAGCTAAGCAGGGTTGGTCCTGGTCAGTTCCTGGATGGGAGACCAGATGCTGCTGGAAGTGGTGTTGGAGGGCCAGTAGCAGGCACTCTTTCCTCTAGTCTAAAAAATGCCCCAGGGCAGTGATTGGGGACACTGCCCTGTGTAGGGTGCTGTCTTTCGGATGGGACGTTAAACGTGTGTCCTGACTCTCTGAGGTCATTAAAGATCCCATGGCACTTATCGTAGGGGTGTTAACCCTGGTGTCCTGGCTAAATTCCCAAATCCGTCCCTCAAACCATCACGGTCACCTAATAATCCCCAGTTTATAATTGGCTGATTCATCCTCTCTCCTGTAACTATTCCCCAGGTCGTTGCTGTAAATGAGAATGTGTTCTCAGTCAACTTACCTGGTAAAATAACAGATGAATAAAAGTTTCAAATGGACCAGAACAAAGTGTGATATGAAAATAACTACCAGTGCTGTGTGTTGATCATGTATGTATCCACACCTCCTCCTTCTGATAATAATGGCACAAATTTGGTCTTTGACTCATTTCCCTATTAATTTCAGTTGCTGGGCGAGTCTAGAAAACAGTCAGAACGTACTTTCAATAGTATACTTGTCGAACAATGGCAAACCAAAATAGGAGGGAAAGACAAAGAGAGAAACAAGAAGAAAATCAATTGCAATTACGTGGTCAGATAATAGGCATCAAGGTGTTGTTCTGGGACACCCAAAAGAGAGGTGACAGAAAACCAATTCACACACTGCAAACATTTCAATGTTACTCGCCAGGCACATTTCACATGGATTTAATGTCACAGAGAGAAGGAAAATAAATGTTTTTGTGTGTCTCTTCTTCTGGCTGTGATTCATTACATGGCGTCTTGTTGTTTTTTTGTTATGATAGATGCTTGCATATTCTCCCGAGTTTGAACTTGATTAGTCTTGTTTTTGTTTATTGTTTTTATCACAAATAAACAAAAAGAAACACTGTTCAGATAAAACCTTTTCTCAGAGTGATGTTAGACCCATCACCCCCCTTCCCTAAAGTCTCAAAGGGGTCACCTTAAGACCCCCCCCCTCCCCCTTCAGACCCATTACCCCTCCCCCTTCAGACCCATCACCCCTCCCCCTTCAGACCCATCACCCCTCCCCCTTCAGACTCATAACCCCTCCCCCTTCAGACCCACCCCCCTCCCCCTACAGACCCATTACCCCTCCCCCTTCAGACCCATCACCCCTCCCCCTTCAGACCCATCACCCCTCCCCCTTCAAACACATCACCCCTCCCCCTACAGACCCAACACCCCTCCCCCTTCAGACTCATAACCCCTCCCCCTTCAGACCCACCCCCCTCCCCCTACAGACTCATAACCCCTCCCCCTTCAGACACATCACCCCTCCCCCTTCAGACCCATCACCCCTCCCCCTTCAGACACATCACCCCTCCTCCTACAGACCCATCACCCCTCCCCCTTCAGACCCATCACCCCTCCCCCTTCAGACCCATCACCCCTCCCCCTACAGACCCATGCCCCCTCCCCCTCCCCCTTCAGACCCATCACCCCTCCCTCTTCAGACCCATCACCCCTCCACCTACATACCCATCCCCCCTCCCCTTCAGACCCATAACCCCTCCCCCTACAGACCCATCACCCCCCTCCCCCTAGTCTCAAAGGGGTCACCTTCAGATCCATCATCCCCCTCCCCCTACAGTCTCAAAGGGAACACCTTGAGATCAATCACCCCCCTCCCCCTAGTCTCAAAGGGAACACCTTGAGATCAATCACCCCCCCTCCCCCTAGTCTCAAAGGGGTCACCTTCAGATCCATCACCCCCCTCCCCCTAGTCTCAAAGGGAACACCTTGAGATCAATCACCCCCCTCCCCCTAGTCTCAAAGGGGTCACCTTCAGATCCATCACCCCCCTCCCCCTACAGTCTCAAAGGGGTCACCTTCAGTGGCTGCCTCCCCATATCCTGTCTCACATCAAGATGACTGCCATCCCCATCTCCTGATTAACATAATGATGACTGCCTCCCTATCTCCTGATTAACATAATGATGACTGCCTCCCTATCTCCTGATTAACATAATGATGACTGCCAGCCCCACCTCCTGATTAACATAATGATGACTGCCTCCTCATCTCCTGATTAACATAATGATGACTGCCAGCCTCATCTCCTGATTAACATAATGATGACTGCCTCCCCCATCTCCTGATTAACATAATGATGACTGCCTCCCCATTTCCTGATTAACATAATAATGACTGCCATCCCTATCTCCTAATTAACGTAAAGATGACTGCATCACAAACCAGCCAGTGCGTAGGATATGCACACCTTATTCTGCATTAAAAAAGTTGAATCTCTTTATGAAAGTTTCAATGTGGAGCATACTTAGTATTGACCCCATGGCCACCATGTACAATATGTTAATGAATATTCATCAGGTATTGTGTAGGGGTGACTGTCATTATGTGGTTGAACTTTTTTGACTCTACTTCTTGAACTGTGTTAACTTTTCTTCCTTCTTTACTGATCGTCAAGAACTTCCAGACTGAATGCATTGACAGACTGAATGCAATGAGAGACTGAATGCTATGAGAGACTGAATGCAATGGGAGACTGAATGCAATGAGAGACTGAATGCATTGACAAGCTGAATGCAATGAGAGAATGAATGCAATGACAGACTGAATGCAATGAGAGACTGAATGCAATGGCAGACTGCATTTAATGAGAAAATTAATGCAATGAGAGACTGAATGCAATGAGAGAATGAATGCAATAACAGACTGAATGCAATGAGAGTGAATGCAATGACAGACTGAATGCAATGAGAGAGTGAATGCAATGACAGACTGAATGCAATGAGAGACTGAATGCATTGAGAGAATGAATGCAATGAGAGAGTGAATTTAATGAGATACTGAATGCAATGAGAGAGTGAATGCAATGAGAGAATTAAAGTAATGAGAGAGTGAATGCAATGAGAATGAACGTAATGAGAGAATGAATGCATTGTTGTATTCAGCAGTCGGCTCACAGAGTCTGTGAAAACACGTGTCTTTGTGTAGAAAGTAACACGCCTTTGTGTAGAAAGTTATGTATAGAACCAAGGCAGCAGTGTTTCTGCTGTAGCTAACATTCTTCAACAGTCAGTTCATATCCTCTGACTGTTCTCCTATTCTCTAAAGAGCAACCCTAATCCGCGTTGAGACCCCGGTACGTATTAACAACGTAACACTCACCCCCTCCATTAATTATTTGGCGGGAGTAGGATCTCCTGTGTCCATGGCTTTGAAATAGGATGAGCCTCCCTTGTTTGAGTCCCAAATGGCAACCTATTCCTTATATCAGTGCACTACTACCAGAGCAGCCTTGGTTAAAGAGTAGTGTACTATAAAGGGAATAGGGTGCCATTTGTAAACATAGCCTCGCCCCTCACCTTTTAAGAGGAACTTGCCAATACAGTGTCCATGTCAGGACACACTCAGCCTCAAGCCTCACACACCAGACAGGCCTTGTCACCATGCCACTAAGGACTGGGTTCCCAGACCCAAATTAAGACAACTCCTACTACTGCTAATCATGCAATACTGAATGGAGAATATCCATTAACCCCTCTAGAGTCTAATTAGTATAATAATCTAATTAGTATAGTAATAAAAATCCTCGTAAAAAAATATGTCAGTTTAAGCTAGAGATATCATCTTGGGACTCGTCTGAAGTTGGTGCAGCCGATCTGCCGATGTCTGTCTGTAGTGTCCTAACAGTTTTGGATAAGCCTTTGTGGGAAGGTGAGACTCTCAGGAACACATGTATGTCAATTGTTTCGCTTAAGGATTTCTACAGGCCTCTTCTGAATGTCCCCCGATACCAGTAATAAAAAAAGAAATGAATGGAAGTACAATACATATATATACTGTACAGATGGAGACTGTTTAGTGCCAGAAATATGGGGTTAAATATCTGTAAAAAAATAAATAAAAACAAATAATGATGTTTCCGGAACTTTCTTATACCTCTCAGATACAGGACAGACACTTCAGAACAAACTTCCTTTAGATTTTGTTTTGGGACTATCTGTTGTTCTATGTAGTGAATCTGTTATTAAATGTGTTTTTTTGGGGGGGACTAATAGCAGTTTGGCCAAATAACGTCAAAAATGTGTTTTCGCAATTCTTGGGATACCTCAAAGGGTCTTAAAATTCTAAATGAAATAGCAAGGTGATCCTTGGTATGAACTTCTTTAAAAAAATCCATATAGCTTAGCAGCATCCCCCGATCCCCTTCCCCGGGGCTTAGACAGGGTTTAGACTGTAATGGGTTAAAAGTATCCTTTGAGTCTAGTATACGAGAAGTAATGTTTGTCTTGGAAACCAGCATTAAATGTTATATCTGTCCATTTGACCTGACTAATATAGCAGCAAGTAGCACAGATGTGTAAAATGGAGACATGATTGCTGGGGCGTCAGCGCGAGTCTGACATTGGAGAGTGGGGTGGGTTTGGGGTGGGACACATTGTGCTAGGTGGTCTGAAGACACAGACACATCTCCACATACAAATGGGCATATTTACAAGGCTATGGGGGCCCTTGCAGGAATCCTTACTCTGGTACAGTCCAATCAGTTCTTAGTGCCATTCATGCTGTGCTGAGTAATTCACGTGGATATATTCAATTAAGCAACCATTTTGTCCTCTTTCTCTGCTACTGTATGATTCATTTAGCTGTATTTTTCTACCTTCCGCTATGTCAGGTTGCTTCTACTGCTGCTCTACTTATCATATGGTTTGTAACTTAACTAACTATTTCAACTTATTGTATAGTTATTATACTGTAATAATAACCAGCAACACAGATCATCATGGCCGCCTCTCTCCTGCAGTTATTATACTGTAATAATTAATAATAACCAGCAGCACAGATCATCATGGCCGCCTCTCTCCTGCAGTTATTATACTGTAATAATTAATAATAACCAGCAGCACAGATCATCATGGCCGCCTCTCTCCTGCAGTTATTATACTGTAATAATAACCAGCAACACAAATCATCATGGCCGCCTCTCTCCTGCAGTTATTATACTGTAATAATAACCAGCAGCACAGATCATCATGGCCGCCTCTCTTTTGCAGTTATTATACTGTAATAATAACCAGCAACACAGATCATCATGGCCGCCTCTCTCCTGCAGTTATTATACTGTAATAATTAATAATAACCAGCAGCACAGATCATCATGGCCGCCTCTCTCCTGCAGTTATTATACTGTAATAATAACCAGCAACACAAATCATCATGGCCGCCTCTCTCCTGCAGTTATTATACTGTAATAATAACCAGCAGCACAGATCATCATGGCCGCCTCTCTTTTGCAGTTATTATACTGTAATAATAACCAGCAACACAAATCATCATGGCCGCCTCTCTCCTGCAGTTATTATACTGTAATAATAACCAGCAACACAGATCATCATGGCCGCCTCTCTCCTGCAGTTATTATACTGTAATAATAACCAGCAGCACAGATCATCATGGCCGCCTCTCTTTTGCAGTTATTATACTGTAATAATAACCAGCAACACAAATCATCATGGCCGCCTCTCTCCTGCAGTTATTATACTGTAATAATAACCAGCAACACAGATCATCATGGCCGCCTCTCTCCTGCAGTTATTATACTGTAATAATTAATAATAACCAGCAACACAAATCATCATGGCCGCCTCTCTCCTGCAGTTATTATACTGTAATAATAACCAGCAACACAGATCATCATGGCCGCCTCTCTCCTGCAGTTATTATACTGTAATAATTAATAATAACCAGCAACACAAATCATCATGGCCGCCTCTCTCCTGCAGTTATTATACTGTAATAATAACCAGCAACACAAATCATCATGGCCGCCTCTCTCCTGCAGTTATTATACTGTAATAATAACCAGCAGCACAGATCATCATGGCCGCCTCTCTCCTGCAGTTATTATACTGTAATAATAACCAGCAACACAGATCATCATGGCCGCCTCTCTCCTGCAGTTATTATACTGTAATAATAACCATCAACACAGATCATCATGGCCGCCTCTCTCCTGCAGTTATTATACTGTAATAATAACCAGCAACATAAATCATCATGGCCGCCTCTCTCCTACATGAAATGAATACACGCAATACACCTTATAGACTTAAGATGCTATCCTTTCATCAGAGATCATTCAGATTGATTCACACTGTGACAGATCATCAGTCTGTGAACTCTATATGAGTACTTGGCAGAGACACTTCTCACTCTCTGACCTGTTGGTTTGTGGCTTGTCACTCTCCTGACATAATCATGACAGCACCAAACAAAGTCTCAGCACATGGAACACACCTTCATGTCCCATAGTCACTGTGATGAAGTTAAAAAGCTAAGCCCGAAAGCACTCGCAATTTACCAGCTAGTTTGCCAGGGGTTGTGTGTGCGGGCAGTTGCCAATAACATCACTTACAGTTATTTGTCCTCTCTTCTTTTCTCCTCCGATTGGTAACTTGCTGACCCTGTGATGAAGACTAAGACAGTGAAATGTGCATCTAATTCGGTAGCTGACAAGTATTCTTGGTTTCAAAGCATTCACTATCTGTGTTTCTCTCCCAGCCAGAAGTACCCAGCGTTAGCAAGTTAGATCAAACATATAGATTCAGTGGTTGTAAAGATGGGGAGAGGTCTGTCTGTAATAAAGAGATGGGGAGAGGTCTGTCTGTAATAAAGAGATGGGGAGAGGTCTGTCTGTAATAAAGAGATGGGGAGAGGTCTGTCTGTAATAAAGAGATGGGGAGAGGTCTGTCTGTAATAAAGAGATGGGGAGAGATCTGTCTGTAATGAAGAGATGGGGAGAGGTCTGTCTGTAATGAAGAGATGGGGAGAGGTCTGTCCTTAATAAAGAGATGGGGAGAGGTCTGTCTGTAATAAAGAGATGGTGAGAGGTCTGTCTGTAATAAAGAG
This sequence comes from Oncorhynchus clarkii lewisi, assembly GCF_045791955.1. Classification (NCBI taxonomy): domain Eukaryota; kingdom Metazoa; phylum Chordata; class Actinopteri; order Salmoniformes; family Salmonidae; genus Oncorhynchus; species Oncorhynchus clarkii. The sequence goes on along the minus strand of NC_092177.1, from coordinate 5,812,297 downwards.
ATGGGGAGAGGTCTGTCCGTAATAAAGAGATGGGGAGAGGTCTGTCTGTAATAAAGAGATGGGGAGAGGTCTGTCCGTAATAAAGAGATAGGGAGAGGTCTGTCCGTAATAAAGAGATGGGGAGAGGTCTGTCTGTAATAAAGAGATGGGGAGAGGTCTGTCCGTAATAAAGAGATGGGGAGAGGTCTGTCTGTAATAAAGAGATGGGGAGAGGTCTGTCCGTAATAAAGAGATAGGGAGTGGTCTGTCTGTAATAAAGAGATGGTGAGAGGTCTGTCCGTAATAAAGAGATAGGGATAGGTCTGTCCGTAATAAAGAGATGGGGAGAGGTCTGTCTGTAATATAGAGATGGGGAGAGATCTGTCTGTAATAAAGAGATGGGGAGAGGTCTGTCTGTAATATAGAGATGGGAGAGATCTGTCTGTAATAAAGAGATGGGGAGAGATCTGTCTGTAATGAAGAGATGGGGAGAGGTCTGTCTGTAATGAAGAGATGGGGAGAGGTCTGTCCTTAATAAAGAGATGGGGAGAGGTCTGTCTGTAATAAAGAGATGGTGAGAGGTCTGTCTGTAATATAGAGATGGGAGAGATCTGTCTGTAATAAAGAGATGGGGAGAGATCTGTCTGTAATGAAGAGATGGGGAGAGGTCTGTCTGTAATGAAGAGATGGGGAGAGGTCTGTCTGTAATAAAGAGATGGGGAGAGGTCTGTCTGTAATAAAGAGATAGGGATAGGTCTGTCCGTAATAAAGAGATGGGGAGAGGTCTGTCTGTAATAAAGAGATGGGGAGAGGTCTGTCTGTAATAAAGAGATGGGGAGAGGTCTGTCCGTAATAAAGAGATAGGGATAGGTCTGTCCGTAATAAAGAGATGGGGAGAGGTCTGTCTGTAATAAAGAGATAGGGATAGGTCTGTCCGTAATAAAGAGATGGGGAGAGGTCTGTCTGTAATAAAGAGATGGGGAGAGGTCTGTCTGTAATAAAGAGATGGGGAGAGGTCTGTCTGTAATAAAGAGATAGGGAGTGGTCTGTCTGTAATAAAGAGATGGGGAGAGGTCTGTCCGTAATAAAGAGATAGGGAGAGGTCTGTCTGTAATAAAGAGATAGGGATAGGTCTGTCTGTAATAGAGAGATGGGGAGAGAGAGGTCTGTCTGTAATAAAGAGATGGTGAGAGGTCTGTCTGTAATAAAGAGATGGTGAGAGGTCTGTCTGTAATAAAGAGATGGGGAGAGGTCTGTCTGTAATAAAGAGATGGGGAGAGGTCTGTCTGTAATATAGAGATGGGGAGAGGTCTGTCTGTAATAAAGAGATGGGGAGAGGTCTGTCTGTAATAAAGAGATGGTGAGAGGTCTGTCTGTAATAAAGAGATGGTGAGAGGTCTGTCTGTAATAAAGAGATGGGGAGAGGTCTGTCTGTAATAAAGAGATGGGGAGAGGTCTGTCTGTAATAAAGAGATGCTCTGCTTTTTTCTGACACCACACACCAAAAAAGCAAGTCCTGCAGGCTCTAGTTTTGTCTAATATTGATTATTGTCCAGTCATGTGCTGCAAGGAAAGACCTAGTTAAGCTGCAGCTGGCCCAGAACAGAGCAGCAAGTCCTGCTCTTCATTGTAATCAGAGGGACGATATAAATACTATGCTGCCAGTCTCTCTCGGCTGAGAGTTGAGGAGAGACTGACTGCATCACTTCTTCTTCTTATAAGAAACATTAATGTGTTGAAAATCCCAAATTGTTTTGCAAAGTCAACTTACACACAGCTCTGACACACACACTTCTCCCACCAGACATGCAACCAGGGGTCTTTTCACAGTCCACAAATACAGAACAAATTCAAGAAAACATACTGTATTATATAGAGCCGTTATTGCATGGAACTTCCTTCTCAAATTGCTCAAATAAACAGCCAACCTGGTTTCAAAAAACAGATAGAGCAACACCTCACGGCACAACGCCTCTCCCCTATTGGACCCAGATAGTTTGTGTGTATGTATTGATATGTAGGCTTCGTGTGCCTTTTAAAAATGTGTGTAGTTCTGTCCTTGAGCTGTTCTTGTCTAATGATGTTCTGTATTATGTCATTCTGTAATATGGTTAATGTTTTGTGTGGAACCCCAGGAAGAGGAGCTGCTGCTTATGCAACAGCTAATGGGGATCCTAGTAAAATACCAAATGCCACATAAAACCCGACTTAACTAGCTACTAGCCAGATTAAAGCATATTGTTTCGCACTTCTGTTCTAACATATCAAAGTTTATAAACATTCATACACTTTGTACTTAAAAACTTTGTTGTTTCCAACAACAATGACTTTTCCCGGTGTGGTGAGTAATGATGGTGGTTCGGCAATGGAAGCTTTTATCTCACTCGCACACTGCTTGTCACAAACATAGACTGTAAAAATAAATTAAAAAAGAGGTTAAAATTGAGAGTGAGAAAGAAGCAGTCAGTGGGGGCAGGTGGAGCCCCCAGGCAGTGGGGGCAGGTGGAGCCCCCAGTCAGTGGGGGCAGGTGGAGCCCCCAGTCAGTGGGGGCAGGTGAAGACCCCAGGCAGTGGGGGCAGGTGAAGCCTCAGTGGTGGCAGTTGAAGCCCCCAGTCAGTGGGGGCAGGTGGAGCCCCCAGTCAGTGGGGGCAGGTGGAGCCCCCAGTCAGTGGGGGCAGGTGGAGCCCCCAGTCAGTGGGGGCAGGTGGAGACCCCAGGCAGTGGGGGCAGGTGGAGCCCCCAGTCAGTGGGGGCAGGTGAAGACCCCAGGCAGTGGGGGCAGGTGAAGCCTCTGTGGGGGCAGGTGAAGCCCCCAGTCAGTGGGGGCAGGTGGAGCCCCCAGTCAGTGGGGGCAGGTGGAGCCCCCAGTCAGTGGGGGCAGGTGGAGCCTCAGTGGGGGCAGGTGAAGCCCCCAGTCAGTGGGGGCAGGTGGAGCCCCCAGGCAGTGTGGGTAGGTGGAGCCTCAGTGGGGGCAGGTGGAGCCCCCAGTCAGTGGGGGCAGGTGAAGACCCCAGGCAGTGGGGGCAGGTGAAGCCTCAGTGGGGGCAGGTGAAGCCCCCAGTCAGTAGGGGCAGGTGGAGCCCCCAGTCAGTGGGGGCAGGTGGAGCACCCCAGTCAGTGGGGGCAGGTGGAGCCCCCAGTCAGTGGGGGCAGGTGGAGCCCCCAGGCAGTGGGGGCAGGTGGAGCCCCCAGGCAGTGTGGGTAGGTGGAGCCTCAGTGGGGGCAGGTGGAGCCCCCAGTCAGTGGGGGCAGGTGAAGACCCCAGGCAGTGGGGGCAGGTGAAGCCTCAGTGGGGGCAGGTGAAGCCCCCAGTCAGTGGGGGCAGGTGGAGCCCCCAGTCTGTGGGGGCAGGTGGAGTCCCCAGGCAGTGGGGGCAGGTGGAGCCCCCAGTCAGTGGGGGCAGGTGGAGTCCCCAGGCAGTGGGGGCAGGTGGAGCACCCCAGTCAGTGGGGGGTAGGTGGAGCCCCCAGGCAGTGGGGGCAGGTGGAGTCCCCAGGCAGTGGGGGCAGGTGAAGCCTCAGTGGGGGCAGGTGGAGCCCCAGGCAGTGGGGGCAGGTGGAGTCCCCAGGCAGTGGGGGCAGGTGGAGTCCCCAGGCAGTGGGGGCAGGTGAAGCCTCAGTGGGGGCAGGTGGAGTCCCCAGGCAGTGGGGGCAGGTGGAGTCCCCAGGCAGTGGGGGCAGGTGGAGTCCCCAGGCAGTGGGGGCAGGTGGAGCCCCAGGGTATGGGGGCAGGTGGAGTCCCCAGGCAGTGGGGGCAGGTGGAGTCCCCAGGCAGTGGGGGCAGGTGGAGTCCCTAGGCAGTGGGGGCAGGTGGAGTCCCCAGGCAGTGGGGGCAGGTGGAGTCCCCAGGCAGTGGGGGCAGGTGGAGTCCCCAGTCAGGTGAAGTGACTCACATCAAGTTCCAGCAGCAGAGACATTTTTCAAAATAAAAGGTGTAGGGACAGTTTTTTTTGTGTGATACATTATATGGGAGAGGACCAGTAAAGGGAGAGGACCAGAGACAGACACAGCGGTACCAGTACAATTCCCTTAACATCATTGTGTCGTCGATATTTTTATTCTATTATTCAGTGAGTGAGAACAAAAGTGTAAAAAAAAAAATATTGTTATAAATGTACTGTATATTGTCACAGACCAAACAGAGAAATATCAGAGTAAACTGACACATTTCCATGATAGAATCCCACCACTGGGAGAAAACGGTAAAAAAAAGAATACGTCTATTTGAGGACATAGTTGATGTAAGGGCGTTCGTCTGTAGGAGGAAGAGAAGCGGACCAAAGCGCAGCGTGGTGGTTATTCATGTTTTAATAAATCACTACACATGAACAAACTAACAAAAACAAGAAATGTGAAAACGCAAAACAGTCCTATCCTGTGACAACAAACACAGTGACAGGAACAATCACCCACCAACACCCAGTGAAACCCAGGCTACCTAAGTATGATTCTCAATCAGAGACAACTAATGACACCTGCCTCTGATTGAGAACCATACTAGGCCGAAAACATAGAAATGCCCCAAAACATAGAAAAACAAACATAGACTGCCCACCCAACTCACGCCCTGACCATACTAAATAAATACAAAACAACAGAAATAGAGGTCAGAACGTGACAGTACCCCCCCCCAAAGGTGCGGACTCCGGCCGCAAAACCTTGACCTATAGGGGAGGGTCTGGGTGGGCGTCTGTCCGCGGTGGCGGCTCTGGCGCGGGACGCGGACCCCACTTCACCATTGTCTTAGTCCGCCTTATTGTCCGCCTCCCTGGCTTACTCACCATGGCCACCCCTCTCAATGACCCCACTGGACAGAGGGGCTGCTCGGGACAGAGGGGCAGCTCGGGACAGAGGTGAAACAGCTGCTCGGGACAGAGGGACAACTGCTCGGGACAGAGGGGCAGCTGCTCGGGACAGAGGGGCGATAGCAGCTCGGGACAGAGGGGCGATAGCAGCTCGGGACAGAGGGGCGATGGCAGCTGCTCGGGACAGAGGGGCAGCTGCTCGGGACAGAGGGGCAGCTGCTCGGGACAGAGGGGCAGCTGCTCGGGACAGAGGGGCGGCAGCAGCTCGGGACAGAGGGGCGGCAGCTGCTCTGGACAGAGGGGCAGCTGCACTGGCGGCCCCTGGCTTACTGGCGGCACTGGCGGCCCCTGGCTGACTGGCGGCACTGGCGGCCCCTGGCTGACTGGCGGCACTGGCGGCCCCTGGCTGACTGGCGGCACTGGCGGCCCCTGGCTGACTGGCGGCACTGGCGGCCCCTGGCTGACTGGCGGCACTGGCGGCCCCTGGCTGACTGGCGGCACTGGCGGCCCCTGGCTGACGGGCGGCACTGGCGGCCCCTGGCTGACGGGCGGCACTGGCGGCCCCTGGCTGACGGGCGGCACTGGCGGCCCCTGGCAGACGGGCGGCACTGGCGGCTCCTGGCAGACGGGCGGCACTGGCGGCTCCTGGCAGACGGGCGGCACTGGCGGCGCTGGGCAGACGGGCGGCGTTGGCGGCGCTGGGCAGACGGGCGGCGTTGGCGGCGCCGGGCAGACGGGAGGCTCAGCTGGTGCTGGGCAGACGGGAAGCTCAGCTGGCGCTGGGCAGACGGGAAGCTCAGATGGCGCTGGGCAGACGGGAAGCTCCGATGGCGCCGGACAGGCGGGAGGCTCCGGCAGTGCTGGACAGGCGAGGCGCACTGTAGGCCTGATGCGTTGTGCTGGCACTGGTGGTACTGGGCCGAGGACACGCACAGGAAGCCTTGTGCGGGGAGCTGCTACCGGAGGGCTGGGGTGTGGAGGTGGTGACGGATAGACCGGGCCGTGAAGGCGTACTGGAGATCTTGAGAGCAGGGCTGGCACTAACCGCCCTGGCTGGATCCTCACCCTAGCCCGGCAGATGTGGGGAGCTGGGATGTAGCGCACCGGGCTAAGCACGCGTACTGGGGACACCGTGCGCACAACTGCATAACACGGTGCCTGACCAGCACCACGCCCGCCACAGTTAGCACTGCTAGGAGCACTGTAGTGCTGAGATGGCACAGGACGTGCAAGGCTAGGGAGATGCACAGGAGGCCTGGTGCGTGAGGCTGGCACAGTCTTCACCAGACCCCTCGCACGCACCTCAGGATGAGTATGGAGAGCTGTCCCCGGTGCCATTAAATCCCTGACACGCTCCGTCGGGCGAATGTCGTGCCTCATGCACCAAACCAGTCCCTCATATCACTCTCCTCCAATTTCCCCATTAACTCCTTCACAGTCTCTGCTTCGCTCACCTCCAACACCAGCTCTGGTTCTGAGCTCCTCCTTGGCTCCTCACGATAAACGGGGAGAGTTGGCTCAGGTCTGACTCCTGACTCTGCCACACTCCCCCTGTGCCCCCCCCCAAGAAATTTTTGGGGGTGACTCTCGGGCTTCCGTCCGCGCCGCCGTGCTTGCTTCTCAGAATGCCGCCTCTCTGCTTTTGCTGCCTCCAGCTCGGCCTTGGGGCGGCAATATTCTCCTGGCTTAGCCCAGGGTCCTTTCCCGTCGAGGATTTCCTCCCATGTCCAGAATTCCTTACTACGTATCTCCTGCAGCCGCTGTTGCTTCTCCTGCTGCTCCTGCCTGTTGACACGCTGCTTGGTCCTGTTGTGGTGGGTGATTCTGTAAGGGCGTTCGTCTGTAGGAGGAAGAGAAGCGGACCAAAGCGCAGCGTGGTGGTTATTCATGTTTTAATAAATCACTACACATGAACAAACTAACAAAAACAAGAAATGTGAAAACGCAAAACAGTCCTATCCTGTGACAACAAACACAGTGACAGGAACAATCACCCACCAACACCCAGTGAAACCCAGGCTACCTAAGTATGATTCTCAATCAGAGACAACTAATGACACCTGCCTCTGATTGAGAACCATACTAGGCCGAAAACATAGAAATGCCCCAAAACATAGAAAAACAAACATAGACTGCCCACCCAACTCACGCCCTGACCATACTAAATAAATACAAAACAACAGAAATAGAGGTCAGAACGTGACAGTTGAAACACTTCCACAGAGGAACGCTCCAGTTAGTGAAAGTTATCGTAAACGCAACAATGCTTTGTCAAAACAAACTAACAAAAAAAAAAAAGGAGAATGTACATTTTTTGTCTTTGTAGTTTTAATTGTCTGTGCAGCTGATGTTAAAGATATTGAAGACAAACCATGAAAGGTGAATCAACATTCGCGTATATATTCCAGAGGAAAAACAGGCCTTAGTGTAGACAGTATCAGGGAAGGTTAGAAGGAGCCAATTAATCCTGTGTGTGTATTTGTGAACCACCACAGGCAGTGTTTTACTCTGTGTTGAAGTGGTGAGACACCGGGTACCCCTCTAGGTTTACCCCCTCAGGTGTTATCCCCTCTAGTGTTACCTCTTCTGGTGTTACCCCCTCTAGGTTTACCTCCTCAGGTGTTACTCCCTAAAGTGTTACCACTTCTAGTGTTACCCCCTCTAGTGTTACCCCTCTAGTGTTTCCCCTTCTAGTGTTGCCCTCTCTAGTATTACCCCCTCTAGTGTTACCCCCCTCTAGTGTTACCCCTTCTAGTGTTACCCCCTCCAGTGTTACCCCTTCTGGTGTTAACCCTCTAGGTTTACCCCCTCTAGTGTTACCCCTCAGGTGTTACCCCTCAGGTGTTACCCCTCAGGTGTTACCCCCTCTAGGTTTACCCCTTCTGGTGTTACCCCTCTAGGTTTACCCACCTAGTGTTACCCCCTTCTGGTGTTACCCCTCTAGTGTTACCCCCTCTAGTGTTACCCCTCAGGTGTTACCCTCTCTAGGTTTACCCCCCTCTAGTGTTACCCCCCTCTAGTATTATCTCTTCTTGTGTTACCCCCTCTGGTGTTACCCCTCTAGTGTTACCCCCCTCTAGTGTTACCCCCCTCTAGTGTTACCCCCCTCTAGTGTTACCCCCCTCTAGTATTAACCCTCTAGTGTTACCCCTTCTAGTGTTACCCCCTCCAGTGTTACCCCTTCTGGTGTTAACCCTCTAGGTTTACCCCCTCTAGTGTTACCCCCTCAGGTGTTACCCCCTCAGGTGTTACCCCTCAGGTGTTACCCCTCAGGTGTTACCCCCTCTAGGTTTACCCCTTCTGGTGTTACCCCTCTAGGTTTACCCACCTAGTGTTACCCCCTTCTGGTGATACCCCTCTAGTGTTACCCCCTCTAGTGTTACCCCTCAGGTGTTACCCTCTCTAGGTTTACCCCCCTCTAGTGTTACCCCCTCTAGTATTATCTCTTCTTGTGTTACCCCCTCTGGTGTTACCCCTCTAGTGTTACCCCCTCTAGTGTTACCCCCCTCTAGTGTTACCCCCCTCTAGTATTACATTTCTGGTGTTACCCTCTCTAGGTTTACCCCCTTTAGTGTTACCCCCCTCTAGAGTTACCCCCCTCTGGTGTTACCCTCTCTAGTGTTACCCCCTTCTGGTGTTACCCCTCTAGTGTTACTCCTTCTAGTGTTACCCCTCTAGTGTTACCCCCTCTAGTGTTACCCCCTCTAGTGTTACCACTTCTGGGTTTAACCCTCTGGTTTTACCCTCTCTAGTGTTACCCCCTTCTGGTGTTACCCCTCTAGGTTCACCCCCTCTAGTGTTACCCCCTCTAGTGTTACCCACTCTAGTGTTACCCACTCTAGTGTTACCCCTTCTGGTGTTAACCCTCTAGTGTTACCCCTTCTGGTGTTAACCCTCTAGTGTTACCCCCCTCTAGTGTTACCCCCCTCTGGTGTTACCCCCCTCTGGTGTTAACCCTCTAGTTTTACCCTCTCTAGTGTTACCCCCTATGGTGTTACCTCTCTAGTGTTACCCCTCTAGTGTTACCCTCTCTAGGTTTACCCCCTCTGGTGTTACCCTCTCTAGTGTTACCCCCTCTAGTGTTACCACTTCTGGGTTTAACCCTCTGGTTTTACCCTCTCTAGTGTTACCCCCTTCTGGTGTTACCCCTCTAGGTTCACCCCCTCTAGTGTTACCCCCTCTAGTGTTACCCACTTTAGTGTTACCCCTTCTGGTGTTAACCCTCTAGTGTTACCCTCTCTAGTGTTACCCCATTCTGGTGTTACCCCCTCTGGTGTTACCCCCTCTGGTGTTACCCCCTCTGGTGTTACCCTCTCTAGGTTTACCCCCTCTGGTGTTACCCTCTCTAGTGTTACCCCCTTCTGGTGTTACCCCTTCGTGTGTTACCCCTCTAGTGTTACCCCTCTAGTGTTACCCCTCTAGTGTTACCCCTCTAGTGTTACCCTCTCTAGGTTTACCCCCTCTGGTGTTACCCTCTCTAGTGTTACCCCCTTCTGGTGTTAGCCCCTCTAGTGTTAGCCCCTCTAGGTTTACCCCCTCTAGGTTTACCCCCTCTAGTGTTACCACCTCTAGTGTTAAACCTTATGGTGTTACCCCTCCAGTGTTACCCCCTCTGGTGTTACTCCCTCTGGTGTTACCCTCTCCAGTGTTACCCCCTTCTGGTGTTACCCCTCTAGTGTTACCCCTCTAGTGTTACCCTCTCTAGGTTTACCCCCTCTGGTGTTACCCTCTCTAGTGTTACCCCTTTCTGGTGTTACCCATCTAGTGTTACCCCCTATATTGTTACCCCCTCTAGTGTTAACCCTCTTGTGTTACCCCCTTCTGGTGTTACCTCTCTAGTGTTACCCCCTTCTTGTGTTACCCCCTTCTGGTGTTACCCCCTCTAGTGTTACCCCCTCTAGTGTTACCCCCTCTAGTGTTACCCCTCTAGTGTTACCCCTCTAGTGTTACCCCCTCTAGTGTTACCCTCTCTAGTGTTACCCCCTTTTGTTGTTACCCCTCTAGTGTTACTCCTTCTTGTGTTACCCCTCTAGTGTTACCCCCTCTAGTGTTACCACTTCTGGGTTTAACCCTCTGGTTTTACCCTCTCTAGTGTTACCCCCTTCTGGTGTTACCCCTCTAGGTTCACCCCCTCTAGTGTTACCCCCTCTAGTGTTACCCTCTCTAGTGTTACCCCCTCTGGTGTTACCCCCTCTAGTGTTACCCCCTTCTGGTGTTACCCCTCTAGTGTTACCCCCTTCTGGTGTTACCCCTCTAGTGTTACCCCCTTCTGGTGTTACCCCTCTAGTGTTACCCCTCTAGTGTTACCCTCTCTAGGTTTACCCGCTCTGGTGTTACCCTCTCTAGTGTTACCCCCTTCTGGTGTTACCCATCTAGTGTTACCCTCTCTAGTGTTACCCCCTTCTGGTGTTAACCCTCTAGTGTTAGATCCTCTAGTGTTACCCCCTCTAGGTTTACCCCATCTAGTGTTACCCTCTCTAGTGTTACCCCCCTCTAGTGTTACCACTTCTGGTGTTAACCCTCTAGTGTTAGATCCTCTAGTGTTACCCCCTCTAGGTTTACCCCCTCTGGTGTTACCCTCTCTAGTGTTACCCCTCTAGTGTTACCCTCTCTAGGTTTACCCCCTCTGGTGTTACCCTCTCTAGTGTTACCCCTTTCTGGTGTTACCCCCTCTAGTGTTACCCCCTTCTGGTGTTACCCATCTAGTGTTACCCTCTCTAGTGTTAAACCTTATGGTGTAACCCCTCCAGTGTTACCCCCTCTGGTGTTACTCCCTCTAGTGTTAACCCTCTAGTGTTACCCCCCTCTAGTGTTAACCCTCTAGTTTTACCCTCTCTAGTGTTACCCCATTCTGGTGTTACCCCCTCTAGTGTTACCCCTCTAGTGTTACCCCTCTAGTGTTACCCCTCTAGTGTTACCCCTCTAGTGTTACCCCTCTAGTGTTACCCTCTCTAGGTTTACCTCCTCTAGTGTTACCCTCTCTAGTGTTACCCTCTTCTGGTGTTACCCCTCTAGTGTTACTCCTTATTGTGTTACCCCTCTAGGTTCACCTCCTCTAGTGTTACCCCCTCTAGTGTTACCCTCTCTAGTGTTACCCCCTCTGGTGTTACCCCCTCTGGTGTTACCCCCTTCTGGTGTTACCCCTCTAGTGTTACCCCCTCTAGTGTTACCCCCTTCTGGTGTTACCCCTCTAGTGTTACCCCTCTAGTGTTACCCTCTCTAGGTTTACCCGCTCTGGTGTTACCCTCTCTAGTGTTACCCCCTTCTGGTGTTACCCATCTAGTTTTACCCTCTCTAGTGTTACCCCCTTCTGGTGTTACCCACCTCTAGTGTTACCACTTCTGGTGTTAACCCTCTGGTGTTAGCCCCTCTAGGTTCACCCCCTCTGGTGTTACCACCTCTAGTGTTAAACCTTATGGTGTAACCCCTCCAGTGTTACCCCCTCTGGTGTTACTCCCTCTGGTGTTACCCTCTCTAGTTTTACCCCTCTAGTGTTACCCTCTCTAGGTTTACCCCCTCTGGTGTTACCCTCTCTAGTGTTACCCCTTTCTGGTGTTACCCATCTAGTGTTACCCCCTCTAGTGTTACCCCCCTCTAGTGTTACCCCCCTCTAGTGTTACCCCCCTCTAGTTTTACCCTGTGACGTAGGGGTCCGTCACTGGCTGCGGGCAGCATTTGGTTCTTTAACGCACACACATATTCATCACTCCTCCCTGCGCCATTATACCATAAGTTAACAATGTGGGTCGACACACAAATTAACTTCTGTCTTGGTATATGCATTTCACACTTGTCAATGTTCATATTTGAGAGATACAATAATTATTATACTTATCAATGTTGTGGATGGGCGCATTGTTTGTTTGTTCTGTTCCTCTCTCTCCATCTCTGTAGCTTCCGGGTATGCTGGAAAAGCACCCGAGCTAAGTGAATTGGGTTGGCTTTATAGTGCCTGTCCCAAATGGCTCATTAATGCATATGGGCATATTGAAAGATATTGTCAGTAGTGATGTAATGTTGTAAATGTTATGTTGTGATATTGTTTAAAACCGTGTTGCAATGTATATCCTTTAGTATGTTTAGTTCATGGAAAATGTAGGTTTGTATTGTTAATTGATTAATTAATTAGGGTTAATTGTTCTGAGGGGAGGGGTTAGCCCTATAAAAGGAGCCTCTCTCCAGTCTCTAAGGGGGATTTTTTGGATTGAGCTGTGGATGGGGCAGCATTGTTTTTAAGCTGTCCCATAAGGTAGACGTTGATGGCAGTACTGTTGTTTTCTGTTCCGGAATCACTTGTAAATAAACACCTTTGCACAGAAGAACTTTTGCGGTTCCGCCATCTTTTAATTTTTATAGAGGTTAGGTTATCCAGTTTAGCCATCTGGCCTACTCTACGTGACATACCCTCTCTAGTGTTACCCCATTCTGGTGTTACCCCCTCTGGTGTTACCCCTCTAGTGTTACCCCTCTAGTGTTACCCCTCTAGTGTTACCCCTCTAGTGTTACCCTCTCTAGGTTTACCTCCCCTGGTGTTACCCTCTCTAGTGTTACCCTCTTCTGGTGTTACCCCTCTAGTGTTACCCCCTCTAGTGTTACCCCCTCTAGTGTTACCACTTCTGGGTTTAACCCTCTGGTTTTACCCCCTCTAGTGTTACCCCTTCTGGTGTTAACCCTCTAGTGTTACCCTCTCTAGTGTTACCCCCCTCTAGTGTTACCCTTCTGGTGTTAACCCTCTAGTTTTACCCTCTCTAGTGTTACCCCATTCTGGTGTTACTCCCTCTGGTGTTACCCCTCTAGTGTTACCCCTCTAGTGTTACACTCTCTAGGTTTACCCCCTCTGGTGTTACCCTCTCTAGTGTTACCCCCTTCTGTTGTTACCCCTCTAGTGTTACCCCCTCTGGTGTTACCCTCCCTAGTGTTACCCTCTCTAGTGTTACCCCTTCTGGTGTTACCCCTCTAGGTTTACCCCCTCTAGTGTTACCCCTTCTGGTGTTACCCCTCTAGGTTTACCCCCTCTAGTGTTACCCCTTCTGGTGTTACCCCCTCTAGTGTTACACCCTCTGGTGTTACCCTCTCTAGTGTTACCCCTTCTTGTGTTACCCCTCTAGTGTTACCCCCTCTAGTGTTACCACTTCTGGGTTTAACCCTCAGGTGTTACCCTCTCTACTGTTACCCCCTCTGGTGTTATCCCCTCTAGTGTTACCCCCTCTGGTGTTACCCTCCCTAGTGTTACACTCTCTAGTGTTACCCCTCTAGGTTTACCCCCTCTAGTGTTACCCCTTCTGGTGTTACCCCTCTAGGTTTACCCCCTCTAGTGTTACCCCTTCTGGTGTTACCCCCTCTAGGTTTTTCCCCCTCTAGTGTTACCCCTTCTGGTGTTACCCCCTCTAGTGTTACACCCTCTGGTGTTACCCTCTCTAGTGTTACCCCTTCTTGTGTTACCCCTCTAGTGTTACCCCCTCTAGTGTTACCACTTCTGGGTTTAACCCTCAGGTGTTACCCTCTCTACTGTTACCCCCTCTGGTGTTACCCCCCTCTAGTGTTACCCCTTCTAGTGTTACCCCCTCTAGTGTTACCTTCTCTGGTGTTACCCCCTCTAGTGTTACCCCTTTTGGTGTTACCCCCTCTAGGTTTACCTCCTCTCGTGTTACCCCCTCTAGGTTTACCCCCTTCTGGTGTTACATATTTTGGACATGGAAACAGTAGGATTGGCTCTGCGGTCTCACAGTTCTTTTCCTTGATTCCATGTCTTGATTCCTCCATCCTCGCCTCCTTCTCAAAACTGACTGGTGAGTAGCCTAGGTTCTATCTGTGGTGAATCTCACAAGTCTTTTACTTTGATTCCTTACCTTGTGTCCTAGTCTCCTTGCTTCCTTCTCAAAACGTCAGGGGGAAGCGAGGAGAGCATTGGAGGAGATTGTTATCATGTGACCAGTCATTCTGAATCCATAAATTCTCACGTTTATATTACCTAGAACCATTGCATTCCATCAGTTATGAAGCTATACTACTTCGTTTTTTGTTGTTATTATTGTTGTGATACATTTGTATCCTCCACTTTATGTGACCACGATTATATCAGTGTTTCAGCCCATCAACTATCTGTATTCAAAATCCCTCCGGGAGATAGTGGTGTAAATCAAAACTGAAAGTCTCCAAATGGGAAAAAAAATATTATTTTTGTACAGACATTTCTATGACAGTTCCTTGGCAACACATAAGGCCCGTGTGTGCCACAGATTCCCTAAGCTGACTATTTGGATCAGGAGGGAGAGAGAGAGGCAGCCATATCCAAAAGTGGACAAAATAGAAGATCACTGCAGCTTTCAGAGTTGGTGCTTTGAGATAGTATCACGCCCTGGCCATAGAGAGGTTTTTATTCTCTATTTTGGTTAGGCCAGGGTGTGACTAGGGTGGGCATTCTAGTTTCTATGTTTCTATTTATATCTATGTTGGTGTGGTTCCCAATCAGAGGCAGCTGTCTACCGTTGTCTCTGATTGGGGATCATATATAAGTTGTCCTTTTTCGTTTGGGTTTTGTGGGTAGTTGTTTTCTGTTTAGTGTCTGCACCCGACAGGACTGTTTCGCTTTTCCCTCTTTGTTATTCTGTTTGAGTGCTTTGAGTGTTAAATGTATCATCAACACTTTCCACGCTGCGTTTTGGTCCACTCCTCCATACGAGGATCGTTGCAGATAGACTGTGTATGTCGATGTGTGTGTGTGTGTGTGTGTGTGTGTGTGTGTGGGTGGGGGGGGGCAAGGGAGATGTACTTGGAGAGGAAAACCCTTTGAAACATCAGCCAAATCCTAATAACAGTCACAAGTAGGAATAATGCTTTCCATATAGAATATTTTTTTTTAAAATCAGATTATTTATTACCTTGATTTTCCATGACTTGAATGCTTGTCTATTACTAAATATGCCATTCAATATGCTGACCTGACATTCAAATCAAGTGCCCCCTAAAGAATTTCACTAATGGCAGCATTTCCTGTTACAGTGCGTTGAACAGCATGTTTGATGCCATCTTTATAATTGAAGTATATATAGTTACCCAACATTCATGTGGTTATTTCATGAAGAAAAAACAGGAAGTCGAACCATTCTCATTTCTAAGATAAGACCTTGAAAAGGTGTCATGGAAAAGGCATCATGAATTATGTACGTCGATAGAGATGTGAAGTTTATGTCTGAAAAATGACTCGGTTAAGTGAAAATGTCATCGTGTTCTATTCTGCTGCAAAGGGTTCCTGCAATATGCAGGTTACGATAATGTGGAATTAAAAATGATTACTGACAGTAATAATACAATGTGAAGAAACACTATTGATACAGTACATAATGAACACCAGAAGCAAATGTCTTGACTGTTGTTTTACTGCTTCAGATGACGATGGATGAATGTCACTGCAACAACGTACCGTACCTACAAACACATCATACTGTACCTACACATATATACCGTACCTACAAATATATACCATACCTACAAATATATACCATACCTACAAATATATACCGTACCTACAAATATATACCGTACCTACAAATATATACCATACCTACAAATATATACCGTACCTACAAATATATACCGTACCTACAAATATATACCGTACCTACAAATATATACCGTACCTACAAATATATACCGTACCTACAAATATATCATACTGTACCTACAAATATATACCGTACCTACAAATATATACCATACCTACAAATATATACCGTACCTACAAATATATACCGTACCTACAAATATATACCGTACCTACAAACACATCACTGTACCTACAAATATATACCGTACCTACAAATACATCGTACTGTACCTACAAATATATCATACCATACCTACAAATATATCATACCGTACCTACAAATATATACCGTACCTAAAAACACATCATACTGTACCTACAAATATATCATACCGTACCTACAAATATATACTGTACCTACAAATACATCATACTGTACCTACAAATATATCTACAAATATATCATATCATACCTACAAATATATACCGTACCTACAAATACATCGTACTGTACCGACAAATATATCATACCGTACCTACAAACACATCATACTGTACCTACAAATATATCATACTGTACCTACAAATATATCATACCGTACCTACAAACACATCATACTGTACCTACAAATATATCATACTGTACTTACAAATATATCATACCGTACCTACAAATATATCATACCGTACCTACAAATATATCATATTGTACCTACAAATATATCATACTGTACCTACATATGCATTATACTGTACCTACAAATACATCATACTGTACTTACAAATACATCATACAGTACAGTCGTGGCCAAAAGTTTTGAGAATGACAGAAATATTAATTTTCACAAAGTCTGCTGCCTCAGTTTGCATGATGGCAATTTGCATATACTCCAGAATGTTATGATCAAATAATTGAAAGACCCTCTTTGCCATGCAAATGAACTGAAACCCCCCAAAAACATTTCCACTGTATTTCAGCACTGCCACAAAAGGACCAGCTGACATCATGTCAGTGATTATTTCGTTAACACAGGTGTGAATGTTGAGGAGGACAAGGCTGAAGATCACTCTGTCATGCTGATTGAGTTCGACTAACAGACTGGAAGCTTCAAAAGGAAGGTGGTTACCTGCAAGGAAACACATGCTGTCATCAATGCTTTGCAAATAAAGGGCTTCACAGGCAAGGAGAGCGGTTCAATTGTTGTGAAGAAGGCTTCAAGGAGCCCAAGAAAGTCCAGCAAGTGCCAGGACCGTCTCCGTAAGTTGATTCAGCTGCGGGATTGGTGCACCACCAGTACAGAGCTTCCTCAGGAATGGCAGCAGGCAGGTGTGAGTGCATCTGCACACACAGTGAGGCAAAGACTTTTGGAGGATGGCCTGGTGTCAAGAAGGGCAGCAAAGAAGCCACTTCTCTCCGGGAAAAACATTAGGGACAGACTGATATGACAAGGTGAGCGCTACCATCAGTCCTGTGTCGTGCCAACAGTAAAGCATCCTGAGACCATTCATGTGTGCTTCTCATTCAAGAAAGTGGGCTCACTCACAATTTTGCCTAAGAACACAGCCATGAATAAAGAATGGTACCAACACATCCTCCGAGAGCAACTTCTCCCAACCATCCAGGTCCATGGCCAGGAAACTCCCCAGACCTTAATCCCATTGAGATCTTGTGGTCAATCCTCAAGAGGCGGGTGGACAAACAAAAACCCACAAATTCTGACAAATTCCAAGCATTGATTGTGCAAGAATGGGCTGACATCAGTCAGGATGTGGCCCAGAAGTTAATTGACAGCATGCCAGGACGGATTGCAGAGGTCTTGAAAAAGAAGGGTCAACACTGCAAATATTGACTCTTTGCATCAACTTCATGTAATTGTCAATAAAAGCCTTTGACACTTATGAAATGCTTGTAATTATACTTCAGTATTCCATAGTAACATCTGACAAAAATATCTAAAGACACTGAAGCAGCAAATTTGTGGAAATTAATATTTGTGTCATTCTCAACTTTTGACCACGACTGTACTTACAAATACATCATAGCTACAATGGAAGAACACAGCACACCTCAGGAGGTATTTAACACCACATGAAATAGCCACAAAATGGCTCTGATGTTCTTTCAAAGAAGACTGTCTATAGATCTTGAACATGTTCACCGGTGAGCAGGAATCGTATCCAGACAGATAATAATATCCGACTGACAATGAATCTGTTTATACAGCCATTAAATGTGTCAAAAATCAAATCATTCGAATTTCAAATTCTAAAGACACTGGTGTGAGTTTGTGCGTGAGACTTTTTTTCCTGTTTTGTTGCTTTTCACACGTCACATCTTCTCAAAGATGAATAGTGAATTCAAACATGAATAGTGCAACTCAGACATGTTTGTAAAAACAATACTTTACATTTAAAGTTTGTCCCCCCCCAAAAAATATCTGCAGTAGTAAATTCACTAGTCCCACACACGTGACCACGTGACTGATTTGACAGAAACTGAGCCTTGAAGAAAGAAACCCCCGGTTTGGTTCCACTTCACATCATTTGATGTATTCCAGTCTATTAGTGCTTTTGTTCTGACACCTCGTCTTTTCCACCATTTAAAGAAGTGACACCTTTCTTCCATACTGTAGTCAAACCAAATAGAATTTAATTGGTCACAACCACGTGTTTCAGCAGATGCTATTATGGGTGTAGCGAAACGCTTGTGTTTCTTTTTTGCAGCAATGTCTAACGAGTAATTATTTAACAATTTCACAACAATACACGCAATGCACACACATCCAAAGTAAAGGAATGGAATTAAGAAAATATCAATATATGAACGAGCAATGTCAGAGCGGCATAGACATACAGTAGAATAGAATACAGTATAAACATATGAGATGAGTATTAACGCGGGCAGTGATTTTAAGTCTGTGTGTATAGGGCAGCAGCATCTGATGTCCTGGTGAACGCAATTTAACAGTCTGATGGCCTTGAGACAGAAGCTGTTTTTCAGTCTCTTGGTCAAAGTTTTTAACGCACCTCTACTGACCTTGCCTTCAGGATTATAAGGGGTGAACAGGCAGTGGCTCGGGAGGTTGTTGTCCTTGATGATCTTTTTTGGCCTTCCTGTGACATCGGGTGCTGTAGGTGTCCTGGAGGGCAGGTAGTTTGCCCCCGGTGATGCGTTGGGCCGACTGTTTGCAATCACCATCACACTGCACACTGCCCTATCCCATCTGGACAAGAGGAATACCTCTTGTAAGAAAGCTGTTCATTGACTACAGCTCAGCATTCAACACCACAGTGACAATTGCACCGCCTGCAACCGCAGGGCTCTCCAGAGGGTGTTGCAGCTGCCACTATGGTGTCGAACAGCATGTACTATGTGAGGATGTGCTGTACCCAGTTAAAGGTTTCTAAGAAAAACGTCAAACTCAGGGGTGCAACTTTCACTGGGGACAGGGGGACATAACCCCCCCCACACACACACACACCACACGCACCACACACACACACACACACACCACACACACACACACCACACACACACCACACACACACACACCACACACACACACACATCTTAAAATATCATTTTTGTCCCCCCCTTCAGTTGTATCATTGCACTGTGATACAAAAAGAGGCATCGGTGTGCATTAGGACCATGCAGACGCCTCAGATCAGTCAGGTAGGCTGTTTTGGTGGTTTTAGCCGGCTGGATTTAGGACCACGCGCACACTACAGAGCGTGCGAACAGAGGCAGTTGCCGTCTGTGTCTGTTGTGCTTTTTTTCTCCCGAGTTGTAAAAACAAGCAGAGCAGAATCTGGCCACTCTTTATTTCACTGATGGTAAGGTAACTGCTGTTTGACTTAATAACAGAAAAAAAAAAGTATTTACTCCCTGTGCTGAGCTAGTAGTGTAACTGACATGTAACGGTAGCGGATGTTTCATCCCCTCTCAAATGAAGTTTTGTCTCCAGCTACAGTCAGGTAGCTGAATCTAACAGCTTGTGTGTGTATGGAAATGTTTTATAGTCTTTGTTTTTTCCCCGTTTCAACAGAAGTAAATTAATAAATTAACTTATTTTCGACCAGTTGATGTACCACCGAGCTAGCCAAAAGTCCATAAAGGCTAAAAATATATATTAATCACAGTCAATCACAGTCAGTATAGCATAGTTATTTACTTAAAAATCATACAATGTGATTTTCTGGATTTTTGTTTTAGATTCCGTCTCTCACAGTTGAAGTGTACCTATGATAAAAATTACAGACCTCTACTGCTTTGTTAGTAGGAAAACCTGCAAAATCGGCAGTGTATCAAATACTTGTTCTCCTTGTTCTGAGGCACGACAGAGAATGAGGCACGACAGAGAATTACCTTGGTATATATACATACATATATACATATATATATATATATATATATATATATATATATATATATATATATATATATATATATACCAAGGTAATTCTCTGTCGTGCCTCATCTGAGCAAGATCAGATGGTGAAAGGGACCTCAGCAGGGTCAGGCAACAAGGGAAGACCAGTCTGTGATGGAGCTGAGGTCAGGCAACCAGGGAACCCCAGTCTGTGATGGAGCTGAGGTCAGGCAGCCAGGGAAGACCAGTCTGTGATGGAGCTGAGGTCAGGCAGCCAGGGAAGATCAGTCTGTGTTGGAGCTGAGGTCAGGCAGCCAGGGAAGACCAGTCTGTGATGGAGCTGAGGTCAGGCAGCCAGGGAAGATCAGTCTGTGTTGGAGCTGAGGTCAGGCAGCCAGGGAAGACCAGTCTGTGATGGAGCTGAGGTCAGGCAGCCAGGGAAGACCAGTCTGTGATGGAGCTGAGGTCAGGCAGCCAGGGAAGACCAGTCTGTGATGGAGCTGAGGTCAAGCAGCCAGGGAAGACCAGTCTGTGATGGAGCTGAGGTCAGGCAGCCAGGGAAGACCAGTCTGTGATGGAGCTGAGGTCAAGCAGCCAGGGAAGACCAGTCTGTGATGGAGCTGAGGTCAGGCAGCCAGGGAAGACGAGTCTGTGATGGAGCTGAGGTCAGGCAGCCAGGGAAGACCAGTCTGTGGTCACTTTATTCTTTCTGTGGAGCAAACACTGGACAAGCGGGAAGCTTCAAAGATTTAAAGAAGTTAAGGCATTCTGACAATCTTCCTAAAGTGGATTTTGTTGATAGAGGCTTTTCCCGATGACACAAAACATGTAAAAACAGAAAGGTGAAGAAGACCTGGGAAACACAACTGTCGATGATGACTAGATACAAAAATGTTTGAATGCACAGCCATGTTCATATAATCTTAGACATAAATTACTGCAGGTTAAGACCATTCATAAAACGTACTGTATGCCAGTGAAAGTGAGTATCATGCACTCAGAAATGTAATTCCTCTGATGGAGGTGTAAAACACAAAAAGGGACATATTTCTATATTGTATGGTCTTGTGAAGGCTGGCTTTTATCTTAGCATGTCTACAGATTCTCCCTTCTCCCTGTTTTTGTTTGCCTGGAAATGTTGATACTGGAGACTGTTATCAGAAGAAAAACTCTGTAACCTAACATTTATAGTGTCTAATAAATGCATTGCCATTAATTGCCCACGCCAGGAGAGATACCTATTTAGGCCATCCCTAGCTGCTGTGCTGCTCAGTCCTGGCTCTGGGGCTCTGCTGTACTGTTGACACTCTGGCCTTGACCTAACACACCTGAAACAAATAATTAATGTTTTGCTAAGATCCTAAAGCTGAGTGGGGTATGTTGGGTGGGGGCGCTGCAGGGCAGGGGACCCCTGGGTGAGTGGGGTGTGTTGGGTTGGGGCGCTGCAGGGCGGGGGACCCCTGGGTGAGTGGGGTGCGTTGGTTTGGGGCGTTGCAGGGCAGGGGATCCCTGGCTGAGTGGGGTGCATTGGGGTGGGGGCGCTGCAGGGCAGAAAGTTCTATATTTAGTTCTATACTCCTAAAGTTAGAATTTGAAATCAAACAGTGACTATGGGTGCAGACTGGCAGCTTTAATTTGAGGGTATTTTCATACATATCTGGTTCACTGTTTAGAAACTACAGAATTTATTGTAATTGGTCTTCCCCCATTTTAGGGGAGCAAAAGTATGTGACAAATTCACTTGTATGTGTATTAAAGTAGTCAGAAGTTAAATGTTTGGTCCTACATGTATAGCACCAAATGACGACATCAAGCGTTATGCTCTATACATGTGTTGGAAGAATTTGCTGATTGTTTTTGGTTGTGTTTCAGATTATTTTTGTGCCCAATATAAATGAATGGTAAAACATGTATTGTGTCACTTTGGAATCACTTTTATTGTAAATAATAATATAGTATGTTTCTAAACACTTCTACGTGAATGTGGATGCTGCCATGGTTACGGATAATCCTGCATCAATCGTCAATAATGATGAGTGAGATGTACAGATGCACTAATATCATACCCCCAAGACATGCTAACCACTCAACATTACAATATCAGGGAGGTTAGCATTTTATATCGTACCCCGAAGACATGCTAACCTCTCAGTATTACAATATCAGGAAGGTTAGCATTTTGTATCATACCCCGAAGACATGCTAACCTCTCAGCATTACAATATCAGGAAGGTTAGCATTTTATATCATACCCCCAAGACATGCTAACCACTCAACATTACAATATCAGGGAGGTTAGCATTTTATATCGTACCCCGAAGACATGCTAACCTCTCAGTATTACAATATCAGGAAGGTTAGCATTTTGTATCATACCCCGAAGACATGCTAACCTCTCAGTATTACAATATCAGGAAGGTTAGCATTTTATATCATACCCCGAAGACATGCTAACCTCTCAGCATTACAATATCAGGGAGGTTAGCATTTTTGGCTGGGTGTGATTTTTGTACACCTATAACTTTCTCACTCATCATTATTCATGATTAATTCAGGATTATTCATAACCATAGTAACATCCACATTCATGTAGAATTGTTTAGAAAAAATATTATGTTCTTATTTATAATAAAAGTGATTCCAAAATGACACGATACAATGACCCCAAAAGGGTCCTATTAGTAAGGACCGAGGAGGGAGTCGAGAAGCGGGTACAGGGAGTCAAACATTTAATGAGGAACAGACAAGGAACAAGACAGGAACAGCGTCAGCACACGGGTAACAAAATTACATACAAAATTACATGTATGTTAATGTGGAAGCGGGGAACAGAACTGGGGAACAGACAGATATAGGGAAGGAAATAACACAGGTGATTGAGTCCAGGTGAGTCCAATGCGTGTGACAAGGGAAGCAGGTGTGCGTAATGATGGTGGCAGGAGTGTGCGTAACGTTGGGGAGCCTGGCGACCTCGAGCACCAGGGGGGAAGAGCGGGAGCAGGCGTGACAATATTAGATTGTGTAGAAAATTAGCTTTAGGTGCCCCAAAAATTCTGGAGGACCCCGAGAGCCCCCGCCAGGTTATGTCTATCCCCCCACTTCTAAACCAACGTAGCGCACCTGTTGAAACCTTAAGTCTCTTTTTCATCAATGTCCCACTGAGAAGATCAGTTGAAGGATATTTAGAAGATCAGGTCTTTTGGATGACTTCCCGTCTGTCACTTAGTATTCAAAGGATTCCTGATTCATTAGACGTCCACTAGACTGGCTGAAGCATCTGGTAGCAGGTTGTAATCCTGATGTCATTCGAATCAAACTCTGTTTTTATACTTGACTCCTTCCATGCGAAGACCTCAGAGACACAAACACGCCGAGAATTGAGGATGTTGGCTGTTCAGAGTCCTGAAATGTTCTGTAATGTTTCAAATGGAATTGAATACATTGCTAGCTTCCCAGATTGTCATACAATGTTGTCTGCTAATGCAAGTGGATTGCAATTGAAGGACATTGCTCTGTCTTGACATGGCCTTACTGAGAGAACCTACAGGCGTAATTGTCAGAACCTGTACACTCAACACCTTTGTCCTGTTAAATAAGGGAAGGATGGAGAGGGAGAGGGATGTGGAAGTCTCCAGTGTAAATACTGACATCGGCCCTCAGCCTACAAATTACTCAGGGAACACAACACTGCACCGTACACTATTAGAAAAGTTTATTCGGCTGTCCCCATAGAAGAACGCTTTTTGGTTCCAGTTAGAACCCTTTTTGGTTCCAGGTAATACTATTTTGGGTTCCATGTAGAACCCCCTGGGGAATGGGTTCTATGTGGGATCAAAAAGGGTTCTACCTGGAACCAAAAAGGTTTCGTCAAAGGGTTATCCTATGGGGACAGCTGAAGAACCCTTTTAGGTTCTAGATAGCACCTTGTTTCTCTAAGAGTGTAGATTACCTGGAACCATTTAATAGTTGGAAAAAAGGGTTACAAAAAAACTAGACATTTGACTAGATTGTGTACAGTACCTTGCAAAAGTATTTACCTCCCTTGGCATTTTTCCTATTTTGTTGCATTACAATCTGTGATTTAAATGGATTTTTATTTGGATTTCATGTAATGGATATACACAAAATAGTCCAAATTGGTGAAGTGAAATGAAAAAAAATTACCTGTTTCAAAAAATAAAAAATGGAAAAGTGGTGGTGCGTATGTATTCACCCCCTTTGCTATGAAGCTCCTAAATAAGATCTGGTGCAACCAATTACCTTCAGAAGTCACATAATTAGTTAAATAAGGTCCACCTGTGTGCAATCTAAGTGTCACATGATCTGTCACATGATCTCACTACATATACACCTGTTCTGAGAAAGGCCCCAGTGTCTGCAACATCACTAATCAAGGGGCAACACCAAGCAAGCGCCACCATGAAGATCAAGGAGCTCTCCAAACAGGTCAGGGACAAAGTTGTGGAGAAGTACAGATCAGGTTTGGGTTAAAAAAAAATATCCCAAACTTTGAAGATCTCATGGAGCACCATTAAATCCATTATTAAAAATGGAAAGACTATGGCACCACAACAAGCCTGCCAAGATACGGCCGTCCACCAAAACTCACAGACCAGGCAAGGAGGGCATTAATCAGAGAGGCAACAAAGAGACCAAAGATAACCCTGAAAGAGCTGCAAAGCTCCGCAGCGGAAATTGGAGCATCTGTCCATAGGACCACTTTAAGCCGTACACTCCACAGAGCTGGGCTTTACCGAAGAGTGGCCAGAAAAAAAGAAGCAAAAATGTTTGGTGTTCGCCAAAAGGTATGTGGAGACTCCCCAAACATGTGGAAAAAGTTACTCTGGTCAGATGAAACTACAATGTTGCTTTTTGGCCTTCAAGGAAAAAGCTTTGTCTGGAAAATGCTAAACCCAACACCTGACATCACCCCGAGAACACCATCCCCACAGTGAACCATGGTGGTGGCAGCATCATGCTTTGGGGATGTTTCTCATCGGCAGGGACTGGGAAACTGGTCGGAATTGAAGGAATGATGGATGGTGCCAAATACAGGGAAATTCTGGAGGGAAAACTGTTTGTCTTCCAGAGATTTGAGACTGGGACGGAGGTTCACCTTCCATCAGGATAATGACCATAAGCATACTACTAAAGCAACACTTGAGTGGTTTAATGGGAAACATTTCAATGTTTTGGAATGGCCTAGTCAAAGCCCAGACCTCAATCCAATTGAGAATCTGTGGTATGACTTAAATATTGCTGTACACCAGCAGAACCCATCCAACTTTAAGGAGCTGGAGCAGTTTTGCCTTGAAGAATGGGAAAAAAATCCCAGTGGCTAGATATGCCAAGCTTATAGAGACATACCCCAAGAGACTTGCAGCTGTAATTGCTGCAAAAGGTGGCTCTACAAAGTAATAACTTTGGGGGGGTGAATGGTTATTCACGCTCAAGTTTTCAGTTTTTTTGGTCTTATGGCATAGAACCTAAGTGCAAAACTCTGCTCTCTTTCGCTGTGTGATCTCAGGCCCTATTCAATCCAAAACCTGATCAGTATCTGAACAGTCTTTCTGTAGACCTACATTCCACTCAGCTATATACCCTAAAAACCTATTCCACCCAGCTATATAGCCTAAAACCCAATTCCACTCAGCTATATACCCTAAAACCCTATTCCACTCAGCTATATACCCTAAAACCCTATTCCACTCAGCTATATACCCTAAAACCCTATTCCACTCAGCTATATACCCTAAAACCCTATTCCACCCAGCTATATACCCTAAAACCCTATTCCACTCAGCTATATACCGTAAAATCCTATTCCACTCAGCTATATACCCTAAAAGGTCAACAACATGTGATTACTCTGTCTGTAAACTGGCACGGCTACAAATGCAATTTAGATGTTATTGTAGTGGAATTAGATAGTCCTAGATTTATCTCAGTCTTGTCAGTCTTTATCTCTGCAAACATCAAATTCCTTATACAAAAGAGCAGAACATTTTCGCCTCTACTTTCTTCTTTTCTCTCAGTATTGTCATTCTGTAGTCTAATTGAAGGTCAGTGTTGGTTTCATTTTCTCTCAGTATTGTCAGTCCATAGTCTAATTGAAGGTCATTGTTGGTTTCCTTTCCCTCTCAGTACTGTCATTCTATAGTCTAATTGAAGGACTTCCCACTAGATGGGATGTCAAGACCATCTATAGGGATTCATTGGTCTAAAAGTTTGTTTTTAAATGTTACATATTTACTTGATTGGATGCTCAAGAGGATGAACACAGTCACACACATTGGGGTCCATTCTGAATTAAGTTGTGAATTGCTCTTTAATTCCAATTCAATGTTTGAATTTATTTAGAATTGGCCACACCCCACAAGTAGCATAGTCTGAATCGAATTTGAATGAAAGGAAGTAGAATTTAGTTCAGTGAATGATTTATTCTACACGTCACTACAGAAATATTTATCTTGACATCATGAATGGTTACCACTACCATGAAGCACGAGGTTGAACATTTTATCCTAAAACATTTTTTTTATCATTACGGTGGTCTGGAAATATTTGAAGATCATGTTATGAGCTCTCCACAATAATTCATAATACCCTACATGTTTTTAAATATAAGAACAAATAAAGTCCCCAGAATGCATTAGAGAAACACTACAGTTTTGAAGGGAACAATCTAACATCTCATCACAAAGAAATATACTGTTTGATAAACTAATATTTGAAATGATATGTGTATTCATTGCATGATTAAGTGGCATACTCTTTTGATAAAATATATCAAATTAATGAGACTAAGGTTTCAAGTTTCGGTTAAATCGGGTCTGAATTAAATTATACTTCCTTCAATTCAAATTCTGCTTCCTGTGGGATTTGGCCAATTCAAATTCAGCATTATGCTCACACGCATAGTAGACACCACATTCACGCACATGCACAAACACACACAATTGCACATGCACGGACACGCACAAGTTTTCAAGCAATCTCTGTGTGAACAAACGAGACCTCTTCCTGTGAGATCTGTATAATAGGTGGAGTATTCCCCGGTCTCACATGATCTCTACAGATGTTTTTGGGTTGTTGTTGATAACATTGTATACCATAGTCGTAAAGCGTTTCATGACAATTAATTTGGTCCCAACACACTGGATAATATGTTTAGCTCAGTCCTTGAATCGTTACGTCCTCTCTGTTATATTTTTATGTTTTAGTCATTTAGCTGACGCTCCTATTCACTTACACTTTAGTGCATTCATCTTCAGACAACCACAAATCACAGGTATAGAAAGTACATTTTTCTTCAATAACATATAGCTTTCAGTTGGTGAGGGGCAGCTCCTCTTTCTGTTCCGTAGGGCAAGTACCAGTGCCTTCAGTGGATTTACGCTTCGATTGGAAGCCAATCGTGTGGGTGGAGGAGCGTGGTAACATAAGAGAACTTGGAAAGGTTGAAAACCAAAGTGGACTGCAGAGTTCTGGATAAGATGCAGGGGGTTTGATGGCACAAGCGGAGAGCCCAGCCAACAGCGAGTTGTAGTAGTACAGACGGGAGAGGACAAGTGCTTGGATTAGGACCTGCGCCACTTGTCGAGTTTGACCTTGAGGCGGTGGGCCGACATCCAAGTTAAGATACTGTATCTGCCAGACACACAGAGATGCGTGTCGCCACCTGTGTGTCAGAAGGGGGAGGGGAGTGGTTGAGTGTCATCAGCACAGCAAATTACAGAAGAGACCATATGATGGAGCCTAGTGACTTGGTGTATAGAGAGACAAAGAGAGGGCCTAGAACTGAGCCCTGGGGGACACCAGTAGTGAGAGTATGTGGTGCAGATGTAATGGGTTGAAAACAAAGTTACTAAAAACAGACAATTTATTTTATTTTTTAAAACCAGTTTATGTGTTTGTCTTAATCTAAATTGTATATTCTACATGCTTTAGCAATAGTAGTCAATCAGGCCACTAGATGGCGGTGTTGCACTGTGGTAGTAAGAGAAACAGCAAGTTCTGGCAAAGCGAAAGTACCATTATTCAGAATAAAGAAAGTGCCAGAACTTTGAAGACATAAACTTGTGTCTATTCTTTTTACTATTAAAGGTACGGTACCAGTCAAAAGCTTGGACACACCTACTCATTCAAGGGTTTTTCTTTATTTTTACTATTTTCTACATTGTAGAATAATAGAGAAGACATCATAAGCATGAAATTGCACATATGGAATCATGTAGTAACCAACAACAACAAAAAGTGTTACATCTAAATATTATGTATTTGAGATTACTCAAAGTAGCAACACTTTGCCTTGATGACAGCTTTGCACACTCTTGGCATTCTCTCAACCAGCATAATGAGGTAGTCCCCTAGAATGCATTTCAATTAGTGGACATCTGGCCTTTGGTCTTATGCATGCAAATTTGAGATTTTTGGTTCCGACCGCCATGTCTTTGTGAGGCGCAGAGTAGGTTAACGGATGATCTCCTTATGTGTGGTACCCGCCGTGAAGCATGGAGGAGGAAGTGTGATGGTGCTCTGCTGGTGACACTGTCAGTGATTTATTAGCTTTCTGCAGCAATAGGCCATCCCATATGTGTTGTGCTTAGTGGGACTATTATTTGTTTTTCAAAATGACAATGACCCAACACACCTCAAGACTGTGTAAGGGCTATTTGACAAAGGAGAGTGATGGAGTTCTACATTAGATCACCCAACCTCAACCCTATTGAGATGGTTTGGGATGAGTCGGACCGCAGAGTGAAGGAAAAGCAGCCAACATGTGCTCAGTACATGTGGGAACTCCTTCAAGACAAGCATTCCAGGTGAAACTGTTTGAGAGTATGCCAAGAGTGTTCAAAGCTGTCAAGGCAACGGTTGGCTACTTTGAAGAATCTCAAATATATTTTGACTACGTGATGCCATTTGTGCTATTTCATAGTCGTGGTCTTCACTTTTCCTGTACGACGTAGAAAATAAAAATACATACTGTATGAATGTGAAATACATTTTGGTTTTCATGTGAAAGTAAGACCGGGTAATTTGTGGAACATTTTAGAATTCTGCTTTAGGTAAAAGGATATTTATGTTGTGTAGTTTAATGTGTGCACTTGTTTGTACTTAAAACATTCACAAACACAAAAATAGACAACTGAACAAGAAAAAAACATTGAGAATGAAGAAAGTCAGAAATTAGCAGATGTAAACTTGCGTCCGGTCTTTTTACAATTACAGGCCACCTCAGCTACAGACTGAAGCCGGTAACTCACACATATACTCTGCATCACCTGGTCAGAGCGACCTGCCAGGTAGGATGCAATCCAAGAGTGTGCAGATCCTGAGATGACCCAGCCCTGGGAGAGTGGAGAGGAGGATCTGATAGTCTGAGACACCCAGCCCTGAGAGGGTGGAGAGGAGGATCTGATAGATCCTGAGATGACCCAGCCCTGAGAGGGTGGAGAGGAGGATCTGATAGATCCTGAGATGACCCAGACCTGAGAGGGTGGAGAGGAGGATCTGATAGATCCTGAGATGACCCAGCCCTGGGAGAGTAAAGAGGAGGATCTGATAGATCCTGAGATGACCCAGCCCTGAGAGGGTGGAGAGGAGGATCTGATAGATCCTGAGATGACCCAGCCCTGAGAGGGTGGAGAGGAGGATCTGATAGATCCTGAGATGACCCAGCCCTGAGAGGGTGGAGAGGAGGATCTGATAGATCCTGAGATGACCCAGCCCTGAGAGGGTGGAGAGGAGGATCTGATAGATCCTGAGATGACCCAGCCCTGAGAGGGTGGAGAGGAGGATCTGAAAGATCCTGAGATGACCCAGCCCTGGGAGAGTGGAAAGGAGGATCTGATGGTTCACAATGTCCTAGGCAGCCGATAGATCTAGGAGGATGAGAACAGAGGAGAGAGAGAGAGAGAGAGAGAGAGAGAGAGAGAGAGAGAGAGAGTCGGCTTTGGCAGTGCGGAGATCCCCCGTGACAAATAGAAACGAAAGGGGGATACCTAGTCAGTTGTACAACTGAATGCCTTCAACTGAAACGTGTTTTCCACATTTAACCCAACCCCTCTGAATCAGAGAGATGTGTCTTCCTCATTTAACCCAACCCCTCTGAATCAGAGAGGTGTGTCTTCCTCATTTAACCCAACCCCTCTGAATCAGAGAGGTGTGTCTTCCTCATTTAACCCAACCCCTCTGAATCAGAGAGGTGTGTCTCCCGCATTTAACCCAACCCCTCTGAATCAGAGAGGTGTGTCTTCCTCATTTAACCCAACCCCTCTGAATCAGAGAGGTGTGTCTTCCTCATTTAACCCAACCCCCTCTGAATCAGAGAGGTGTGTCTTCCTCATTTAACCCAACCCCTCTGAATCAGAGAGGTGTGTCTTCCTCATTTAACCCAACCCCTCTGAATCAGAGAGGTGTGTCTTCCTCATTTAACCCAACCCCTCTGAATCAGAGAGGTGTGTCTTCCTCATTTAACCCAACCCCCTCTGAATCAGAGAGGTGTGTCTTCCTCATTTAACCCAACCCCTCTGAATCAGAGAGGTGTGTCTTCCTCATTTAACCCAACCCCTCTGAATCAGAGAGGTGTGTCTTCCTCATTTAACCCAACCCCTCTGAATCAGAGAGGTGTGTCTTCCTCATTTAACCCAACCCCTCTGAATCAGAGAGGTGTGTTTTCCACATTTAACCCAACCCCTCTGAATCAGAGAGGTGTGTCTTCCTCATTTAACCCAACCCCTCTGAATCAGAGAGGTGTGTTTTCCTCATTTAACCCAACCCCTCTGAATCAGAGAGGTGTGTCTTCCTCATTTAACCCAACCCCTCTGAATCAGAGAGGTGCAGGGGGCTGCCTTAAATCAACATCCACGTGGTCGGCGCCCGGGGAACAGTGTGTTAACTGCCTTGCTCAGGGGCAGAACAGATTTTTACCTTGTCAGCTCTGAGATTCGATCCAGCAACCTTCCAGTTACTGGCCCAACGCTCTAACCACTAGGCTTCCTGCCTTGCAGTCTCGGTTGAGTGACCCTTCTTGAAGCCTGCCTGGATAGGATCCAGAAGATCATTCTGAGAGAGATAAAGAGAAAGTTGATCAGAGACAGCATGCTCAAATGTTTTGGAATGAAAAGGAAGGCAGGTCTATAGTTTGACGTCAGAGGAGTCAAGTGTTGGTTTCTTGAGGGGAGCAGCTCAGGCCATTTTAAAGTCCGAGGGGACGCAACAAATGGTCAGGGCTGAGTTGATGAGGGAAGTGAGGAAAATGGGAGAAGGTCTCCGGAGATGGTCTGTAGAAGGGAGGTGGATGGGGGTTGTCGGCCAGTCAGACCTCACTATTTGCAGGAGGTCATCTGGTAGAGAGGGGAGTAAGGTCAATGCATAGATAAGTTGTGTTTAAAGTGGTAGAAAGTGGCTTTAGCAGCAGATACAGATGAAGAGAAGGTTCAGACGAGGGAGTGAAAGAACGATAGGGCCTCCAGAACTTGAGTTTTCCTCCGTTTTTCGCTCGGCTGCCCGCAGCTTTGTCCTGTAAACTCGCAATGAGTCAGTCAAGGAGCAGGAAAGGTGGGCCGAGCCGGCCGGGAGGAAAGGGGACAGTGCAAGTCATAGGATGAGGAAAGGGAGGAGAGTAGGGTCGAAGAGGCAGAATCAGGAGACAGAAGGATTTAGCAGAAGGGAGAGATGATAGGATAGACAAGGAGAGAGTAGTGGGAGAGAGAAGATTGCGACGGCGTATGACCATCTGGGTAGGGGCTGAGTGATTAGGGTTGGAGGAAAGGTAGACAGAAAAGGAAAACAAAGTAGTGATCCGAGACCCGGAGGGGGGGGTGGGTTGCAGCGAGATTAGTAGGTGAACAGCCTCTAGTAAAGATGAGGTGAAGTGTATTGCCTGCCTTGTGAGTTGGAGGGGACTGGGAAAGTGGGAGGAGACTGGGAAAGTGGGAGGGGATTGGGAAAGGGTGAGGTCAAAAGAGGAAAGGAAGGGGAAAAAAATGAATTAAAAAAAGCCAGACGTCGGCAGATTGAAGTCGCCAAGTACAAAGAATTGAGTGAGTGAGCCATCGTTGGAAAATTAGCTTATCAAGGTGTCAAGCTCATCGAGGAACTCTCTTAGGGCACCTGGTGGGCGATAGATGATGGACAGTTGAGAGAGGGAGAGAAGAGAATCTCCAGAGAAATAAGTAGACCTGTGCCGTCACCACGTCGACCAGATACTCTCGGACTATGAGAGAAAACGTCATCAGATGAAGGCTACCTGGAGTAGCAGTGTTCTCTGGGGTGATCCATGTTTCCATCAGGGCCCCAAACATTTTTTAAAAAGGGACTGAAGGGCAGCGTAGGCTGAGATGAACTAAGTGTTCCTGACCTGCAGATCTGCAGTTCCAAATGTTGCCAAAGACCAGGAATTCCACATGTGCAGTGAGCGCAGGGTACACAAAATTAGAAGGGTTGCAGCCAAGGGTGGGGAGTGTCTGTAAAGCCTACAGGGAGAGGAGTGAACAGGTATAGAAAAGACAGTTGACAAAGCTGCAAAAGAGCAAAATTAGATGATCATAAAACAACTAGATAAGATAATGAAGTGCGAGAGTGGTGAGGAGCCTCGCTCTCTCTTCCTCCCTTCACCAACTCAACAGAAAACATCACAATTTTGCAACAAACCTGCTGCTGATGAACCAAGGGAGACTGAAGTACTAACACTAATTGCTAATTGCCTAGCAAAGGTGGAGAGCACACCTCCCTGTGCTAATTGCTGATTGCCTAGGAGAGGTGGAGAGCCCACCTCCCTGTACTAATTGCTGATTGCCTAGGAGAGGTGAAACCACTCCCCCTCCGATACAGCCACTGATTATCAAAACAAGTCTTTCAAAACGCCTCTCCTCTCCAGTCATCACCTCCCAAGGTGAAAGAGCCACCATAACTCCAAGTACTACTACTCTTCTTAGAGATAACCCTTCTGCATATTATCCAACACTTATTTATGGTTTAGTGAGCAGGTCACTCCCCCTGCGTGCTGTAACAGCTGCTGAAACGCTGAACCCCCACCCTCCCTCTCTAAACCGGGTTCTGAAGACTATGTTGTGGTCTCAAATGGGACCCTATTCCCTATTTAGTGCACTACTTTTTAAGCAGGGCCCATAGGGAATGCCATAGGGATCTGGTCAAAAGTAGTGCACTTAATAGGGAATAGGATGCCGTTTGTGACACGTATTCTCTGGTGCTGCTTTGCTGTCAGTTTCACCCCTCTGCTTATGAGTCTTGGTGGTAACCTCCCGTTCTGCCTCTGCCGGGGTCACATGAATAATTTACTCTTTAAATTTAGCCTGGCTCTGACATTTAAGATGTTTGATGCCCAAGGGCTTCCTCTTAACAGAGTAGATAGTGTTCTTTTCCCCCAGTGCACCATCTGATGAAGTACAAAGTGCAGACAGTGTAGTTGATATTAAATCCCTTTTTTTTTTTTTTTTTTACATCTCTGATATCCCTTCATGTGCCGTAGATACTTAAATCCCATGTGTTAATTGTTTGTGACTGACGCCAAGCGATGTACTGTGAAGATGAGGACGTAAACATAATGTACAACAATAATGTAGTGACACGTTATGATTATTCCGTGTAACCTTAATCCCAGTATCATTTACCCTGCTCGTTGCTAAACTAATTGATGTGTATCTACTCGTGTAAAACATCAACTAAAGGTTGTGTTTACATTACTTTTAATTCAAATACTTTTGTTTGTAATAATATTTTTATTTGAAGGTTTATTGGTTTATACAGAACCAAATCATTACTTACCCAAAACATGTTTAAGCATTTCGCTACACCCGCAATAACATCTGCTAAACACATGTATGTGACCAAGACAATTTGATTTGATGTACATGGTGTAGATGTTGACGTTGAATTGTTAAATTCCACTTCTCATGTCTGGCTTACACCTGATTCCCAACGTTTAATCCTCTCTTAAAAAATACACAGAGAAAATGATCTTATTTATTGGCATAACAGAGTGATTTAGGGATTCTGACCAATAGCAGAGATGAAACCAAATAAGGTGTGGATTCCATCCGTATCGCATGAAGATCAGTGTCAAAATGTTAAGGTCATGTCTGATAGTACTGACGTTGTGCTGCGTTGACCGTCGAATGCAGTCTCTGCGACCGCGGGAACATTGCCTTTCAATTGTCAATCGTGCTATAAACGGGATCTTCAACTCTACGGTTTGAATAAAGCCCCTAATTTAATGGAGCCGGTCAATATCTTCGACCCATCTGACAAACGTTGGTATGAGCCAGTTCCTTCTCACCATTCCTTTCAGTTGCCTAGTCCACCCTCTGTCGTCTCCACAACCTCCTTCAACGTTACTTTTCCTTTAAAAGACTTTGTCTTTGAATGTTTTAACTTCCGCATCTATTTGCATCTGATCTGACTTTTTTTTTTTGTGTCTTTTCTTCAAGGACAGTTGAAGTCTTCCTGCTGCCAAGAACTGTCAGAGATTTCGCATCGCGGTTTCAAAGGTGAGAGGACACCAATTAGAATGCCATCCCCGGCCATGAGCCAGTGGCACAGCTTGCCACAGGAAGTGGGATGCCTGACTTCCTGCAAGGGGTCACAGCTGTTGGTGGAGCGGCTGAGAGGCTGCCACTGCCAACCAATACGTGAACCGTTTAGTGTTAAGCAGGATGAGGAAGCAGGGTGACACTCATTTGAATCGCAAAGGAAGGAAGGAAAAAGTGTCTCAATGTCACCAATAAATTTACATGATTTCATAACATCTGCCGCAGGACTTTGGTGGAATTAGAGGAGCACGTAGATGTCAAAAGAGTTCAGGGAGAGGCACAACTGGAAGTGTTCAGCACTTGGCAGCAAAAGTTTATCTTGACTCTCGTTCACAGTGGAAGTATCCTTAGAAGCACCGAGGAAGAACATGCAATATTTGATAAGTGCCCTTTTGTAGAGAATCTGTTCATCTATATATTCTTAATTTATTTTTTGTTATAAAGAACAACAAGTAATGCTGAGCAATTAGATATTTTTGAGGTCTGTTCGATTTCGGTTTGATCAATTTTTTGTTGTTGAAATAAATCACTGATTTTTCGGTTTTGATTTTTCATTTGTTTTCATTATGTAGGTAAAAGTGTCATGGTGGCAGTGACTGTCCATTGTTGCTTATCATTTATTAACCGTCATTGATTCACATTACTTTAATACATTTCAGTCGTTGTGTACATTACATTTGTTTTATTTGATGACTTTATGATTTGATTCCAAGTCATCATCTCATATTTATATGAAGATGTTAACTGTGCTCTCTGACAGAAATCACTATTTTGTAGTTCTTCAAAGTAAATAAGTCATACTTTTATGACTTCTGAATAGATATCAAACACTTAGATCTTGGTAGAGATTCCTCCCAAAGCAACAGCTGCTCAACATATCCCCTCACCCATATCCCCTCACAACCCCACATTATTTAGTCTCTTCCGTAGGAGCTATAAAAAAAAAACACACAGACCGGCATTGTAGTAAAGTAGCACGTTTTTTTTGTGCTAAACTATGTAAAATATTAACCTGTTGGAAACTACAACTCCTTGCTACAACAAACAGTTTGGCCTGGATCTGATTTGTCTCTAGAGAAACTGTGCAATGAGTGCATTGAGTTCACAAAAAAACAAAAAATTGAACCAACATCGGTCAGTTAGTTATTTAAAAAACGAAAAATAACTGACATTTCAATTAATCGCACAGCACTAGCACGTTATCGTTTGAAATGTTGCTAAATGTAAACTTGTTCTTCAAGATAATGAAAAATAACTTTTTTGTGTGTTTATTAAGGCATTTCCTCTGTGTCTGGACGTGATAATCTTTACCTGAGGTAAAGAACCACTGGAAGTGTGTCAGGGATGAAGACAGTGTGGGATTGGCTCCTGCTATGAGCAGCTGTCTGACTATGCCCATATATGGCTCAACCCAATTACGTTTTACTGATCTTCAGTCACTCTGCTGCCACACAGTCAAAACCATTAATCTCTCTGGCTGAGTGCTTGGCCATGTGTTAACAGCCTGGCCGCACCTCACTGTTCACCTGTCTGCCCATCTCACACAAAACCATGCCAATCCTTCTGACTTACAGTGCATTTGGAAAGTATTCAGACCCCTTGACTTTTTCCACATTTTGTTACTTTACAGCCTTATTCTAAAATGGATTACATTGTTATTTTTTTTACTCATCAATCTACACACAATACACCATAATGACAAAGCAAAACTGTTTTTGGGACATTTTTGCAAATGTGTTGCAAATGTGTTAAAAATAAACTGAAATATCACATTTACATAAGTATTCAGACCCTTTACTCAGTACTTTGTTGAAGCACCTTTGGCAGTGATTACAGCCTCGAGTGTTACTGGGTATGACGCTACAAGCTTGTCACACCTGGTATTTGGGGAGTTTCTCCCATTCTTCTCTGCAGATCCTCTCAAGCTCTGTCAGGTTGGATGGGGAGCGTCGCTGCACAGCTATATTCAGTTCTCTCCATAGATGTTGGATCGGGTTCAAGTCCAGGCTCTGGCTGGACTGCTCAAGGACATTTAGAGACTTGTCCCGAAACAACTCCTGTGTTGTCTTGGCTGTGTGCTTAGGGTCGTTGTCCTGTTGGAAGGTGAACCTTCCCCCTAGTCTGTGGTCCTGAGTGCTCTGGGGCAGGTTCTCATCATGGATCTCTCCGTACTTTGCTCCGTTCATCTTTCCCACGACCCTGACTAGTCTTCCGGAACCTGCTACTGAAGAACATACCCACAGCATGATGCTGCCACCACCATGCTTCACCGTAGGGATGGTGCCAGGTTTCCTCCAGACGTGACGCTTGGCATTCAGACCAAAGAGTTCAATCTTGGTTTTATCAGTAACAGGAATCAAGGTAAGACCCAGATGCAGACATGTCGAATTTACAGTGGTTTAATTGTCCAACAGGGGCAGGCAATAGAGAGGTCAAGGCATGCAGAGGTCAACAATCCAGAGGTGGGGCAAAGGTCGGCAGGCAGGATCAGGGTCAGGAGCAGGCAGAGTGGTCAGGCGGGTGGGCTCAGAGTCAGGACAGGCAAGGGTCAAAAACCAGGAGGGAGAGAAAAAAGAGAGACTGGGAAAACCAGGAGCTGATAACAAAGACGCTGGTTGACTTGACAAACAAGATGAACTGGCAACGGACAAACAGAGAACACAGGTATAATACACAGATGGGCGAAACCTGGAAGGGGGTGGAGACAATCACAAGGACAGGTGAAACAGATAAGGGTGTCACAATCAGACCAGAGAATCTTGTTTCTCATGGTCTGAGAGTCCTTTAGGTGCCTCTTGGCAAACTCCAAGCGGGCTGTCACGTGCCTTCTACTGAGGAGGGACATCCGTCTGAGCACTCTACAAAACAAGGCCTTATTGGTGGAGTGCTGCAGAGATGGTTGTCCTTCTGGAAGGTTCTCCCATGTCCACAAAGGAACTCTAGAGCTCTGTTACCTCCTTTGACCAAAGCCCTTCTCCCTGATTGCTCAGTTTGGTCAGGTGGCCAGCACTAGGAAGATTCTGTGTTGTTCCAATCTTCTTCCATTTAAGAATGATGGAGGCCACTGTGTTCTTGGGGACCTTCAATACTGCATTTTTTGTTAGCCTTCCCTAGATCTCTGCCTCGACACAATCCTGTCTCGGATCTCTACGGACATTTACTTTGACCTCATGGCGTGGTTTTTGCTCTGAAATGCACTGTCAACTGTGGGACCGTATACAGACGTGTGTGTATTTCCAAATCATGTCCAATCAATTGAATTTACTCTCAAAATTACAATTGTTCATTGAGAAACAAATATACTTGATTTTGAGGTCTACGTCGAAGCTTAAATTATATTAAATTAAAATCGAAATTAGGTCTGGAAGAAAACAAACATTTTTAGATAATTAATTCCTAATTCCTAGTAATTCCTCTTTAATTAGATATGGTGTGCCATATAATGTGATGGTTCTGTACTGCTGCTGGCCTCAGACAAACCAGAACCCTCAGACACACAGCTAAAATGTCAAACCCTCTCCAGGGGGTTGATGCCAGTAGCAACACCTTGAGACTGAAGGGGTTTAAGGTGTGTACTGGGTATGGCTGTGTGTGTGATCTCAATGTTAAAAGTAATTGTTGTAGGTTGTGCATAATCATTGTGGAAAATATTGTGTTTTGTGAATTTACTACTTTGTGTTTACAGTGCCATAACGTGAGTAGATACTGTGACTTAACAGTGATATATCATGGTACTGTGACTTAACAGTGATATAACATGGTACTGTGACTTAACAGTGATATAACATGGTACTGTGACTTAACAGTGATATAACATGGTACTGTGACTTAATAATGATATAACATGGTACTGTGACTTAACAGTGATATAACATGGTACTGTGACTTAACAGTGAAATAACAAGGTACTGTGACTTAACAGTGATATTACATGGTACTGTGACTAACATGATACTGTGACTAACATGGTACTGTGACTAACATGGTACTGTGATTAACATGGCACAGTGATATAACATGGTACTGTGACTTAACAGTGATATAACATGGTACTGTGACTTAACAGTGATATAACATGGTACTGTGACTTAACAGTGATATAACATGGTACTGTGACTTAACAGTGATATAACATGGTACTGTGACTAACAGTGATATAACATGGTACTGTGACTAACATGGTACTGTGACTAACATGGTACAGTGATATAACATGGTACTGTGACTAACATGGTAGTTATATAACATGGCACAGTGATATATCATGGTACTGTGACTAACATGGTACTGTGACTAACATGGTACAGTGATATAACATGGTACTGTGACTAACATGGTAGTTATATAACATGGCACAGTGATATATCATGGTACTGTGACTAACATGGTACTGTGACTAACATGGTACTGTGACTAACATGGTACAGTGATATAACATGGTACTGTGACTAACATGGTACTATGACTAACATGGTACTGTGACTAACATGGTACTGTGACTAACATGGTAGTGATATATCATGGTACTGTGACTAACATGGTACTGTGACTAACATGGTACTGTGACTAACATGGTACAGTGATATAACATGGTACTGTGACTAACATGGTAGTTATATAACATGGCACAGTGATATATCATGGTACTGTGACTAACATGGTACTGTGACTAACATGGTACTGTGACTAACATGGTACAGTGATATAACATGGTACTGTGACTAACATGGTACTGTGACTAACATGGTACTGTGACTAACATGGTACTGTGACTAACATGGTAGTGATATATCATGGTACTGTGACTAACATGGTACTGTGACTAACATGGTACTGTGACTAACATGGTACTGTGATTAACATGGTACTGTGATATAACATGGTACTGTGACTAACATGGTAGTGATATAACATGGTACTGTGACTAACATGGTACTGTGACTAACATGGTAGTTATATAACATGGCACAGTGATATATCATGGTACTGTGACTAACATGGTACTGTTACTAACATGGTACAGTGACTAACATTGTACAGTGATATAACATGGTACAGTGATATAACATGATACTGTGACTAACATGGTAGTGATATATCATGGTACTGTGACTAACATGGTACTGTGACTAACACGGTACAGTGACTAACATGGTACAGTGATATAACATGGTACAGTGATATAACATGATACTGTGACTAACATGGTAGTGATATAACATGGTACTGTGACTAACATGGTAGTGATATAACATGGTACTGTGACAAACATGGTACTGTGATATAACATGGTCCTGTGACTAACATGGCACAGTGATATAACATGGTACTGTGACTTAACAGTGATATAACATGGTACTGTGACTTAACAGTGATATAACATGGTACTGTGACTAACATGGTACTGTGACAAACATGGTACTGTGATATAACATGGTACTGTGACTAACATGGTACAGTGATATAACATGGTACTGTGACTAACATGGTAGTTATATAACATGGCACAGTGATATATCATGGTACTGTGACTAACATGGTACTGTGACCAACATGGTACAGTGACTAACATGGTACAGTGATATAACATGGTACAGTGATATAACATGATACTGTGACTAACATGGTAGTGATATAACATGGTACTGTGACTAACATGGTAGTGATATAACATGGTACTGTGACTAACATGGTAGTGATATAACATGGTCCTGTGACTAACATGGCACAGTGATATAACATGGTACTCTGACTTAACAGTGATATAACATGGTACTGTGACTTAACAGTGATATAACATGGTACTGTGACTAACATGGTACTGTGACAAACATGGTACTGTGATATAACATGGTACTGTGACTAACATGGTACAGTGATATAACATGGTACTGTGACTAACATGGTACTGTGACTAACATGGTAGTGATATCACATGGTACTGTGACTAACATGGTACTGTGACTAACATGGTACTGTGATTAACATGGTACTGTGATATAACATGGTACTGTGACTAACATGGTAGTGATATAACATGGTACTGTGACTAACATGGTACTGTGACTAACATGGTACTGTGATTAACATGGCACAGTGATATAACATGGTACTGTGACTAACATGGTACTGTGACTAACATGGTACTGTGACTAACATGGTACTGTGACTAACATGGTACAGTGATATAACATGGTACTGTGACTAACATGGTACTGTGACTAACATGGTACTGTGACTAACATGGTACAGTGATATAACATGGTACTGTGACTAACATGGTAGTTATATAACATGGCACAGTGATATATCATGGTACTGTGACTAACATGGTACTGTGACTAACATGGTACTGTGACTAACATGGTACAGTGATATAACATGGTACTGTGACTAACATGGTACTGTGACTAACATGGTACTGTGACTAACATGGTACTGTGACTAACATGGTAGTGATATATCATGGTACTGTGACTAACATGGTACAGTGACTAACATGGTACTGTGACTAACATGGTACAGTGATATAACATGGTACTGTGACTAACATGGTAGTTATATAACATGGCACAGTGATATATCATGGTACTGTGACTAACATGGTACTGTGACTAACATGGTACAGTGATATAACATGGTACTGTGACTAACATGGTACTGTGACTAACATGGTACTGTGACTAACATGGTACTGTGACTAACATGGTAGTGATATATCATGGTACTGTGACTAACATGGTACTGTGACTAACATGGTACTGTGACTAACATGGTACTGTGATTAACATGGTACTGTGATAAAACATGGTACTGTGACTAACATGGTAGTGATATAACATGGTACTGTGACTAACATGGTACTGTGACTAACATGGTAGTTATATAACATGGCACAGTGATATATCATGGTACTGTGACTAACATGGTACTGTTACTAACATGGTACAGTGACTAACATTGTACAGTGATATAACATGGTACAGTGATATAACATGATACTGTGACTAACATGGTAGTGATATATCATGGTACTGTGACTAACATGGTACTGTGACTAACATGGTACAGTGACTAACATGGTACAGTGATATAACATGGTACAGTGATATAACATGATACTGTGACTAACATGGTAGTGATATAACATGGTACTGTGACTAACATGGTAGTGATATAACATGGTCCTGTGACTAACATGGCACAGTGATATAACATGGTACTGTGACTTAACAGTGATATAACATGGTACTGTGACTTAACAGTGATATAACATGGTACTGTGACTAACATGGTACTGTGACAAACATGGTACTGTGATATAACATGGTACTGTGACTAACATGGTACAGTGATATAACATGGTACTGTGACTAACATGGTACTGTGACTAACATGGTACAGTGATATAACATGGTACTGTGACTAACATGGTAGTTATATAACATGGCACAGTGATATATCATGGTACTGTGACTAACATGGTACTGTGACTAACATGGTACAGTGACTAACATGGTACAGTGATATAACATGGTACAGTGATATAACATGATACTGTGACTAACATGGTAGTGATATAACATGGTACTGTGACTAACATGGTAGTGATATAACATGGTACTGTGACTAACATGGTAGTGATATAACATGGTCCTGTGACTAACATGGCACAGTGATATAA
The DNA here is from genome assembly GCF_045791955.1 of Oncorhynchus clarkii lewisi. Classification (NCBI taxonomy): domain Eukaryota; kingdom Metazoa; phylum Chordata; class Actinopteri; order Salmoniformes; family Salmonidae; genus Oncorhynchus; species Oncorhynchus clarkii. The sequence continues at coordinate 5,770,352 of NC_092177.1, read as the reverse complement.
CATGGTACTGTGACTTAACAGTGATATAACATGGTACCGTGACTTAACAGTGATATAACATGGTACTGTGACTAACATGGTACTGTGACAAACATGGTACTGTGATTTAACATGGTACTGTGACTAACATGGTACAGTGATATAACATGGTACTGTGACTAACATGGTACTGTGACTAACATGGTAGTGATATAACATGGTACTGTGACTAACATGGTACTGTGACTAACATGGTACTGTGATTAACATGGTACTGTGATATAACATGGTACTGTGACTAACATGGTAGTGATATAACATGGTACTGTGACTAACATGGTACTGTGACTAACATGGTACTGTGATTAACATGGCACAGTGATATAACATGGTACTGTGACTAACATGGTACTGTGACTAACATGGTACTGTGACTAACATGGTACTGTGACTAACATGGTACAGTGATATAACATGGTACTGTGACTAACATGGTACTGTGATATAACATGGTACTGTGACTAACATGGTACTGTGACTAACATGGTACTGTGATATAACATGGTACTGTGACTAACATGGTACTGTGACTAACATGGTACTGTGACTAACATGGTACAGTGATATAACATGGTACTGTGACTAACATGGTACTGTGACTAACATGGTACTGTGACTAACATGGTACTGTGATATAACATGGTACTGTGACTAACATGGTACTGTGACTAACATGGTAGTTATATAACATGGTACTGTGACTAACATGGTACTGTGACTAACATGGTACTGTGACTAACATGGTACTGTGACTAACATGGTACTGTGATATAACATGGTACAGTGATATAACATGATACTGTGACTAACATGGTACTGTGACTAACATGGTACTGTGACTAACATGGTACTGTGACTAACATGGTACTGTGATATAACATGGTACTGTGACTAACATGGTACTGGATACAGCCCTTAGCCGTGGTATATTGGCCATATACCACAAACCCCTGAGGTGCCTTATTGGTATTATAAACTGGTTACCAATGTAATTAGAGCAGTACAAATACATGTTTTGTCATACCCGGGTATACGGTCCGATGTCAGCCAATCAGCATTTAGGGCTTTAACCACCAAGCTTATAATGTGATAACAGATACAGTGACTTACATAATTACTTTGGAGGTAAATTAATTTAAATGATAGTAATTGATACGTACAATGATTGTACCGCAAACAGTGGCATTGTGCTGTACTGTCTGTTATTGTCTCTAGTGTGTGATCAGTACTGTACATTTCTGTTGTTGTCTCTTGTGTGTGATCAGTACTGTGAACTTCTGTTATTGTCTCTAGTGTGTGATCTTTAAACAGGAGACAGTTTGCGTTATGTGGCATTAGTAAAGGAATTAGGAAACGTGATTTATGCTTGCAAGACATTCTTCATTTGAGCAAATTAGTTTCTGTTCCCTTGCCGAACAATCTCAGAGAACAAAAAGGGCCTCACTAAAACTGGAACTGTGGGACCCTATTATTCAGAGACTGATTAAAGCCACTGCTCCTAAATTAACATTAGAACTGAGTCCCAAATGGCACCCTATTCCCTACATAGTGCACTGCCTTTTACCTATCAAAAGTAGTGCACTATATAGGGAATAGGGTGCTATTTGGGAAAGAGACTAGGGCTGGTTCTCTATTGATTCTACTGCGTTATCACTGTTAATCACACTGCTAGCCAGCCAATCAGGGTGGTAATAACTAAGTCATGACTTTTTAGTTTCATTGATGCCTTTGATTGAGACAAAAACAAAAAGGAAACTCCGAAGGTATCGATCTGTGTTTGAACTAAATCTGTTGGAATTCATCTTTTTAGCTGCCTGGCGTTCCAGGCTACTAGTTTCAGTGACGTGCTACTGAATCACCTGGTGTGTCCCGAACGGCACTCTATTCCCTATATAGCTGCTACGGCCCGGTGAAAAGGTAGTGCACTATTAAGGAAATAGGGTGCCATTTGGAACGTAAACACCTTCCCTCTCCGTCATGGCTCACTTGAACAATGGTCTTAGTATAACACTGGTTCAGGAAGATGGACAGGTTACTGCTGGTTCAGGAAGATGGACAGGTTACTGCTGGTTCAGGAAGATGGACAGGTTACGGCTGGTTCAGGAAGATGGACAGGTTACTGCTGGTTCAGGAAGATGGACAGGTTACGGCTGGTACAGGAAGATGGACAGGTTGCAGCTGGTTAAACTGCTGGTTCAGGAAGATGGACAGGTTACTGCTGGTTCAGGAAGATGGACAGGTTACTGCTGGTTCAGGAAGATAGACAGGTTACTGCTGGTTCAGAAAGATGGACAGGTTACTGCTGGTTCAGGAAGATGGACAGGTTACTGCTGGTTCAGGAAGATGGACAGGTTACTGCTGGTTCAGGAAGATGGACAGGTTACGGCTGGTTCAGGAAGATGGACAGGTTGCAGCTGGTTAAACTGCTGGTTCAGGAAGATGGACAGGTTACTGCTGGTTCAGAAAGATGGACAGGTTACTGCTGGTTCAGGAAGATGGACAGGTTACTGCTGGTTCAGGAAGATGGACAGGTTACTGCTGGATCAGGAAGATGAACAGGTTACGGCTGGTTAAACTGTTGGATCAGGAAGATGGGCAGGTTACTTTACGGGTGCGTTACTCTAGTTCATGAAGAGAAGATGGACAGGTTACGCTGGTTCAGGAAGATGGACAGGTTACAGGTGGGTTAAACTGTTGGATCAGGAAGATGGACAGGTTACAGGTCGGTTAAACTGCTGGTTCAGGAAGATGGACAGGTTACGGCTGGTTAAACTGCTGGTTCAGGAAGATGGACAGGTTACGGGTAGGTTACGCTGGTTCAGGAAGATGGACAGGTTACGGGTAGGTTACGCTGGTTCAGGAAGATGGACAGGTTACGGGTAGGTTAAACTGCTGGTTCAGGAAGATGGACAGGTTACGGGTAGGTTACGCTGGTTCAGGAAGATGGACAGGTTACAGGTGGGTTAAACTGTTGGATCAGGAAGATGGACAGGTTACGGTGGTCGTAGTTCATGGGCTGGGGGCAGAGGTACAAATGTGGTCATAATATGCCCGAGGGGACATACTGCAGTACATTCGGAAAGTATTCAGACCCCTTTAACTTTTCCACAATTTGTTACGTTACAGGCGTATTCTAAAATGGATTAGATATTTTTTTCCTTCATCAATCTACATACAATACCCCATAATGGCAAAGCAAAAACATTTTTTTAGAAATGTTGGCACATTTATAAAAAATGTAAAACTGCATTTATTTACAAAAGAATTTAAACGCTTTGATGTGAGACTCGAAATTGAACTCAGGTGCTTCCTGTTTCCATCGATTATCCTTGAGCTGTTTCTACAACTTGATTGAAATCCACTTGTGGTAAATTTAATTGATTGGACATGATTTGGAAATGCACACACCTGTCTATATAAGGTCCCACAGTTGACAGTGCATTTCAGAGGAAAAACCAAGCCATGAGGTCGAAGGAATTGTCTGAAGAGCTCTGAGACAGGATTGCGTCGAAGCACAGATCAGGGGATGGGTACCAAAAAATGTCTGCAGCGTTGAAGAACACAGTGGCCTCCATCATTCTTAATTGGAAACACCAAGACTCTTCCTAGATCTAGCCGTACGGCTAAACTGAGTAATCAGGGGAGAAGGGCTTTGGTCAAGGAGGTGACCAAGGAGCCGTTGGTCACTCTGACAGAGCTCTAGAGTTCTTCTGTGGACATGGGAGAACCTTCCAGAAGGACAACCATCTCTGCAGCACTCTACCAATCAGGCCTTTATTGTAGAGTGGTCAGACGGAAGCCACTCCTCAGTAAAAGGCACATGACAGACCGCTTGGAGTTTGCCAAAAGGCACCTAAAGGACTCTCCGACCATGAGAGTGTCTGTCTGTCTGTGTGTGTGTGTTTTAAGTTGGTCCTAGAGGATCATTAGTGCAGTGCTTCAGAAGGGCCTCTGCCTGTTGCTGTTGGCACCATCTGCTTTGAGAGGCCAATCCATCTCTCCTGGGCTGCCATTTAACAAGACATGGGGGATTAGAGGTGATGAGTTCCCAAGATGGAGGCTTTCATCATACAATCGTATTTCTCCAAAGAGCCTATTAAAGGCAGTAGTTACATTCAATAACAGGCAGAAAAAGGTGCAGTTATAGAAGTATTTATTTCAAGCACTTTATATTAAAAAAATAAACAATTATAATTCAATTCATGAATGAAACCTGTTCTATCAAAATGACAATATTCTTGATGTTATGAAATATTTACACTACTGTTCCGAAGTTTGGGGTCACTTAGAAATGTCCTTGTTTTTGAAAGAAAATCATTTTTTTTTGTCCATTAAAATAACATCAAATTGATGAGAAATACAGTGTAGACATTGTTAATGTTGTCAATGTGTAACGATGTGCGCTGAGAGTCGGGAAGCAAGTTCAGAGTGTTTTAATAAATAAACACAACATAAAACAAAACAAACAGCGCACGACTAAACACTGAAACAGAAACAATAACCCCTGGGGAAGGAACCAAATGGAGTGACATATATAGGGAAGGTAATCAAGGAGATGATGGAGTTCAGGTGAGTCTGAGGATGCGCAGGTTGCGTGTAACGATGGTGACAGGTGTGCGCCATAACGAGCCGCCTGGTGACCTAGAGGTCGGAGAGGGAGCAAACGTGAAAAAATTACTATAGTAGCTGAAAACATTTGATTTTTAATGGAATATCTACATAGGTGTACAAAGGCCCATTACCAGCAACCATCACTTCTGTGTTCCAATGGCACATTGCGTTAGCTAATCCAAGTTTATCATTTTAAAACACTAATTGATCATGAGAAAACCTGTTTGCAATTATGTTAGCACAGCTGATAACTGTTGTGCTGATTAAAGAAGCAATAAAACTGGCATTCTGTAGACTAGTTGAGTATCTGGAGCATCAGTTTGCGGGTTCAATTACAGGCTCAAAATGGCTAGAAACAAAGAACTTTCTTCTGAAACTCATGTCTATTCTTGCTCTGAGAAATTAAGGCTATTCCATGTGAGAAATTGTCAAGAAACTGAAGATCTCGTACAACGCTCCCTTCACAGAACAGTGTAAACTGGCAGCTTCATTAAATAGTATCCGCAAAACACCAGTCTCAACGTCAACAGTGAAGAGACTACTTCGGGATGCTGGCCTTCTAGGCAGAGTTGCAAAGAAAAAGCCATATCTCAGACTGGCCAATAAAAAGAAAAGATTAAGATGGGCAAAAGAACACAGACGCTGGACAGAGGAACCCTGTCTAGAGGACCAGCATCCTGGAGTCGCTTCTTCACTGTTCAAGTCGAGCCTGGTGTTTTGCGGGTACTAGTTAAGGAAGCTGCCAGTTGAGGACTTGTGAGGCGTCTGTTTCTCAAACTAGACACTCTAATGTTCTTGTCCTCTTGCTCAGTTGTGCACCAGGGCCTCCCACTCCTCTTTCTATTCTGGTTAGAGCCAGTTTGCACTGTTCTTTTTTTTGGAACACAAGAGTGATGGTTGCTGATAACGGGCCTCTGTTTGCCTATGTAGATATTCCATTAAAAATCAGCCGTTTCCAGCTACAATAGTCATTGACAACATTAACAATGTCTACACTGTATTTCTGATCAATTTGATGTGGATTTTAATGGACAAAAAAATGAAAATGTGCTTTTCAGTCAAAAACAAGGACATTTCTACATGAACCAAACTTTTGAACGGTTGTATATATTGTTTTCATAGCTGCTACAATTTAAGTAATTCTGCTTGAATGGCCCGGACTCATTGACACAGCAGTATATCCTAAATCGTTCCATTTTGAAATACAGTAATTTCTGACCGACTTGTTTTCAACAGCACTTGCTTGTGTACCGTTGTTGTACAGTAAATAACACAGGCCAACAGTGATGCTGGTAGTAGGTTATTGTTATAGCGGAAGGGACAAAGCAGAAGGATGTGAGGGGGTTAAAGAGAATCTTTCATCCACTCTTTGAATTGAAGACTGTTTTTAAATGTCTCTGGTCTTTTCCCAAACTGCTCCTAGCCCCAAGCACAGACCCTAACAAGCATGATGCTTTGACGATTGACTTGTGATACATGCCAAATGTACAGCCTGATTATTACCATTCACACACAGAAGCTATTTGGTAGGTCGAAGAAGAATAAAAAAAATCAGGATATTAGGTTTTTCAAAGACATTTTCTCATCCTTATTTTAACCAACAATCTTTTTTTTTGTTTTTTTTTGTTTTTGTGGACTGTCCAGAGAGACCTACATGTGTGTGTTTAATGAGTAACCAGCTGATCTTTGATCCTAATGGCACAATTCCTTATGATCCTTTATGCACAGCCTTGCAGTGGGATCAAAGAAACACAGTTATGCCAAGGGAAATAAAAACATGTATTAAATATGAGTTTGCCTTGAACGATATATTAACAGGGTGAAAATCATCCAATTTATTCAATTGATAAGTCGGGCAATGCCTGTAGTTCACCGACCATTTTCATCATTCAAAAGCATAACTGCTCCAATAACTACTAAACTAATAGTTCTTTGTGCCAGAGAGAAAATATAACTTTTCTAGCCCTAATGAGATATTTTCAACGTAAAAGTCCACCCAGGGCACGAGTGGGCTCAAATCTTCATCATTTGTAGGCTGTTCTGTTCCAACCCTTGAGGGGGGATGTCTTGTCTTTGACCACTATGAGATGATGAATGTATGGTTTAATATAAATGACCACCATCTGGCAATAAATCATCTGATTACTTTTATCTCCTTATACAACCGACATACAGTCTGTAACCTACAGTATATCTCATAGACAAGCAACATCAATAAAGATAAACATCTAGGCTTGAGAAGGAACACACTAACCAATGAATTACTCTATAAAACACAGGTGTTGCTGCTGTATGAAAGCAGGAGATTAGGATGTTATCAGGATGCTAGCTATCTGATGGATGAAAACAGGAGATCAAGACGTTTTCAGTGCACTAGCTACCTGACAAATGAAAACAGGAGATTAGGGTGTTATCAGGATGCAAGCTATCTGACAGATGAAAACAGGTGATCATGATGTTATCAGGATGCTAGCTATCTGATGGATGAAAACAGGAGATCAAGACGTTTTCAGTGCACTAGCTACCTGACAAATGAAAACAGGAGATTAGGGTGTTATCAGGATGCAAGCTATCTGACAGATGAAAACAGGTGATCATGATGTTATCAGGATGCTAGCTATCTGATGGATGAAAACAGGAGATCAAGACGTTTTCAGTGCACTAGCTACCTGACAAATTAAAGCAGGATATTAGGGTGTTATCATAATGCAAGCTATCTGACAGATGAAAACAGGAGATTAGGGTGTTATCAGGATGCAAGCTATCTGACAGATGAAAACAGGAGATTAGGGTGTTATCAGGATGCAAGCTATCTGACAGATGAAAACAGGAGATTAGGATGTTATCAGGATGCTAGCTATCTGACAGATGAAAACAGGAGATTAGGGTGTTATCAGGATGCAAGCTATCTGACAGATGAAAACAGGAGATTAGGATGTTATCAGGATGCTAGCTATCTGACAGATGAAAACAGGAGATTAGGGTGTTATCAGGATGCTAGCTAGCTATTGTGTTTCATGGTGCAGGATTCAGACTTCAATTTATGACGAGTTAAATCTGATGTTTGCGATTAATTTAATTTGGTTTGGTGGCAAGAAGCTGCAAAGGCAGACAGCTGGGAAACTCTGTATGAAACTCTTTACATAAGTTCAAAAACAGATGCACTAGAATGAATAAAACACAAATTTTCTATGGTCATACAATTTCTAACAATTGATAAACTTTTAATCGTGACCTTATTGAAGAAGGAGAGCTGGATCTGAATTCACAGAGCCCAAAGGTCCCTGTCTGGACGCACTTTTGGATGGAGACTATTTATCTTCCTTTTCATCAGTTCAGAATGTGTTTTTGATTTATTAAACCTAGTATTCTCACATGGAAGATTCCCTCACAGGTCCTAGGTCTGTCCCCAATAAGAACTCTATTAGACTAGCATTCTCACATGGAAGATTCCCTCACAGATCCTAGGTCTGTCCCCCAATAAGAACTCTATTAGACTAGCATTCTCACATGGAAGATTCCTCACAGGTCCTAGGTCTGTCCCCCATAAGAACTCTATTAGACTAGCATTCTCACATGGAAGATTCCTCACAGGTCCTAGGTCTGTCCCCCATAAGAACTCTATTAGACTAGCATTCTCACATGGAAGATCCCTCACAGATCCTAGGTCTGTCCCCCATAAGAACTCTATTAGACTAGCATTCTCACATGGAAGATTCCCTCACAGGTCCTAGGTCTGTCCCCCATAAGAACTCTATTAGACTAGCATTCTCACATGGAAGATTCCCTCACAGGTCCTAGGTCTGTCCCCAATAAGAACTCTATTAGACTAGCATTCTCACATGGAAGATTCCCTCACAGGTCCTAGGTCTGTCCCCAATAAGAACTCTATTAGACTAGCATTCTCACATGGAAGATTCCCTCACAGGTCCTAGGTCTGTCCCCAATAAGAACTCTATTAGACTAGCATTCTCACATGGAAGATTCCTCACAGGTCCTAGGTCTGTTCCCCATAAGAACTCTATTAGACTAGCATTCTCACATGGAAGATTCCCTCACAGGTCCTAGGTCTGTCCCCAATAAGAACTCTATTAGACTAGCATTCTCACATGGAAGATTCCCTCACAGATCCTAGGTCTGTCCCCCATAAGAACTCTATTAGACTAGCATTCTCACATGGAAGATTCCCTCACAGATCCTAGGTCTGTCCCCAATAAGAACTCTATTAGACTAGCATTCTCACATGGAAGATTCCCTCACAGGTCCTAGGTCTGTCCCCCATAAGAACTCTATTAGACTAGTATTCTCACATGGAAGATTCCCTCACAGATCCTAGGTCTGTCCCCAATAAGAACTCTATTAGACTAGTATTCTCACATGGAAGATTCCCTCCCGGGTCCTAGGTCTGTCCCCAATAAGAACTCTATTAGACTAGTATTCTCACATGGAAGATTCCCTCACAGATCCTAGGTCTGTCCCCCATAAGAACTCTATTAGACTAGCATTCTCACATGGAAGATTCCCTCACAGATCCTAGGTCTGTCCCCCATAAGAACTCTATTAGACTAGCATTCTCACATGGAAGATTCCCTCACAGGTCCTAGGTCTGTCCCCAATAAGAACTCTATTAGACTAGCATTCTCACATGGAAGATTCCCTCACAGGTCCTAGGTCTGTCCCCAATAAGAACTCTATTAGACTAGTATTCTCACATGGAAGATTCCCTCACAGGTCCTAGGTCTGTCCCCAATAAGAACTCTATTAGACTAGCATTCTCACATGGAAGATTCCCTCACAGGTCCTAGGTCTGTCCCCCATAAGAACTCTATTAGACTAGCATTCTCACATGGAAGATTCCTCACAGATCCTAGGTCTGTCCCCAATAAGAACTCTATTAGACTAGTATTCTCACATGGAAGATTCCCTCACAGATCCTAGGTCTGTCCCCAATAAGAACTCTATTAGACTAGCATTCTCACATGGAAGATTCCCTCACAGGTCCTAGGTCTGTCCCCCATAAGAACTCTATTAGACTAGTATTCTCACATGGAAGATTCCCTCACAGGTCCTAGGTCTGTTCCCCATAAGAACTCTATTACACTAGCATTCTCACATGGAAGATTCCCTCACAGGTCCTAGGTCTGTCCCCCAATAAGAACTCTATTAGACTAGCATTCTCACATGGAAGATTCCTCACAGATCCTAGGTCTGTCCCCCATAAGAACTCTATTAGACTAGTATTCTCACATGGAAGATTCCTCACAGATCCTAGGTCTGTCCCCCATAAGAACTCTATTAGACTAGCATTCTCACATGGAAGATTCCCTCACAGATCCTAGGTCTGTCCCCCATAAGAACTCTATTAGACTAGCATTCTCACATGGAAGATTCCCTCACAGGTCCTAGGTCTGTCCCCCAATAAGAACTCTATTAGACTAGTATTCTCACATGGAAGATTCCCTCACAGATCCTAGGTCTGTCCCCCATAAGAACTCTATTAGACTAGCATTCTCACATGGAAGATTCCCTCACAGGTCCTAGGTCAGTCCCCCAATAAGAACTCTATTAGACTAGCATTCTCACATGGAAGATTCCCTCACAGATCCTAGGTCTGTCCCCAATAAGAACTCTATTAGACTAGTATTCTCACATGGAAGATTCCCTCACAGATCCTAGGTCTGTCCCCCAATAAGAACTCTATTAGACTAGCATTCTCACATGGAAGATTCCCTCACAGGTCCTAGGTCTGTCCCCAATAAGAACTCTATTAGACTAGCATTCTCACATGGAAGATTCCTCACAGATCCTAGGTCTGTCCCCCATAAGAACTCTATTAGACTAGCATTCTCACATGGAAGATTCCCTCACAGATCCTAGGTCTGTCCCCCATAAGAACTCTATTAGACTAGCATTCTCACATGGAAGATTCCCTCCCGGGTCCTAGGTCTGTCCCCCATAAGAACTCTATTAGACTAGCATTCTCACATGGAAGATTCCCTCCCGGGTCCTAGGTCTGTCCCCAATAAGAACTCTATTAGACTAGCATTCTCACATGGAAGATTCCTCACAGATCCTAGGTCTGTCCCCCATAAGAACTCTATTAGACTTGCATTCTCACATGGAAGATTCCCTCACAGATCCTAGGTCTGTCCCCCATAAGAACTCTATTAGACTAGCATTCTCACATGGAAGATTCCCTCACAGGTCCTAGGTCTGTCCCCCATAAGAACTCTATTAGACTAGCATTCTCACATGGAAGATTCCCTCACAGGTCCTAGGTCTGTTCCCCATAAGAACTCTATTAGACTAGCATTCTCACATGGAAGATTCCCTCACAGGTCCTAGGTCTGTTCCCCATAAGAACTCTATTAGACTAGCATTCTCACATGGAAGATTCCTCACAGATCCTAGGTCTGTCCCCCATAAGAACTCTATTAGACTAGCATTCTCACATGGAAGATTCCTCACAGATCCTAGGTCTGTCCCCCATAAGAACTCTATTAGACTAGCATTCTCACATGGAAGATTCCCTCACAGGTCCTAGGTCTGTTCCCCATAAGAACTATATTAGACTAGCATTCTCACATGGAAGATTCCCTCACAGGTCCTAGGTCTGTTCCCCATAAGAACTCTATTAGACTAGCATTCTCACATGGAAGATTCCCTCACAGGTCCTAGGTCTGTTCCCCATAAGAACTCTATTAGACTAGCATTCTCACATGGAAGATTCCCTCACAGGTCCTAGGTCTGTTCCCCATTAGAAGTAAAATGACTGTAAGTTGTGAAACTGGGCATCTGACAACTAGCAACATGAAGTCACCAAAAGCTAACGTAAATATCATTACTTAAGGATCTCCTCAAGTGGTTACATAAAACAATATATTAAGATACAGTGCCTTCGGAAAGTATTCAGACCCCTTGACTTTTTCCACATTTTGTTACTTTACAGCCTCATTCTAAAATTGATTCAATATGATTTTTTTTCGTCAGCAATCTACACAAAATGCCCCATATGAAAAACCAGAAATACTTTATTTACATAAATATTCAGACCCTTTGCTATGAGACTCGAAATTGAGCTCAGGTGGATCCTGTTTCCATTGATCATCATTGAGATGTTTCTACAACTTGATTGGAGTCCACCTGTGGTAAATTCAATAGTTTGGACATGATTTTGGAAAGGCATACACCTGTAAGGTCCGACAGTTGACAGTGCATGTCAGAGCAAAAACCAAGCCATGAGGTCAAAGGAATTGTTCGTAGAGCTCCGAGGCAGAATTGTGTTGAGGCACAGATCTGGGGAAGGGTTCCAAAAAATGCCTGCAGCCTTGAAGGTCCCCAAGAACACAATGGCCTCCATCATTCTTAAATGGAAGAAGTTATGAACCACCAAAACTCTTCATAGAGCTGGTCGCCCAGCCAAACTGAGCAATTGGGGGAGATGACCAAGATCCTGGTCACCAAGATCCCGATGGTCACTCTGACAGATCTCTAGAGTTCCTCTGTGGAGATGGGATAACCTTCCAGAAGGACAACCATCTCTGCAGCACTCCACCAATCAGGCCTTCATGGTAGTGGCCAGACGGAAGCGACTTCTTAGTAAAAGGCACGTGACGGCACGCTTGGAGTTTGCCAAAAGGCACCTAAAGACTCCTGACCATGAGAAACAAGAATCTCTGTTCTGATGTAACCAAGCTTGAACTATTTGGCCTGAATGCCAAGTAGCATGTCTGGAGGAAACCTGGCTACATCCCTATGGTGAAGAATAGTGGTGGCAACAGCATGCTGTGGGGATGTTTTTTAGCAGCAGGGACTGGGAGACAAGTCAAAATCGATGCAAAGATGAAAGGAGAAAAGTACAGAGTGATCCTTGATGAAAACCTGCTCCAGAGCGTTCAGGACCGAAGGTTCACCTTCCAACAGGACAAAAAGTCTAAGCACACAGTCAAGACAACGCAGGAGTGGTCTCTGAATGTCCTTGAGTGCTCAGCCAGAGCCCGGACTTGAACTCAATCGAACATCTCTGCAGAGACTTGAAAATTGCTGTGCAGCAATTCTCCAAATTCAGCCTGACAGAGCTTGACAGGATCTCCAGAGAAGAATGGGAGAAACTCCCCAAATGCAGCTGTAACTTGTAGCGTTATACCCAAGAAGATTCAATGTTGTAATCACTGCCATAGGTTCTTCAACAAAATACTGAGTAAAGGGTCCTAATACAGTGCCTTGCAAAATGATTAACCCCCCTTGGTGTTTTTCCTATTTTGTTGCATTACAACCTGTGATGTAAATTGATTTTTATTTGGATTTCATGTAATGGACATTATGGACAAAATAGTCAAAATTGGTGAAGTGAAATGAAAAAAATAACTTATTTCCAAAAATTCTCTAAAGTAAAAAAAGGAAAAGTGGTGTGTTTATTCAGCCCCTTTGCTGTAAAGCCCCAAAATAAGATCTGGTGCAACCAATTACCTTCAGAAGTCACATCATTAGTTAAATAAAGTCCACCTGTGTGCAATCCAAGTGTCACTTGATCTCAGTATATATATACACCTGTTCTGAAAGGCCCCAGAGTCTGCAACACCATTAAACAAGGGCCCCACCAAGCAAGCGGCACCATGAAGACCAAGGAGCTCTCCAAACAAGTCAGGGACAAAGTTGTGGAGAAATACAGATCAGGGTTGGGCTATAAAAAAATATCATAAGCTTTGAACATCCCACGGAGCACTATTAAATCCATTTAAAAAAAATGGAAAGAATATGGCACCACAACAAACCTGCCAAGAGAGGGCCGCCCACCAAGACTCACGGACCAGGCAAGGAAGGCATTAATCAGAGAGGCAACAAAGAGACCAATGATAACCCTGAAGGAGATGCAAAGCTCCACAGCGGAGATTGGAGTATTTTTATTTATTTATCCGTTATTTTACCAGGTAAATTGACTGAGAACACATTCTCATTTGCAGCAACAACCTGGGGAATAGTTACAGGGGAGAGGAGGGGGATGAATGAGCCAATTGTAAATGGGATTATTAGGTGACCGTGATGGTTTGATGGCCAGATTGGGAATTTAGCCAGGACACCGGGGTTAACACCCCTACTCCTACAATAAGTGCCATGGGATCTTTAATGATCGCAGGGAGTCAGGACACCTGTTTAACTTCCCATCCGAAAGACAGCACCCTACACAGGGCAGTGTCCCCAATCACTGCCCTCGGGCATTGGGGTATTTTTTAGACCAGAGGAAAGAGTGTCTCCAACTGGCACTCCAACATCACTGTCCAGCAGCATCTGGTCTCCCATCCAGGGACTGACCAGGACCAACCCTGCTTAGCTTCAGAAGCAAGCCAGCTGTGGTATGCAGGGTGGTATATATATGTCCATAGGACCACTTTAAGCCGTACACTCCACAGAGCTGGGCTTTACGGAAGAGTGGCCAAAAAATAAATAAAAAAATGTTCGGTGTTTGCCAAATGGTATGTGGAGACTCCCCAAACATATGGAAGAATGTACTCTGGTCAGATGAGACTAAAATTGAGCTTTTTGGCCATCAAGGAAAACGCTGTGTCTGGCGCAAACCCAACACCTCTCATCGCCCGAGAACACCGAACACCGTCGGTAGTGGCAGCATTATGCTTTGGGAATGTTTTTCATCGGCAGGGACTGGGAAACTGGTCAGAATTGAAGGAATGATGGATGGCGCTAAATACAGGGAAATTCTGGAGGGAAACCTGTTTCACTCTTCCACAGATTTGAGATTTGAGGTTCCCCTTCCAGTAGGACAATGACACTAAGCATATTGCTAAAGCAACACTGTGGTTTAAGGGGAAACATTTAAATGTCTTGGAAGGCCTAGTCAAAGCCCAGACCTCAATCCATTTGAAAATCTGTGGTATGACTTAAAGATTACTGCACATCAACAGAACCCATCCAACTTTAAGGAGCTGGAGCAGTTTTGCCTTGAAGAATGGGCAAAAATCCCAGTGGCTAGATGTGCCAAGCTTAAAGAGACATACACCAAGAGACTTACAGCTGAATTGCTGCAGAAGGTGGCTCTACAAAGTATTGACTTTGGGGGATTGAATAGTTATGCAAACCCAATGTGTCGGTGTAGCCTCCGACACATTGGTGCGGCTTCCGGGTTGGATGCGCTCTGTGTTAAGAAGCAGTGCGGCTGGTTGGGTTGTGTATCGGAGGACGCATGACATTCAACCTTCGTCTCTCCCGAGCCCGTACGGGAGTTGTACTACAACAATTGGATACCACGAAATTGGGGAGAAAAAAATAATATCATAATAGTCTTCACCCCCTGAGGTAATACTGGGTGGAAGGACCTTTACAGCCATCAAAGCTGTGAATAATTATCATTACGATTCTACCAACTTTGCACAACTCTTAGGGCAACATACACTGAGTATACCAAACATTTGGTAACAACTTCCTAATAGGGCATGGACTTTACATGGACTTTAGGTGTCGAAAGCGCTCCACAGGGATAGTGGCTCATGTTGACTCTAATGCAGTTGTGTGTCAAGTTGGCTGGATGATCATTCTTGATACACACAAAAAAAACTGTTGAGTGTAAAAAA
Source organism: Oncorhynchus clarkii lewisi (assembly GCF_045791955.1). Lineage (NCBI taxonomy): Eukaryota > Metazoa > Chordata > Actinopteri > Salmoniformes > Salmonidae > Oncorhynchus > Oncorhynchus clarkii. The sequence goes on along the minus strand of NC_092177.1, from coordinate 5,755,116 downwards.
CCCAGTAGCTTTGGAGTTCTTTACACAAACCGGTATGCCTGGTACCTACTACCATACCCCCTGTTCAAAAGCACTTCAATATTGCGTATTGCCCATTCACCCTTTAAATGGCACACAATCCATTTCTAAATTGTCTCAAGGCTTAACAATCATTTTTTAAGCTGTCTCCTCCCCCTCATCTAGTTACGTGAATAAGATATTATAACTTTCACCTGGATTTTTTTTTACTTGCTCAAGCTCATTAAATTTGGTTGGGGATCATTGATGGACAGTGATATTTAAACTTTGTCTCAGATTTTTTTTTAAAGCATATTTAAGTCAGGACTGAGACTAGACCCGTGAGGAACACTCAATACCTCTTGGTTAGTCTTCTGCATAAAAATCTGTGTAATTGTCTTGCTGAAAAATGAAAACTATCGCAAGGTAAAGTTTTCAGAAGACTGAGATGGGGTTTCCTCTGACAAACTCCCCAGTCCCTGCCGATGATAAGCATACCCATAACATGATGCTGCCACCACAAAACTTGAAAATACAGAGAGTTTCACTCTGTTGTGTTGTATTGGATTAGACCCAATTTCTTTGCCATGTATTCTAGCAGGTCTACTTAAAAAACTTCTTAGGGATAGCCCCCCCCCCCCCCCCCCTTTTTTTGTGTCAATTTTCACCTAAATGACATACCCAAATCGAACTGCCTGTAGCTCAGGCCCTGAAGCAAGGATATGCATATTCTTGGTACCATTTGAAAGGAAACACCTTGAAGTTTGTGTAAATGTGAATTGAATGTAGGAGAATATAACACAATACATCTGGTAAAAATAATACAAAGATAAAAACAACCTGTGTTTTTTTTTACCACCATCTTTGAAATGCAAAAGTAAGGTCACTGTTATAGCTATCACTCACTGGTTGTAATTCCGATAGTTTCCACAAGATGGCAGCAGTGTGCGTGCAAAGTTTCAGATTAATAACCTGAAGTATGATTTATCCTCAAGACTTTTAGTGTGAAGTCCAAAGGTACGTTTGGGCAAATCGTGAAGGAGACATTCGCATTCATATTCAATTTTTCGGCAAGAATATTGTCAAATCTGTATACCTGGACTTTGATTTAGCTTTCCAAGTATTAGTAGCCATATTATAATTTCAACATTTGCAAAACAACCAGTTTTCATATGACTCTGAATATCCTTGTAATTTTTGTCCAAAATTAAAAGGTTAGAAGCTACACTTTATGACATATACATGGTTTCCGGATACTCCTGTAAATCCCAGCTCAATGGCTATCTCGCTAGCTTTGTTTGACCCCGATTGGTGCTTATTTGACAAAGATACAGTCGTTCAAGTGATGGCCGCCCCCGTCATCGGCGTGCCATGAAGGCTTCGCTCTCTGACCAATTATGGTGTCCTATAGAATATACTACACCCCTAATGAACTAGCGAAGTCTTGTTAGCTTCTAGGATCTCTGAGGAATAGATACGAACGTGATTTGACTCGTTGAAACAACGTTTAGGGTGAGATTTTCACAGATTCCTTTCTTTGCAAATTGAACGAGTGGAAATACAAAATCGATTGCGCATGCTATATGGACCTTTTTAGGATATGAAAAATTACTTTATCTAACAAAACGAAACTTCATATTATCTCTGGGACCCTTTGGATGATGAATCAGAGCAAGATTTTAGAATATAAGTACACCTTTCATCTTCAGAGGTGAATTTATCGAACCTATCCCGGTGAAAAAATGGTTTTGTTGTTAGGAGCTCTCCTCAAACAATAGCATGGCATTTTTTCACAGTAATAGCTACTGTAAATTGGACAGTGCAGTTGTATTAACAAGAATTTAAGCTTTCGGACAATATAAGACACTTCTATGTTCCGACATTTGTTGTTACTCTGAAATCTGCGATCTTGACAAAACGCTCTGAATGATTTACAACTGTCCCGTTGACGAAATGCCGATCCTTACAAAGATGTGGTTGAATTTATTCTGCCACTGTGTCTTGGCCTTAGGCCTATATATCAAGGTGTCAAGGCATATGAACTACGAGGTTAAAGAACAAACAACACAATCATCACAACACACAATACACTTTTTTTCCTGGCTTGGTTTCCACAGTTATTTTACCCACACACTGCTACTGCCTAAATGTCTGCATATTAAAGCCAATTCCGCCCCATTAAAGCCCCTTCCGCCCCATTAAAGCCCCTTCCGCCCTATTAAAGCCCCTTACGACCTATTAAAGCCCCTTCCACCCTATTAAAGCCCCTTCCATCCTATTAAAGCCCCTTCCGCCCCATTAAAGCCCCTTCCGCCCTATTAAAGCCCCTTCCATCATATTAAAGCCCCATCCATCATATTAAAGCTCCTTCCACCCTATTAAAGTCCCATCCATAATATTAAAGCCCCTTCTGCCCTATTAAAGCCCCTTCCACCACATTAAAGCCCCTTCTGCCCTATTAAAGCCCCTTCTGCCCTATTAAAGCCCCTTCCATCATATTAAAGCCCCATCCATCATATTAAAGCTCCTTCCACCCTATTAAAGTCCCATACATAATATTAAAGCCCCTTCTGCCCTATTAAAGCCCCTTCCATCACATTAAAGCCCCTTTCCACCCTATTAAAGCCCCTTCTGCCCTATTAAAGCCCCTTCCATCATATTAAAGTCCTTTTAAAGCCCCTTCCCTCATATGTATTATATGCAAAAGTATTTTAAGCAATACTGTACAAGATTTCATTAAAAAAAACTGGAGAAATTTACTGCGGAGCCGTAAAAATTGGTATTGCCAGAGAGGCACAATGCATGTTCAATAAAACAATATGAGATCATAAATGGTGAGTAGCATCTCGGAGGCAGATTAAATGAAAATCAGGGAATCACTCATGTCTGTAATAATCTACTTTGACAGATCGTGATAAAAGTGTGCAAACCAGCTCCCATAATTCACTCTGTCTTTCACATTACATGTGACGGCCTTTTCTCCAGAAACACACCTTGACATTATCACAATTAACAGGATTCGTCCCAAAAGGCACCCTATTCACTATTTAGTGCACAATTTTGACCAGTGATCTAAACAGGGAATAGGGTGTCATTTGGGACAGAGGCTTTATCCAGTATACTAATAATTCCCCTACAGAGCTACACTGGTTTAGGTAATACACTGACTATTGCCAATAAAGAAAGTCAATATTTCTAAGCCTAATGCGTGGTCCTCAGTCAACTCAGTCAGTGTGTAAAGCATGGCTCTTGCCACCTATACATAAGACATAAGACCAGTGGAGGCTCCTCAGAGGAGGAAGGGGAGGACCATCCTCCACAGTGAAATTTCATGAATAAATAAATAAACAAATAAATAATAATAATAATTTTAATAAATAATAATAATAACATACTAAAACATTAAAACATTTATCCTTTCTAGATAAAAACTAAATATATTAATGTCACCAAATAATTTATTAAAATACACTTTTGCAATGAAGGTCTACAGTAACTTCAACAGCACTCTGTAGGGTAGCACCATGGTGTAGCTGGAGGAAAGCTAGCTTCGATCCTCCACTGGCTACATTGACTTCAATACAAAACCTAGGAGGCTCGTAGGCCTCACCCCCTTCCATAGACATACAGTTGAAGTCGGAAGTTTACATACACCTTAGCCAAATACATTTCCACTCAGTTTTTCACAATTCCTGACATTAAATCCTGTAAAAATTCCCTGTCTTAGGTTAGGATCACCACTTTACTTTAAGAATGTGAAATGTTAGAATAATAGTAGAGAGAATGATTTATTTTAGCTTTTATTTCTTTCATCACATTCCCAGTTGGTCAGAAGTTTACATGCACTCAAATAGTATCAGTTCTGCCCACAAATGTTCTATAGGATTGAGGTTAGGGCTTTGTGATGGCCACCCAAATACCTTGACATTGTTGTCCTTAAGCCATTTTGCCACAACTTTGGAAGTATGCTTGGGATCATTGTCCATTCGGGAAGACCCATTTGTGACCAAGCTTTAACTTCCTGACTGATGTCTTGAAATGTTGCTTCAATATATCCACATATTTTTCCAGCCTCATGATGCCATCTATTTTGTGAAGTGCACCAGTCCCTCCTGCAGCAAAGCACCCCCACAATATGATGCTGCCACCCCCGTGCTTCACGGTTGGGATGGTGTTCTTCGGGCTTGCAAGCATTCCCCTTTTCCTCCAAACATAACAATGGTCATCATGGCCAAACAGTTCTATTTTTGTTTCATTCAGAGGACATTTCTCAAAAAAATTAAATCTTTGTTCCCATGTGCAGTTGCAAACCGTAGTCTGGCTTTTTCATGGCGGTTTTGGAGCAGTGGCTTCTTCCTTGCTGAGTGGCCTTTCAGGTTATGTCGATATAGGACCCGTTTTACTGTGGACATAGATATTTTTGTACCTGTTTCCTCCAGCATATTCACAAGGTCCTTTGCTGTTGTTCTGGGATTGATTTGCACTTTTTGCACCAAAGTACGTTCATCTCTAGGAGACAGAACGCGTCTCCTTCCTGAGAGGTATGACGGCTGCGTGGTCCCATTGTGTTTATACTTGCGTACTATTGTTTGTACAGATGAACGTGGTACCTTCAGACGTTTGGAAATTGCTCCAAAGGATGAACCAGACTACAATTTATTTTCTGAGGTCTTGGCTGATTTCTTTTGATTTTCCCAATGATATCAAGCAAAGAGGCACTGAGTTTGAAGGTAGGCCTTGAAATACATCCACAGGTACACCTCCAATTGACTCAAATGATGTCAATGAGCCTAACAGAAGCTTCTGAAGCCATGACATGATGTTCTGGAATTTTCCAAGCTGTTTAAAGCACAGTCAATTTAGTGTATGTAAACTTCTGACCCACTGGAATTGTGATACAGTGAATTATAAGTGAAATAATCTGTCTGTGAATTATAAGTGAAATAATCTGTCTGTAAAAAATTGTTGGAAAAATTACTTGTGACATGCACAAAGTAGATGTCCTAACCGATTTGCCAAAACTATAGTTTGTTAATAAGAAATGTGTGGAGTTGTTGAAAAACGAGTTTTAATGACTCCAACCTAAGTGTATGTAAACTTCTGACTTCAACTTTATATTCTCCAACATTCATTTCACATTTCCACTAACTTCAAAGTGTTTCCTTTCAAATGGAACCAATAATATGCATATAATTGCTTCAGGGCCTGAGCTACAGGCAGTTAGATGTCATTTTAGGTGAGAATTGAAAGAAAACAAGTTTGAACCTTAATTAGGAGTGTAGAGTGATAGTTGAGCATTTTTAGGATATTATTCCATTCAAATACATTTTTTCAAATTACAGGAGATTGGAGGAGGTATATTCAAATTATTTTGGGGGGGTTTTGTAACGTTTTTTTTGTTTCCAGTTAGTGTAATTTATTTAAAATGTACCTTGCTAACTTCAGTAGTTAGCTAGCTAACGTTACCAGCGCGAGTGTGCAGTTTTCTCCGCCAGAATGGCTGTTGTTGAAGAACCACGTTCATTCTCTGGGGTACACGGTAAAGGTGAGAATTAAAAGTGAGCGTCGACCTCTGCCTGACATCAGTTTCATGAAGAAGGTTGAAAAAGTGAGGGCATTCAATTCCAACTGGTATCAAAAGTATAGCTGGTTAACAGGGAGCCTTTTGTCAAGCCGTCTGTATTGCTGTCCTCGCCTGCATTTTGGAAAGTCTGAGCCTTGGTCAAAAGGTGGGTACGGTGACCTGAACAACATCGACCGTTCAGTTAAATGGCTTAAACTAAAGCAGCGAGATAATAAATGGCCACATCAGATTCAAGCTTCTGGGGAAAATATGCATCGATTATTACGCGTTAGAGGACACGACGAAAGGGAATGTGCCGCCAACAAGGGCAACTAAAAGGAGGTAATTGCTGAGGTAATGGTATGTTATAATGCTTTACTTGCTGAACATATCAAACTTTTTTTCTGGGATGTCGAATACAATTCTGAATGATTTAATAGCTTTCACCGCATCATCCATTAAAAAGTTAGATTAAAGAGAAGGGGTTGACTCCGCCGCATTTTTTCATGTAAACTCTAGTAGGTTTTCCACTTTCCCGCAGGACTTATTCAACAAATATATTTTTTTTAACCAGGCAAGTTCGTTAAGAACATATTCGTATTTACAATGACGGCCTACACCGGCCAAACCCTGTCTGTAGTGACGCCTCTAGCACTCGAGATGCAGTGCCTTAGACCGTTGAGCCACTCAGGAGCCCATGGTAATACGTAATCACTCCGGACAGACACCAGCAAAAACTCACGACATAAATGTTGCAGCAGGCTAGGCTACACCTAAACATCAGAAATCTGACATGCTGTATGGGATGAAAACGAGACAATTTTATCAGTCTGATAAACTGTAGGCTACTAATAAGAGCAGCCGCATACAGCCTATGCACCCTGTCCATCTGGTCAGGGTGAACTAGACAAGTAGACAATGGACCTGATCGGACAGCTCAGATCCTCTGCTCTTTTCTGTCCATAAGAAACAATTGGATTAGTGGAAGAGGCAGGGCAGGCCAGGAACAAGGAAGAAGGGTGTGGTCAGCAGGGCATCACCCGAGGCTGAATGCCCTAAGGTTTTTATCAGAACGGTTAGTTTCTTGCTTTTCCCGACATGAATTTGTGGTGTTTTGTTTTAAAAATAGAGGTAAAAAAATAAGAGGAGAAAAAAAGAGGAATAAAAGAGGGATAAAAGGACTTCATTAAAATTGTAGCTCACAGCTGTGCATGGGGAGAGGGGTCGGGGTGCTAAGGAGTGCATTCACATGTATCTACACATTTTCACAAATATCTACACATTTTCATACACATTTTTTATTTTTTGTATTTTGTATTTTTTGTATTTAAAAAAAATATATATATATTTTTTTTTTTCCTCTCTTCTAGGTCAGCTTCAGCATTATGGACATGGGTGTATCTGTGAACTAATTGGTAACGTTGTGTATTTATAGTCCATTTGTGTGTCAGGAGAAAATGTAAATGTGATCAAATGTAGTTTATATTTAGAATTGGGCTTTTTTTTAATCCAAAATGAATCAATCAACATAATAGTGATGACAGTGATGACAGATGTGAGTAAATTGCTTTATAAGGCCTACATGATGCAAATATGCATAAAGCTCAGCCCTGTGAGTTCTATTGTCTATCAGTTGCTGTGTCTGGGTAGAGGAAATCCCCCCCTCCTCCTAATCTAGTCTTAAATATAACGAATATGAACCAATATAAGGTAGCTGCAGTTTGACGGGGTTTTCATCCCACCCAGGGCCAGAAGTTTTCTTTCGGGAATTTCTTTAAACCATGTGACCTGATTAGGAAAAACTGGTCCCATCATAGCTCATGTAAACCCTTTTAACAGCTGATTTAATCACTGTCATACCTTTTTATAGGGTCCAGCATTTTCCTAGATAGGTGAACAATAAGGAAAAAACTCCAGTCCCCCAGGGAGTAAAAATTGCCCCACCGCCCTGGGACCTTTGGAGCCACCATTCTGCTTGCAGTTGTCATCAGGTATCGGGGCTTTATTCAGGAACATTTCTTGATTTGTCAAGTGGGCGATATGGCGCAGTCTGTGTTTGACTTTGGGAATTCTGAGATGTCTGTTTAACTTTAAAGTCATTGTCGAAACCTACGATGACACAGCTGTAATGAAATGTTTCTGCTATTTGTATTTACAGCTAAGTCCTACCCCCCCCACCTCTGTTCCCTGATTAAGAAGTGATGACCACTACCATTGTCAACTCTCTCCTGACATGAACTGAAGCCACGTCGCATGTGCCCGCTCATCCACTCTCCAAGCACTGTGAGTACCCTTATCAATGTTCTTTCATTGTTGTATGTAGAGTCAGTCACATACACAATCGCACATCAATGATTTTACTCCTTGCTGAGACAAAAGAGCTAAGAATGAGTTAGTCCAACTGTGTCGTGTGTTGTGTTATTGTTTTTTTGTCATCCCATTCAAATCCTGTCCTGCACTGGTCAAGCCTCATACCCTTATTCAATCACTGCAGTGATCCTTTTCCAACACGGTAGGTCACTTTGGATAAAAGTGTTTGCTAAATTAAATATATTGTAAATTGTATTGTAACGCTTGACTCTGAGGATCAGTCGTAGACATTGTGGCAGGGAGGAGGAGGAGTCGTCGAGGTGGCTAGAGTAGCGTGCTAGCCTGTTCAACTCTTTACAAGGATGTGTGGGATCATTCAGGCATTGTAACACGTTTTGAATCTGAACAGCCACTCCACGTCTTCTTCATTCTATGCCCGGAGATCTATCTCTGCCGTTATTTGTTTCCATGGCAACTTTTTTACACCTATTGTCACTTATGTGTCTTGTGCTTGTCCATCTAGCTCTGGCAGAACCTTTTGATGTCATTCAATACACGTCTAACAAGATGATATCAGGAGGTGGACAGAGGCTCTGTGAATCGGTTAAGTGCAATGGTTTCCAGAACCCTGTCCACAGGTACAATCATCTCTCGATATGAAATGTAATGGCGATTTTTCTAAAGATGTAACATTCCTAAAAAAGGACTCTGTCTGCAAGCATCAACTTGAGGCTATTTGGCCATCTTGTTTGACAGGGCAGTAAGGAAGCTAAGATAACTCCGACAAGTAAGTCAGACAGTCTACAGTGGAGTTGTTAAAAACACCATTCCTTTAATCATTTCTTCTCCTTCTCCTCTTCTTCCTTTTCCTCCTCCTCCTCCTCTTCTTCCTTCTTCTTCTCTTTCTTCTTCTTCTTCTCTTTCTTCTTCTTCTCTTTCTTCTTCTCTTCCTCTTTCTTCTTCTTCTTCTTCTCTTCCTCTTTCTTCTTCTTCTTCTTCTCTTCCTCTTTCTTCTTCTTCTTCTTCTTCTCTTCCTCTTTCTTCTTTCTTCTTCTCTCTTCCTCTTTCTTCTTTCTTCTTCTCTCTTCCTCTTTCTTCTTCTCTCTTCCTCTTTCTTCTTCTTCTTCTTCTCTTCCTCTTTCTTCTTCTTATTTCCTCTTTCTTCTTCTTATTTCCTCTTTCTTCTTCTTATTTCCTCTTCCTCTTTCTTCTTCTTATTTCCTCTTCCTCTTTCTTCTTCTTCTCCTCTTCCTCCTCTTCTTCTTCTTCTCCTCTTCCTCCTCTTCTTCTTCATTCTTCTTCATTCTTCTTCTCCTCTTCATCCTCTTCTTCTTCTCTTCTTTCTTCCTTCTTCTCTTCCTCTTTCTTCTTCCTTCTTCTCTTCCTCCTTCTATTCCTCCTTCTTCTCCTCTTCCTCCTTCTACTTGTTCTTCTTCTACTTCTCTCTTCTTCTTTCTTCACAGAACTGTTAACAATAAGCGTGTTGATATTTCAGACCATGTCTGTCTGTCTGTCTGTACATCTGTCTTGGTCACAGAGGGAATTCAAGTGAGGTGATGACATACCTCCCAATCATAAAAAGCCCTCACAGAGAAAGGTATTATTTGTTCTCATTCAGTGGAACCTCTTCATGCTGATTACTAAGTGACTCATCATTTTGTGGAAGATTGGCTGCCAGGGCCATCTTACATTTGGAGATATTGTGTGAACAGACTACTTAGACACTACAGAGGTTTGGTGCGGACGAATAGACCCACATGAAGCACTTTGTGGTAGGCCTTTCTAGAAGCATCAAGGCAGTCATTTTGACTGCATATGAATTTAAATGTTGAAATATCTCTGAAATGTTTTCAAAGTCATGCCCCCCTCCATTCTTTTCCTAAATAAGTATATTTAACACACATATGTTGTTAGAATTTCAATATCACAAACAGAACTACAGAAGAAGAATGGGTCTATCATTTCTGAAATCACAGAGGTACAGAGGTGCAGATGAATAGGTTTACATGAATAGCTTGGTTCAATTCACAATAGCAGGCCTTTTTATAACTAGAACGACAGCAGAACTGTATAGTTCTAGAACTCTACCCATCGTTCCTGGAATTCCAGTCCCCTATGACAGCAGAACTGTATGGTTCTAGAACTCTACCCATCGTTCCAGGAATTCCAGTCTCATGACAGCAGAACTCTATGGTTCTAGAACTCTACCCATCGTTCCTGGAATCCAAGTCCCTTATGACAGCAGAACTCTATGGTTCTAGAACTCTACCCATCGTTCCTGGAATCCCAGTCCCTTATGACAGCAGAACTCTATGGTTCTAGAACTCTACCCATCGTTCCAGGAATTCCAGTCTCTTATGATTTGCTCGTCTTTTAGTCAAACTCCTCCAGAAGTACAATACATCTACAAGTTACTTCATAGTGCTTTTGAATGGACTGCCCAATAGTAGGGATTTGTGGATGTAACCAAATGACAACCTATTCCCTATAAAGTGTACTATATCCTACAATTCATTAAATATGGATAATTTCCTGAAAAACTGGACTCAAATCATAAAAGGCAAACTGGCTGCTTAAAGACGGGCTCTAATGTTTCTTCTCAGAAATTTGAAGTGTCTAAGACGGGACCAGATGATAATGATGTGATTCCATCATACTGGAATAGAAAACATGCTGAACAAGGGCTTGAGTCAATCTGATCACCCCTTTTCAACTTTGCACCTTTCACGGTAAACGCTACAGATGTTCGCTCATTAATGTAAATAGGACCAGATTAAATCTAAATCTTAGTGGTTTATTTTGAGAGGAAATGTTATTCATTATTATACCAACACAATACTAGATATTTACAGTATGACTGCCTCAAACACCAGCAATGTGATGAATCAACCATAGAAATAGAATTACTAGAACGAATTAAAGCCCATCAGACCACAGCAATTAGATTTAATTAGATTTATTAGGATCCCCGTTAGCCGACGCCAATGGCGACAGCTTGTCTAACGGGTCCGACGAATAACGGAAAAAAATACATTAGAGACAAAATACTTTACAAGTGACATACAAAAACATTAGCATGTAGAGAGTGTGTGCGCATCTATCAGTTATACATACATGTCAGTACACGGACCATTCTAGAGATTCTATTTCTATGGCCCAAGCCCCTGTTAACCTAGATAGGGTGTCCTACTGCTTGATTTCCTGGCGCAACAAAAGCGAGGGATCCCACAGGGCTTTGAACAAAGTTATTTTTTGATTGGTCTGACAAGGCCTCTAGAAGGAAGTAGCCAGTCAGCTCATCTCCCATTGTTACCATGTCAGGTCCGGTAAATGCTAGACAGGAGATTCTGTGATTTAAAAAAAAAAAATCTTCATTGGAGGGAATCCATTCTCACTCAAACAAAGGCTGTATCCCAAATGACAACCTATTCCCAATAAAGTGTACTATATTGTGTACTACTTTCGGGTCAAAAAAACTGTGTTCTCTATAGGAAATAGGGTGCTATTTGGGACACACACCACAGTGTATTAAGAACAGTCCATCTGGGGTGGTTCAAAGGTCACCGGAGAGAAGCACAACTTTAGAGCACAACTTTTAAAACATCTGTGCAGCTTTCAAAGGAGGGAACATTTTTAAGTGTCCAGGTGTCCCTTTTTATCGTTTTGGGTTAGGAATTTGCTTATAAAGGATTTTGTAAAGCGTCTAAACTAGAGATTGGTCAAATATACTGTAGCAGTCTAAAGCTGTGTCAGACCAGGCAGACTAGGGCATATCAATACAAATGTAACGCACTTGAGGCGTAGTGGGTGCGGAGTCAGGCGCAGGAAGCAGAAGGTACAGAACAATGTTTTATTCCGGCACAGAGAAAAATGGTCATGCCAATACCGGGCGCACATACAAGACCGGCCCAAAACCAGGACCCAACCAGTCCGGAAGAAAAACAAAGGGAAACGCACTACCACAAGCATACACAGAGGGAAAAATAAGCCCGAACAAAGAGCAGGCGGACCTTACCGGCTTAAATAGCCCAACTAAAAACCTAAACAAGAAACAGGTGTAATAAGACAAAACCAACAGAAAAGGGATCGGTGGCAGCTAGTAGACCGGTGACGACGACCGCCGAGCGCCGCCCGAACAGGAAGAGGAGCCACCTTTGGTGGGAGTCGTGACAACATCAGAACAGCTGGTCCTGTACATTAGAAATATCAATAACAAATCAATAGGGTTAAACTGACAAGATGGCATGAAAAATGTGGAGAGCAATTTTAATTGACACGCTACTTAGGTAAATAAAAGTCATTGTTATAAACCGTCTTGTTTGTCAACGTCGTATGAAGTTAAAATCATATTCTCCCTCTGAAAATGTAGAGAGGAATATGTTGGCCTATGATAACGTCAGGTGTATTTAAGAATATTCTGAACAAATATTTATTATTATTGCATTAGCCATCTACAAATCTTACTAAGAAAACCTTTGGCCTTTGTTTTTGCGATGCATCAACGGCCTCAAGTGGACCAACAAATGGTAAGTTGTTGTTGTATCTAATTATCTTGGCGACAATTGTGGACAGGATATGTGCGAACGTGCCTGTGCAAGCTTGCCCATGTGAGCATGGCTGTGTGGACATGTATTGTTGTTTGTGCTGTCCATTGATCCTGGTTGTATCAATTGTTGAAGTAGGAGGATTGAGTCTGTTCTTAGTCCTCTGGTTCATTGGCTCCAGGAAAGGCTTTAAGGTCCCTGTCGTCTAAGACAGTCGTCCCTTTGTTGCCAAACCAATCCTTAAAGGACTTAATCGCCTCAGTAAACGGCTGCAATTAGGTATTTGTAACGTCAGTAGAACTCTGCAATCAATAGTAAACATTGATAATACAAAACAAATTGCTGATTGTGCCTTTTATTAAGGAGTTCTACAGTAGTGCGTCATATCACCTGGTTCCTGGTGAGAGAGTGTTCTGTTCACAATATATTTTGGACTAATCTCCCCTATGCCTGTAATACCTCCATGTATCTCCTCTGTGTGATACCTCCATGTATCTCCTCTGTGTGATACCTCCATGTATCTCCTTTGTGTGATACCGCCATATATCTCCTCTGTGTGATACCTCCATGTATCTCCTCTGTGTGATAGCTCCATGTATCTCCTTTGTGTGATAGCTCCATGTATCTCCTTTGTGTGATAGCTCCATGTATCTCCTTTGTGTGATAGCTCCATGTATCTCCTTTGTGTGATAGCTTTGTGTGATAGCTCCATGTATCTCCTTTGTGTGATAGCTCTGTGTGATACCTCCACGTATCTCCTCTGTGTGATACCTCCACGTATCTCCTCTGTGTGATACCTCCACGTATCTCCTCTGTGTGATACCTCCGTGTATCTCCTCTGTGTGGTACCTCCGTGTATCTCCTCTGTGTGGTACCTCCGTGTATCTCCTCTGTGTGGTACCTCCGTGTATCTCTCAATCTTCTCTCATGGAACACCGTGATAATGAGGAATATGGGCTTAGGCTGGAGGAAGTGCAGAGCTCGGTAGGTAGGTGGCAGGGGATTGGTATGGGACTTAGGGATGGGTCCATTAACTCATGGGAGTGCCTAGCTAGACAGGACCCTAACGGCTTCAGTTTGTCTGGCGCCTATCCAAAGTGCTTACTTTCTCCCTTAAAATACATTTGTTTGGTAAACAAGAAAAAAGTGTCAATAGTACTGTTTGGCCATTTTAAGTTGCCGTAGCCAGTATACACTTCCTCAATATAGTCATAATTAATCTAAGATAACTCAAGAAATCTGTCCTTAATTAAGAGGTTTGGTGTTTGGTGTCCTAACAAAGATATTTGGTGCAGTATTTCTTATTGGATAACAACAAAGAAAAATCCCTTCTGTTGACCAATCACTGACGGAGGGGTGTAGACTTCGGCTTGCCTCTAGGAGAAAAAAACTACTTTTCACCTGGAATCTGGTCAAAAGTAGTGCACTGTGTAGGGAATAAGGAGCCTTTTGGGACGCAGTCCTAGAACACCAGGATATCCAGGATACCTAGTCACTACATCCTGGATATCCAGAATACCTAGTCACTACATCCTGGATATCCAGGATACCTAGTCACTACATCCTGGATATCCAGAATACCTAGTCACTACATCCTAGTCACTACATCCTGGATATCCAGAATACCTAGTCACTACATCCTGGATATCCAGGATACCTAGTCACTACATCCTGGATATCCAGAATACCTAGTCACTACATCCTGGATATCCAGGATACCTAGTCACTACATCCTGGATATCCAGAATACCTAGTCACTACATCCTAGTCACTACATCCTGGATATCCAGGATTCCTAGTCACTACATCCTGGATATCCAGGATACCTAGTCACTACATCCTAGTCACTACATCCTGGATATCCAGGATACCTAGTCACTACATCCTAGTCACTACATCCTGGATATCCAGGATTCCTAGTCACTACATCCTGGATATCCAGGATACCTAGTCACTACATCCTAGTCACTACATCCTGGATATCCAGGATTCCTAGTCACTACATCCTAGTCACTACATCCTGGATATCTAGGATACCTAGTCACTATATCCAGGATACATAGTCACTACATCCTAGTCACTACCTCCTGGATATCCAGGATACCTAGTCACCACATCCTGGATATCCAGGATATCTAGTCACTACATCCTGGATATTCAGGATACCTAGTCACCACATCATGGATATCCAGGATACCTAGTCACTACATCCTGGATATCCAGGATACCTAGTCACTATATCCAGGATACCTAGTAACTACATCCTAGTCACTACCTCCAGGATACCTAGTCACTACATCCTGGATACATAGCCACTACATCCTAGATATCCAGGATACCTAGTCACTACATCCTGGATACCTAGTCACTACATCCTGGATATCCAGGATACATAGCCACTACATCCTGGTTATCCAGGATACATAGTCAATACATCCTAGACACTACATCCTGGATACCTAGTCACTACATCCTGGATATCCAGGATACCTAGTCACTACATCCTAGTCACTACATCCTGGATATCCAGGATACCTAGTCACTATATCCAGGATTCCTAGTCACTATATCCTGGATATCCAGGATACCTAGTCACTACATCCTGGATACATAGTCACTACATCCTGGATATCCAGGATACATAGTCACTACATCCTAGTCACTACATCCTGGATATCCAGGATACCTAGTCACTACATCCTGGATATCCAGGATACATAGTCACTACATCCTGGATATCCAGGATACCTAGTCACTACATCCTAGTCACTACATCCTGGATATCCAGGATACCTAGTCACTACATCCTAGTCACTACATCCTGGATATCCAGGATACATAGTCACTACATCCTGGATATCCAGGATACCTAGTCACTACATCCTAGTCACTACATCCTGGATATCCAGGATACATAGTCACTACATCCTGGATATCCAGGAATCATAGTCACTACATCCTAGTCACTACATCCTGGATACCTAGTCACTACATCCTGGATATCCGGGATACATAGTCACTACATCCTAGTCACTACATCCTGGATATCCAGGATACCTAGTCACTACATCCTAGTCACTACATCCTGGATATCCAGGATACCTAGTCACTATATCCAGGATTCCTAGTCACTACATCCTGGATATCCAGGATACCTATCCACTATATCCAGGATTCCTAGTCACTACATCCTGGGTATCCAGGATATCTAGTCACTACATCTTAGTCACTACATCCTGGATATCCAGGATATCTAGTCACTACATCCTAGTCACTACATCCTGGATATCCAGGATACATAGTCACTACATCCTGGATATCCAGGAATCATAGTCACTACATCCTAGTCACTACATCCTGGATACCTAGTCACTACATCCTGGATATCCGGGATACATAGTCACTACACCCTAGTCACTACATCCTGGATATCCAGGATACCTAGTCACTACATCCTAGTCACTACATCCTGGATATCCAGGATACCTAGTCACCATATCCAGGATTCCTAGTCACTACATCCTGGATATCCAGGATACCTATTCACTATATCCAGGATTCCTAGTCACTACATCCTGGATATCCAGGATATCTAGTCACTACATCCTAGTCACTACATCCTGGATATCCAGGATTCCTAGTCACTATATCCAGGATTCCTAGTCACTACATCCTGGATATCCAGGATACCTATTCACTATATCCAGGATTCCTAGTAACTACATCCTGGATATCCAGGATATCTAGTCACTACATCCTAGTCACTACATCCTGGATATCCAGGATTCCTAGTCACTATATCCAGGATTCCTAGACACTACATCCTGGATATCCAGGATACCTATTCACTATATCCAGGATTCCTAGTCACTTCATCCTGGATATCCAGGATTCCTAGTCACTACATCCTGGATATCCAGGATACCTAGTCACTACATCCTGGATATCCAGGATACCTATTCACTATATCCAGGATTCCTAGTCACTACATCCTGGATATCCAGGATTCCTAGTCACTACATCCTAGTCACTACATCCTGGATATCCAGGATACCTAGTCACTACATCCTGGATATCCAGGATTCCTAGTCACTACATCCTAGTCACTACATCCTGGATATCCAGGATACCTAGTCACTACATCCTGGATATCCAGGATTCCTAGTCACTACATCCTGGATATCCAGGATTCCTAGTCACTACATCCTGGATATCCAGGATACCTAGTCACTACATCCTAGTCACTACATCCTGGATATCCAGGATACCTAGTCACTACATCCTGGATATCCAGGATTCCTAGTCACTACATCCTGGATATCCAGGATTCCTAGTCACTACATCCTGGATATCCAGGATACCTAGTCACTACATCCTAGTCACTACATCCTGGATATCCAGGATACCTAGTCACTACATCCTAGTCACTACATCCTGGATATCCAGGATACCTAGTCACTATATCCATGATATCCAGGATACCTAGTCAATACATCCTAGTCACTACATCCTGGATATCCAGGATTCCTAGTCACTACATCCTGGATATCCAGGATTCCTAGTCACTACATCCTGGATATCCAGGATACCTAGTCACTACATCCTAGTCACTACATCCTGGATATCCAGGATACCTAGTCACTATATCCAGGATATCCAGGATACCTAGTCACTACATCCTGGATATCCAGGATACCTAGTCACTATATCCAGGATATCCAGGATACCTAGTCACTACATCCTAGTCACTACATCCTGGATATCCAGGATTCCTAGTCACTACATCCTGGATATCCAGGATTCCTAGTCACTACATCCTGGTCACTATATCCTAGTCACTACATCCTGGATATCCAGGATTCCTAGTCACTACATCCTGGATATCCAGGATTCCTAGTCACTACATCCTGGTCACTATATCCTAGTCACTACATCCTGGATATCCAGGATTCCTAGTCACTACATCCTGGATATCCAGGATTCCTAGTCACTACATCCTGGATATCCAGGATTCCTAGTCACTACATCCTGGATATCCAGGAGGATTCCTATATCCAGTCACTACATCCTGGATATCCAGGATACATCCTGGATATCCAGGATTCCTACACTACATCCTGGATATCCAGGATCACTACATCCTGGATATCCAGGGATACCTAGTCACTACATCCTAGTCACTACATCCTGGATATCCAGGATAGTCACTACATCCTGGATATCCAGGATACCTAGTCACTATATCCATGATATCCAGGATACCTAGTCACTACATCCTAGTATCACTACATCCTGGATATCCAGGATTACATCCTGGATATCCTAGGATCACTACATCCTGGATATCCAGGATTCCTAGTCACTACATCCTGGATATCCAGGATCACTACATCCTAGTCACTACATCCTGGATATCCAGGATACCTAGTCACTATATCCAGGATATCCAGGATACCTAGTCACTACATCCTAGTCACTACATCCTGGATATCCAGGATACCTAGTCACTATATCCAGGATATCCAGGATACCTAGTCACTACATCCTAGTCACTACATCCTGGATATCCAGGATTCCTAGTCACTACATCCTGGATATCCAGGATTCCTAGTCACTACATCCTGGTCACTATATCCTAGTCACTACATCCTGGATATCCAGGATTCCTAGTCACTACATCCTGGATATCCAGGATTCCTAGTCACTACATCCTGGTCACTATATCCTGGATATCCAGTCCTAGTCACTACATCCTGGATATCCAGGATTCCTAGTCACTACATCCTGGATATCCAGGATTCCTAGTCACTACATCCTGGATATCCAGGATTCCTAGTCACTACATCCTGGATATCCAGGATTCCTAGTCACTACATCCTGGTCACTACATCCTGGAACTACCAGGAGGATTATGAAACATGGTCGTAGCTGGTGAATTACTTTCACTTTTTCTCTGCTGAGTTCATAAGTATAGACAATATGGCCGCTGAATATTAATTAAATGTCAGTGTGGGACCTGTGAATCTCGTACGTTGCATGTTTATACCTGGTGCAGTGTTGCAATAAGCACTTAGTCTTGCGAAGCATTATAGTCTTGAAAACGCTGAAGGTGCTGTACTGGTTGTGCTTTCTTGCAGATATTCTGGAGAAACGTTAAATGCACGGAGACTCTTTTATACATCGGATGTGACTAAAGAGAGCTTTACTTTAGAGCTGTGTAAGATTGTCATGGAATGGAGGAATTTCCCAATGTATTCTCACAGTATATTGGATTGTGACGAGTGGGAAGTAAATCGCAATTTCTTCTCAGATGTTGAAAATACAAGACAAGTATTATAGTCTTCAATATACTCTAATATCAGTATTGATGTAAAAGAAGAACCCCAACTTGCACAAAAAAGTATTCCGTCAATATTGGGAGAATACACAAGAACATATATACAATTATTTGTTTTTCAAAAACAGAAGTAAGCTGTCTAACGCTAGAGATAAGAGAAGTATGGATAATATTTGACCTTGATCCAATAGCTATGGTTGTGTGTTCCTGTCTCACAATTGATTCGTAAAAAAATGGTTAATTTTAAACGTCTGTCCAATCCATCTCGCAGAGCAGCACTATGAAAATTGATATGCCTGAATATGAATATGAATATTTGAACTCTTTCTCGTGTAGATGTACGTTAATGGACTTTGACAGCTGTGGGGTTATTATTGATGGGGTCGGTGAGACATAATGAGAGTAAAATCACTCCACCAACAAAAGGTGTCGGCTACGTGGTAAAAATGTGCACCCACTTTGACAGGTTAACGGGTCACGAACAAATTACCTGCTGCCGCTTCTCCACAGGAAACGTTGAAAATGGATTCGTTAGCGACAGACCTGGTCGACGAACATCTCACTCCGTCCTCATTCCCAAAATAAGATGAATTATCTGACCACCACATAACAATCCTACCATGTATACGAAAATAGACAATGCTGTAAAATTAATTAAAAGGAGATACATAAAAATAAAATAAAAATGTTTTTAAATAGATTCAAAGGATAGCTCAAAGGATTTCGATGGTTGTGAAGCAGCTCATGGAAACGTTGGCCCCAAGTTCCTTCCATTTGGTCATCACCAAAGTGTTTGATGCATGGCAATTTAAATCCCCTCTTTCTATAATTAAATGTGATCTGCACTTGTGCTTAAGTGACTTTTTTTTCCCCCCCCTCTCCTTTTACAGAAGGAAAATATATCAGTTGTCTCGCAGAGAGACACGGTGACATTCTGCTTTTTCATTACGTACGATTTTTAACAGGTAGCTGGATGGACGGGGAGCCCGCATGCAGGCGACATAGGGTTATGAG
Organism: Oncorhynchus clarkii lewisi; assembly: GCF_045791955.1. NCBI lineage: Eukaryota > Metazoa > Chordata > Actinopteri > Salmoniformes > Salmonidae > Oncorhynchus > Oncorhynchus clarkii. The sequence goes on along the minus strand of NC_092177.1, from coordinate 5,735,351 downwards.
TCCCAAATGGCACCCTATTCCATATATAGTGCACTACTTTTGACCAGAGCCTTATTGGGGCAGCAGGGTAGCCTAGTGGTTAGAGTATTGGATTAGTAACCGAAAGGTTGCAAGTTCAAATCACCGAGCTGACAAGGTACAGGCAGTTAACCCACTGAACAGGCAGTTAACCCACTGTTCCTAGGCCGTCATTGAAAATAAGAATTTGTTCTTAACTGACTTGCCTAGTTAAATAAAGGTAAATAAAGGTTAAAAAAAATTGTATGTGTATGAAGTAGGTCTCCTTTTTTGGAGGAGGAGGAGGAGTGGCAGAATCAGTGATGGGGCAAGTCTTCTGTCAGGAGGAATCGAAGGGATTTTAAGGCTTAATTCACAGTTTAGCCATCCCATCTCTGGTGTCAGCACAATGTAAAGTTCAGCTCTGAATCATTAATAAAATAATGACATCAGTCAGACAGCGTAGTCTTAGGAGAACACATGAATTCCAATTTTTTGTTTCAAAAGAATAGGCCTTCCTACCTAAACTTTATTTTAAATGTACGTTAGTGAAACAAATTAATGTGTGGTTCTTGTTTTGAAAGAGAGTATGTGTTTTGAGTTTATGACATATAAAATAAATCGATTTCATCTAATATTGGTTGATCTATCTTGACCAGGTATCCAGAATACCTTCAAAACAACGACATGGCAGTATGGCTACGTTTAAATGTACACTTTTCTAAGTTTTTGTTAATTTATTAACAAACAAGTTGGCTGGCTAGCGGATATTAGTGTGATTAGTTGATATAGATAGCTAAAAAGATACCAAGCAGTTAGCGTAGCTAGGCATATCTATCTTATATACTACAAAGGCCTATACTAACTAGCTAGTTGGCTGGCTAGTGGACATTCGTGTGATTTGTTGATCTAGCTAGCTAAAAAGGTACTAAGCAGCTAATGTAGTTACAGTAGGTGTATCTATCTTATATACCACAAAGGCCTATACTATACTAACTAGCTCATTTAGCTACGCTAAGGCTGTATTTGGAAGCTTGAGTCAAATCAGGAAACTACATGTGTCATTTAACACATAGCATTGCATTATACTTAGCATGATTTCTAGCATATCAACCTTAATGCCAGGTTAGGTTGCCACATAATGAATTATGCCACAGTTTAACAAAACCCGCCCCCAACAAAAGCACCTGTTAGGTAAGCCTTTAAACATGATGACATTTGCATATTAAGGATTTGTAAGGAATCACAGAGAAGCCAAAGTATATGGAACCCTATTCCCTACATTTTAGTGCACTACTGTTGACCAGAGACCTATGAGCCCTGCTCAAAAGCAGTGCACTATATAGGTAATAGGGTGCCATTTGGGACTGAAAATAAAGCCTGTCCTGCTGCCATGATCGATTAATATTACATGCTCAGAGACATACGTACTCCGTGCCAACAGCCGCTTCATGCAAATGCTAAAAGTTGAAAGAGAATACGATATGTTGGACTATAATCCTGGTGGGCTTTCTCTTGATAGCCAAACAAAACAACTGTAAATCAAAACATCTTCAATGTGTTTGATTATGAATCACACATTCAGAAAGTAGGTACTGTAGGTCTAATGTCACAACTTGCTGAGACATTTGGTGTTAATGACGAAATGGCTTTGGTTGACAAGTCTCTCGCTACAGTGAAAGATATGTCTTCAGAGAGAAAGTCAAGTTCAAAGAGAAAGAAAACCTTCAATTGACAACCCGACCATGGTAATGTATAGCAGAGCATCTCTAGACAACCCGACCATGGTAATGTATAGCAGAGCATCTCTAGACAACCCGACCATGGTAATGTATAGCAGAGCATCTCTAGACAACCCGACCATGGTAATGTATAGCAGAGCATCTCTAGACAACCCGACCATGGTAATGTATAGCAGAGCATCTCTAGACAACCCGACCATGGTAATGTATAGCAGAGCATCTCTAGACAACCCGACCATGGTAATGTATAGCAGAGCATCTCTAGACAACCCGACCATGGTAATGTATAGCAGAGCATCTCTAGACAACCCGACCATGGTAATGTATAGCAGAGCATCTCTAGACAACCCGGCCATGGTAATGTATAGCAGAGCATCTCTAGACAACCCGGCCATGGTAATGTATAGCAGAGCATCTCTAGACAACCCGACCATGGTAATGTATAGCAGAGCATCTCTAGACAACCCGGCCATGGTAATGTATAGCAGAGCATCTCTAGACAACCCGACCATGGTAATGTATAGCAGAGCATCTCTAGACAACCCGACCATGGTAATGTATAGCAGAGCATCTCTAGACAACCCGACCATGGTAATGTATAGAGTAGCATCTCTAGACAACCCGACCATGGTAATGTATAGAGTAGCATCTCTAGACAACCCGACCATGGTAATGTATAGAGTAGCATCTCTAGACAACCCGACCATGGTAATGTATAGAGTAGCATCTCTAGACAACCCGACCATGGTAATGTATAGAGTAGCATCTCTAGACAACCCGACCATGGTAATGTATAGAGTAGCATCTCTGGACAACCCGACCATGGTAATGTATAGCAGAGCATCTCTAGACAACCCGGCCATGGTAATGTATAGCGGAGCATCTGTCAATTAGCCTGTAGCACATTATCTTCCCCTTTGTACTCTCACAAGCTTACATTAATGGTTCAAAGGCCTTATTTTGATTGCAGCCTCAAGGAGCTACACAAGTATCTTCTCTTGTCTTTAGAGGAACTAGTGATGTCATATCCTCTTTGTCATCAAAACACTGCATTGTTCTTATATGACATGTGCTGTTGTGGGAGCCATTTCCCAGTAGGAATATACAATCCTTCCTATAGAAGAAACATCACCAACCCTGTGAACCATTCGCCACCAGTAACACTCACGGTGTCAAGTGTTTGTCATTTTGCTGCCCGTCTTGAAATTAATTCCACTCTTTGCAGTGGATAACACTGCAGATATAGTAGTTGTGTGAGTAGTGGCTAAATATATCATTACTAGGTGCAAAGATAAACATGTCTGTTCAGATGCATATTTGGTGTTATAAAAATATACCCTAATATGCTATATTACATGTGTAAAAATGATATTAAGCGTTATCTCGCCAGGCTGCCAAATGAACAACCATGTGTGTCTATCCAGCCTGATCAGTTCCCCCTGCCAGAATGGTAAAGTTTAAACCATTCAAAAATGGAGCATTTCCGTTGATTTGAATAGGACTATTTCATGTGTGCATATTGATTGAGATTAATAAGAGTCATCTTAATGTCCAGACATGGTTGAAATATGTATTGTAATGACAGTGTATTTCCTTGACACTTCCATGACGAACATGCTGGTGTGTTATTGCACACTTTTATTGCGCTTAGATCCATGTTATTATACTGTTATTATACTGTTATTATACATGTTATTATACTGTTATTATACTGTTATTATACTTGTTATTATACTGTTATTATACATGATATACTATTGATATTACACTGTTATTATACTGTTTATGTACTATTATTATACTATTTAGGTATTGTTATTATACATGATATAATATTGTTATTACACTGTTATTATACTGTTAATATTCATGTTATTATACATGATATACTATTGTTATTATACTGTATGTACTCTTATTATGCATGTTATTATTCATGTTATTATACATGATATAATATTGGTATTATACTGTTATTATACTGTTTATGTACTGTTAATATTATTATTTTATTGCACTTAGATCTATGTTATTATACATGTTATTGTACATGATATACTCAAAATAAAAAATGTATTTATAAAGCCCTTCGTACATCAGCTGATATCTCAAAGTGCTGTACAGAAAGCCAGCCTAAAACCCCAAACAGCAAGCAATGCAGGTGTAGAAGCACTACTGTTATTATACTGTTATTGTACATGATATAATATTTTTATTACACTGTTATTATATTGTTTACATACACTATAATAATAGTATGTACTGTTATTATACATGATATTATACATGGTATAATACATGGTATTTGGCATGTTATTATACTGTTAATATACATGTAATTATACTGTTAATATACATGTTATTGTACATGATAATATTGTTATTATACTGTTTATATACTGTTATACATGTTATTGTACATGATATTATACATGGTGGTATACTGTTATTGCACCTAGAGTTATTCTGTTTTACATGATATATATTATATACACTATTCTATTATATATGTTGTAGCACTTACCGCTATGTTATCACTATTCTAACACATTGATACACGCTAGAGGGCCATCTCCAGAGGTCCTTTGTGTAAACGAGGACGTAACATGGCCATAAGTCATAGCTCGTTGTTTACGGGGCTAGCAGAACTCACACAGCTCTCACCCCAAATGGCAGCCTATTCCCTATATTATAGTGCACTACTTTTGACCAGAACCCTATGGGAGCCCTATGGAACCTGGTCAAAAGTAGTGCACTATAATATAGGGAATAGTGTGCCATTTGGGACACATCCACATAGTCACAAGGCAGCGGTAGACCTGCCTACCAGACCTGAGATATCTGGATATAAACGGCCCTAGCGGAGCCATTCCCCAGCGGGGACTTAGTGATAGCAAAGGAAGTTCAAGGTATAATCTCAGTTGGCCCATGAAAAGGACTAATGAGAGACTGGATGAGGAAAAGGAAGGTGATTATACTTTACATACTAACCTTGGCAACTGGACCTGTCCCTTTTTTTAATGACAGCATAATTCAACGTTCCACCTTGGGGAATCTGCCATGGATTTTAGTTTATGAGGTCACCTATGTAACCTCAATCATTCTAGTTCACGCTCTTGTCTTTGCTTCAGTGACTCCCCCTACCCTCCCTGCCCTCCCTGCCTCGGTCCTACATTGGTTGGGGTGTTGCAGAAAACGCTGGCTGTTGATGGTGTTTTGGTTGAAACATTTCACCTTCTATTCCTCCTCCTCCTTTTTTTTTATAATCATTTTTGTTTCAGGGTTTGAATGTAATCATCTACTGATTGCCTGATGAAGACAAGTATAAATGTATAAATTGAGTAAATGATAGAGCTGTATTACATACGTGTTGCCATTCGTCCATGTATTAGAACACGTAGATGAATCCTGGACAATGTGACCGTGCTTCCACATCTGTATTGCCTGTTGGTTTGGGGGGGGGGGGGGGTGAACCTGGGTTTCTGTATCACTGTAGCACTTTGTGACATCTGCTAATGTAAAACAAAGGGCTTTATAAATACATGTAATTAATTGATTTTGACTGCACATCTTTCTAGTTGTCTTTGGCAGCAGACAACAATGTTATCTCAAATCCAAGGGCAGTTTCAGAAGCTCTGCCAACATGGCTTAATTGGATGATTGTAGTAGACTGAAGTTCCACCTACACCTAGTCAGAGGAGAAACCACATATGCAGCTACAACGAAACAACCCAGAAAGGGTAATTCATCCAGAGTTCAGCTTAGTCGTTAGTTGGAGCTACAATGGCTCCCTCCGGGACTAACTTAGTGTTAGTCACACTGTGTCCATACTGCTGGCCCGGTTGAAGAGGTACCTAATTGATATCGGATCTTATTATGTATTGATCACAGTCGGCTGCTCCATGTCTGAGTACTGCAGTGTCTAATTAAATGATTACATTTATTCCCTCCTGCATTTACAATACGATAACAATACGACAAGGTATTTATTTATTTTTTTTAAACATTGATTATTCACAAAGTATATCAATAGAGTTGTCATATTTATTTGCAGTAGGCTAGGCTAACACAGTGGCTTCACTCTGTGAGTAATTTTGGAAAAGATGTGTACGCACCGCTGACAGTGGTTCTTTTTTTAACTGCGTCGTATGAGACAAAGTGACTCTGGGGACTTACATTATTAAAGGCCTTGGATGTGTTTTGCTTGTTTTCAGATGATGAAATATATGATCATTCAGCACGAGGAAGAGGTAGAACGGTGCTAAGACTAGTTAAAAGACACTTCCTGCTCTGAAGGAAGCACAACACAGCGTGAGCACGCTGCTTGACTCTCACACCATCACAAAGACACCATCAGTAATTATTTTATTTAACCTTTACTTAACTGACTTGCCTAGTTAATAAATTCTCTGCGGGATCTGTGACCCCCCCCCCCCCCCCATGGGACAGTTGAGCCAACATGCGCTAATGTGATTAGCATGAGAACATTTCCCAGGACATAGACATATCTGATATGGGCAGAAAGCTTAAATTCTTATTAATCTAACTGCACCATCCAATTTACAGTAGCTATTATAGTGAATACCATGCTATTGTTTGAGGTGAGTGCACAGTTATGAACTTGAAAATATATCAATAAAACAATTAGGCACATTTGGGCAGACTTGGTACAATATTTTGAACATAAATGTAATGGTTCATTAGATCAGCCTAAAACTTTGCGCATACACTGCTGCCACCTGGTGGCCAAAATCTAAACTGTGTCTAAACTGGAATAATACATTGTGGCCTTTGTTTTGCATTTCACTCTAATGTGTTATGTTCTCCTACATTCATTTCACATTTCCACAAACTTCAAAGTGTTTCCTATCAAATGGTATCAATAATATATGCTTCAGACAGTTAGATTTGGGTTTTTAAGCGAAATTGGGGGGAAAAAAACTGATCCTCAATTAACAACATTTTCGACCTACCCCGGCCAAACCCAGATGATGCTGGGCCAATTGTGCACCGCCCTATGGGACTCCCAATCACGGCCAGTTGTGATACAGCCTGGAATTGAACCAGGGTCTGTAGTGACATCTCTTGCACTGAGATGCAGTGCCTTAGATGGCTGCGCCACTCGGGAGCCCCCATAGACAATAGAGGAAGGACAGAGTGAAGAGAGGAGACAATGCTGATGTTACTGAACGAGCTAAAGTAATTCAAGATTTTTTCTGTAAACCTTAAACTATGCACTCGGTGTACTTTAGTAATGTTGTAAAGCTGTATGGCTCTTATAGAGTACATGTCATGTATTGTGTTATGCCATTCAGCCTTATAACTCCATCGGGGGGGGGGGGGGCATGTTCTTCAAACCATACAGAAATACAGAAATAGTCATGGCTTGCGTCAACATTTTGACACAATGGGCCGGATTCAGAAAAATCTAAGTGAAAAGGGAAAAAAAATAATAAGTTCATAAGATTGTTTTGTAAGTGCAATTCTTCAAAATGCTCTTAGGAATTCATAGTTTTTCTTAGGAACTTCGTGAATATCTTATGTGGCATTGACATTAGTGATGTGCTTGAAACCAATAAATAAGCCTATGTGACAGGGATGATAGGATTTGGTCCACTGTAATAGTGTTGATATTTCCATTTTATTACATTTTATTTATCTGCTTTATGTCTCGAAGTTGCCCAAGAAAAAGTTAAATGGTTACAAAAGTATGAATTTGAATTTGTCACGAATTTGTCACGAGACTAGGGTTTAGCCGTCCTAAAGTTAAGTACATTTCCAAGAAGAAATCCAAAACATTGTTTTCAAGAATCCCAGAATCCCATTTCTTATCTTTTTTCTTACGGAGAAACATAGGAAATAACGTACGAACATTTCCAATAACTTTGTCGAGGAATAGCAATTTCGCTTAACTTTTTTTTTTCCATAAGTCTATAGTTAAGGAAAAAAATGGCAGTTTAAGAAGAAATGTCTTCTTAATTAAGAAGTGGTTTTAAAAAAAAAAATCTGGACACAGCAGTACTGTTCAAATCATACAGCAGGAGTCACTGGATAAATCACGCCTGGTCACTCACAACGGTGATTCTTCAAGAATAAAAAGAGAATTAGTTCATACAAAACAGAAGACAGAAGACAGAAGAATAGATGTAATGTTTATACATTCACTGTATTTCACTGGTTATTAAATAGTGGGAAATGATTAACTGAAACACAAAACTAATTCCAAAACAACAAAAAAACACGCACACAATTTTTTTTTAAACTAGCTTGAGGAATTGGTCAAAAAAATTCACAGTCTTTCAAAAGGGATTTTTTTTCCCCCTAATAGATAAGATGTATTATATGTTTTGTGAATACTACTGCTGTCAGTTTTTATTTTTGTGTGTGTGTGTAGCGATTATTTAATGCCAACTTTCAATTGCTCTTTGGAAATCACTGAGAGCTTTGACGTGCATTGCCAGTTCCTCTCCCATTCTAGGATCTGTCACTTTCCCTGGTTTAGATCTGTCACTTTCCCTGGTTCAGATCTGACACTTTCCCTGGTTCAGATCTGTCACTTTCCCTGGTTCAGATCTGACACTTTCCCTGGTTCAGGTCTGTCACTTTCCCTGGTTCAGATCCCTCACTTTCCCTGGTTCAGATCCCTCACTTTCCCTGGTTCAGATCCCTCACTTTCCCTGGTTCAGGTCTGTCACTTTCCCTGGTTCAGATCCCTCACTTTCCCTGGATCAGATCCCTCACTTTCCCTGGTTCAGATCCCTCACTTTCCCTGGTTCAGATCCCTCACTTTCCCTGGTTCAGATCTGACACTTTCCCTGGTTCAGATCCCTCACTTTCCCTGGTTCAGATCCCTCACTTTCCCTGGTTCAGATCCCTCACTTTCCCTGGTTCAGATCCCTCACTTTCCCTGGTTCAGATCCCTCACTTTCCCTGGTTCAGGTCTGTCACTTTCCCTGGTTCAGATCCCTCACTTTCCCTGGTTCAGATCCCTCACTTTCCCTGGTTCAGATCCCTCACTTTCCCTGGTTCAGATCCCTCACTTTCCCTGGTTCAGATCTGACACTTTCCCTGGTTCAGATCCCTCACTTTCCCTGGTTCAGATCCCTCACTTTCCCTGGTTCAGATCCCTCACTTTCCCTGGTTCAGATCCCTCACTTTCCCTGGTTCAGATCCCTCACTTTCCCTGGTTCAGGAGAGGGAAAAGAGAGCTCTCAGCGGACCCTTGCAAAGCCAAATGTTACACCAGCCAGACCACATCTCAACGCTAAAACATGATCATACTGATAGGCTACTATTTCTCGCTCAAATACCCTCTACTTTTAGAGTAAAGATATGGATTACATTGTAAAACAGTTTTTACATTCATTTGATTATCTAAATAAGGATATTATTGATCGGTTAGGTGCATGTCCACAATTTCTCCCGTCATAAAATCAAAGTAGATTAATGCATTGAGAGAATCAGACATGAGTGTAAAAATAAAAAGCCACACACATTACTGCTAACCCTTGCTATTTTATTTAATTTATGGTTTATCAAGTACCACATCCTGTATTTTTTGTACCTAATGTAAAATACCCTATACCTTTATACTGTTAATACACATGATCCATTTATATTCACAGTGTGGCCTGGGGATTTATCACAGCAGGCATGGTTTGTGTTACCATATTGCCACCTAGTGACGTTGCATTAAATGTGCTCTCTTGACTCTTGGAGGAGAGATTAGGTCGGAGAGCACAGTACTGTTGTGGATATGGTTCTGAGGCATTATGCGAATTTGTTGATAGTGAATGAATCAAGACATGATCATTGAAATGTGTTCATTGGCATGAGAAGGATTTGGAAACTATTGGCTACCGTTTTATAGAGTTGTGCTTTTACAACGACTGTCTGATCAAAATCAACTACTCAAGATTATTTTTTTGTGGGAGAGGGCAGTTATATCTTTTAAAATGAGACTGAAAAAAGTTCAATATTTCCTTTTTATATAAAAAGAGTTGTTTTGTCAAAGACACGACCAACTTCTCTATGGGTGGTTTGTGGTGCACTGTATGTTAGGACACATTTAGAAACACTCCATTCACATTAGACATAATGGTCACAGTCATCCTCCATAAGACTGTAACGATTCAATTGCACCACATACAGCCACATGCTGTTTACAGAGGCTTAAAGTGCATCCTCCCGCTCTTTCTGCGAGTAGAGGGAAATTATTGCTTCCGTTGGAGGAGAACCCTGTAGAGGTTAGCTTCCATTCGAAGAGAACCCTGTAGAGGTTAGCTTCTATTGGAAGAGAACCCTGTAGAGGTTAGCTTTTTGGAGGAGAACCCTTTAGAGCGTAGCTTCCATTGGAGGAGAACCCTGTAGAGCTTAGCTTCCATTGGAAGAGAACCCTGTAGAGGTTAGCTTCCATTGGAAGAGAACCCTGTAGAGGTTAGCTTCCATTGGAGGAGAACCCTGTAGAGGTTAGCTTCCATTGGAAGAGAACCCTGTAGAGCTTAGCTTCCATTGGAGGACAACCCTGTAGAGGGTAGCTTCCATTCGAGGAGAACCCTATTCTACATTGTAGAATAATAGTGAAGACATCAAACTATGAAAAAGCACATATGGAAATATGTACTAAGCAAAAAAGTTTTAAACACATCAAAATATATTTTACATTTGAGATTCTTCAATGTAGCCACTGTTTGCCTTGATGACAGCATTGCACACTCTTGGCATTCTCGCAACCAGCTTAATGAGGTAGTTAACTGGAATGCATTTCAAATAACAGGTGTGCCTCGTTAAAATTTAAAAAAAAATTACATGTATTTTTTTCTTAATGCGTTTAAGGCAATCAGTTGTGTCAAGGTGACAAGGTGACAAGGTAGGGGTGGTATACACAAAATAGCCCTATTTGGTAAAAGACCAAGTCCATAATATGGCAAGAACAGCTCGAATAAGCAAAGAGAAACGACAGTCCATCATTACTTTTAAGACATGAAGATCAGTCAACCCGGAAAGTTTGAATAACTTTTTTGATAGCATAGCTACAGTATTTCACTTTTTAATGTGTATAGTATTGCTTACTAGGTGTGTCCAATCAATTTTGTAACCACTCCCTCTTCCAATTAGGGCTGATTGGAAAAGCTGTTCAAAAGAGGACATTGTATTATTTCTTTGTACTCCCTGATGAAGGCCATGCAGCCGAAACGCGGCATATTTTTACACCTTTGTTTCTATTGAACATGCCATACAAATAAAGGCATTTTAATTTGTTATATAAGGAGTGCCTTGGTCCTCCTTTCTTAATGAGAACTTTGAAAGTTTCTTCAAGTGCAGTCGCAAAAACCATTAAGCCCTATGATGAAACTGTCTCTCATGAGGACCCCCACAGTCACCTTTGCTGCAGAGGATAAGTTCAATAGAGTTACCAGCCTCAGTAATTACAGCCCAAATAAATGCTTCGGTGTGTTCAAGTAACAGACACATCTCAACATCAACTGTTCAGAGGAGACTGCGTGAATCAGGTCTTCATGATCGAATTGCTGCAAAGAAACCACTTCTAAAGGACTCCAATAAGAAGAAGAGACTTGCTTGGGCCAAAAAACATGAGCAATGGACAATAGACCAGTGGTAATGTGTCCTTTGGTCCAAATTTGAGATTTTTGGTTCCAACCGCAGTGTCTTTGTGAGACGCAGAGAATGTGAACGGATGACCTCCACGTGTGTGTTTCCAACCGTGAAGCATGGAGGGGGAGGTGTGATGGTGTGGGAGTGCTTTACTGGTGACACTGTCTGTGATTTATTTAGAATTCAAGGCACACCTAACCAGCATGGCTACCACAGCATTCTTTAGCGATACGCCAGCCCATCTGGTTTGTGCCAAGTGGGACTATCATTTGTTTTTTAAATAGGAAAATGATCCAATACACCTCCAGGTTTTGTAAGGGATATTTGACCAAGAAGGAGAGTGATGGAGTGCTGCATCAGATGACCTGGCCTACACAATCACTCAACCTCAACACAATTTAGATGGTTTGGGATGAGTTGGACCGCAGAGTGAAGGAAAAGCAGCCACCTAGTGCTCAGCATATGTGTGCACTCTTTCAAGACGGTTGGAAAAGCATTCCAGGTGAAGCTGGTTGAGAGAATGCCAAGAGTGTGCAAAGCTGTCAAGGTAAACGGTGGCTACTTTGAAGAATCTCAAATATAAAATATGTTTTGATTGTTTCACACTTTGTTTGGTTACTACATGATTCCATAGGTGTTATTTTATAGTTTTCATGTATTCACTATTATTCTACAAAGTAGAAAATACTAAAAGTAAAGAAAAACCCTTGAATGACTAAGTGTGTCCAAACTTTGACTGGTACTGTACATCTGGGTGGTGTCTAGGGCGTTCTAACTGTGGGATGTACTGTAGTCCACTACCAGAGAAGGAGAGACTAAATGCATCTGGCATGCAAATGATTGAATAAAAATCTATGGAACCACAGTAAGCTGTTGGGAATCATTTCTGGTTTCAAAGTTTTAAAAAAGTGAATGCCTTTTACTTTGAATTAACCAATGATCAACGTTTTTTTTCCTGTTGAGCGCTCTGTTGTATTTGGAAACAATAGCAAGAGAAATGACTGTAAGGCATTGTGATCTGCTCTGGTTTAACCGGTCAGAAAAGAATGTTCTGAGGATTCTCAGAACTATATTCCAACACAGCTCTGTTATGGTTCTACTTTTGGTCACACAGTCGTACAGTAAGTAATACCCTTTCTATGCTAAATAGGGATGTGGGACTGTTAGATCTAACCAATGAACTGTACAATAGGTACTAATTGGAGCATGGAAACCATCCCCCAGAATTGTTATCAGCCTCGAGAGATTTGTGTCTGAGGACAAGCAGAAAGAAAGGAATCCTTTCGTTTATCAGTACCTTTGATTACCTACTGTACCAAAGGAAATCACAGGACATTACCCTTACATGCTTTGTTAGAGTATTGCTATAATTGTATAATTGTATAATTATTAAACCTTTTGACATTTCATACGTTTTCTGTGAGATGATGTATAACTTTTTTGCTGAATATTCTTCAACTGGATTTGACAGGGGGGTATAAACCACAGAAGAAGAAGAGAAAACAGCCAAATCTTTTCGTTTCACAGCAGGAATGGGCTATTTTTTTTGCCGGTTTAGATCAGTTAGAGGATCAATTACAGAGTTTCACAGTAAGCACATATTCTGGCAATCTATTGAACAATGTTGTTTCGTAGAGACATAATTTAACAAACATCTGGATTTCAAAGGGCTCCTAATGATTTCCCATCCGTCTTCTTCTAAATGGCTAAAGTGCATGTAATTACAATGATAATTAAATATGAATCTGTTTCTGTCAATTGCAGAGATTCATCATTCTCACATGAAAAATATACTTTCATTGAAGACAGAATGGATTCATTCAAATTATATAACAGGTATATTTCCTTCCTCAAGTTCAGTCTCTTTGTTAAAATATCCCTTTTTATCTTAAATATCAGCAATACTTCTTCGTGTGTGTTATTTGCTACATTCTCTCCTCACAGGTTGCTAAGAAGAGGAGTGAGGACAATTTTATTATTTAAAACCTAATATCCAATTTCTCACAATTCTAACTGTGAAACTGACTGATATGAGATATTTCATCTTCGGAAACACATCATTTAGTGCATCATCCATCCACCACTTAGAATACAGATGTAATCTCTACTCGATACTACTTGGCACTTTTCACTCTTGCAGACCAACATACCTTAGATGAAAATGTGGGCAAAAAGGCAAACTCAGCTCCATATCAGCTCCATCATTTATTGAATCAGATGGCTCATTCATTACAAAACCCACAGATATTACCAACTACTTTAATGATTTTTTTTTATTGACAAGATTTGGCAAACTTAGGCATGACATGCCAGCAACAAACTCTGACACTACACATCTATGTATATCTGAACAAATTATGAAAGACAAGCGTTGTCGTTTTGAATTCCGTAACGTGAGTGGACTGTATTGCCACTCCTATTTGCCATCTCTTTAATACAGGCATAAAAAAAAGTGTGTGCCCTCAGGCCTGGAAGAGAGCAAAAGTCATTCCGATAGTAAAGCCCCCTTTACTGGCTCAAATAGCCAACCAATCAGCCTGCTACCAACCCTTAGTAAACTTTTGGAAAATAATTGTGTTTGACCAGATACAATGCTATTTTACAGTAAAAAAAATTAACAACAAATGTTCAGCCTGCTTAGAGGGAAGGAAGTTCAACAAGCACAGCACTTACGCAAATGACTGATGATTGGCTGAGAGAAATTATAATAAAAAGATAGTAGGGGCTGTTTTGTTAGACTTTCAGACATTATCGATCAGAGTATGATGCTGGAAAAACAGATGTGTTATGGCTTTACACCCCCTGCTATATTGTGGATAAAGAGTTACCTGTCTAACAGAACACAGAGGGTGTTCTTTAATGGAGTAACCCTGGATTGTAAATAGTCATGGTCAAAACATGTTGATACAACAGTAGCTAAGATGGGGAAAAGGGATGGAGTGCTGCATGAGATGACCTGGCCTCCACATTCACCCAACCTCAACCCCATTGAGATGGTTTGGGAGGAGTTGGACCGCAGAGTGAAGGAAAAGCAGCCAACAAGTGCTCAGCATATGTGGGAACTCCTTCAAGTCTGTTGGAAAAGCATTCCAGGTGAAGCTGGTTGAGAGAATGCCAAGATTGTGCAAAGCTGTCATCAAGGCAAAGGGTGGCTACTTTGAAGAATCTAAAATATAAAATATGTTTTAATTTGTTTAGCACTTTTTTGGTTACTACATGATTCCATATGTGTTATTTCATAGTGTTGATGTCTTCACTATTATTCTACAATGTAGATAATAGTAAATATAAAGAAAAACTGTTGAATGAGTAGATGTATACAAACTTTTGACTGGTACTATATTTTGAAAATAACATTGTATGGTGGTATCATACATTTTATATTGTAGATATATAGTGGTGTAATAATGTTATATGATCTACTGTTTTATCTTTTGTTGTATGTGTGATGTAAGTGCTTTAATGTGTTTGGACACCAGGAAGAGTAGCTCCTGCCTTGTCAGCAACAAATGGGGAGCCATAGTAACCCTTAGGAAGAGTAGCTGGGGGGGGGGGGGGGGGGGGGGGGGGGTCGATAGTAAATACAAATACAAGTGCACATATTTGAACATCTCTTTGTGCATCTTTGGCAACACGACTTAGAATACATAAACATGTATCTCTACCTGTAGTCTCTTGGGGAGAGACACTAATTGGCACTTTTCACTCTTGTCGATCAGCACACCCTTCATTGCATAACTTTGCAAAGCATTTACATCCACCACTTATAAAATATGTATCTTCCTAGCCTCTAACAGATACTTATAAAACATGTATCTTCCTAGCCTCTAACATATAATTTTAAAACATGTATCTTCCTAGCCTCTAACATATAATTTTAAAACATGTTTCTTCCCAGCATCTAACAGATTCTTATAAAACATGTACAAAACATGTATATTCCTAGCCTCTAATATAAACAGATAAAATATGTATCTTCCAAGCCTCTAACAGATCATTACAAAACATGTATCTTGCTATTCTATAGCAAATACTTAGAAAACATGTATAAACATGTGTGTTCCTAGCCTCTAACAGATACTTTCAAAACATGTATATTCCTAGCATCAAACACATTCTTATATAACATGTATCTTCCTAGCCTCTAATATACACTTATATAACATGTATCTTCCTAGCCTCTAATATACACTTATATAACATGTATCTTCCTAGCCTCTAATATACACTTATATAACATGTATATTTCCTATCCTCTAACAGATACTTACAAAACATGTATATTGCTATTTTCTAACAAATACTTATGACATGTATAAAACATGTATCTTTCTAGACTCTAACAGATACTTACTAGACATTTATCTTCATAGTTTCTAACAGATACTTATAAAACATGTATCTTCCTAGCCTCTAACAGATACTTATAAAACATGTATAAAACATGTATCTTCCTACCCTCTAACAGATACTTATAAAACATGTATCTTCCTAGCCTCTAACAGATACTTATAAAACATGTATCTTTCTAGACTCTAACAGATACTTACTAGACATTTATCTTCATAGTTTCTAACAGATACTTATAAAACATGTATCTTCCTAGCCTCTAACAGATACTTATAAAACATGTATCTTCCTAGCCTCTAACAGATACTTACTAGACATTTATCTTCATAGTTTCTAACAGATACTTATAAAACATGTATCTTCCTAGACTCTAACAGATACTATGTGGCACTTTTCACTCCTCCAGTCTCCTATTTCTCTTCTCAACACAACACAGCTCAGTCCAGCTGACCGTCAGCTGACCGTTAGATCACTAATTTCTTATTAGAAACGATGAGCTTCCTCATCACCTGGCTTTTGAAAAGGTTAGGCCCTGGGCCTTAAGGAGTAGAATAGGCAGTACTTTGCCTGACAGGTTAGGCCTTGGGCATTAAGGAGTAGAATAGGCAGTACTCCCCTCTTTCCGGCGGACTTGACAGAATGCTGCTTCCCAGGTCCAGCTCTTATTGATTGGGGGCTTCAGGTTGCCTTTCCAGTCTGCAGTGCGGCATACTAAGCTGATGTATAATCAATGTCTCATAGAGGTACGTTACAGTCACATGCAGCCTGGGGCTGGGGTTGAGGTTGGGGCTGGGGGCTGGGGTTGAGGTTGGGGCTGGGGGCTGGGGTTGGAGCTGCACAAACCATCAAATTATACAGTAGAGATAGATAGAAGTAACCCAATATCTACATGGCTGACAGAGTTTTTAAAATGAAAAGAGCAGCCCTTTGTGGAAAAGACATGTGGTGGTGTTGATAGAACAGCTTATCCTGGAAGCAGTGGTGGAAAAAGTACCCAATTGTCATACTTCAGTAAAAGTAAAGATATCCTAAATAGAAAATGACTCCAGTAAAATACTACTTGAGTAAAAGTCTAAAAGTATTTGGTTTGAAATCTGCTTAAGTGTCAAAAGTATAAATAATTTCACTTTCATTATATTAAGCAATCCAGGGGAACACTCCAACACTCACATCATTACAGATAGCCAGGGGTACACTCCAACACTCACACATCATTTACAGATAGCCAGGGGAACACTCCAACACTCAGACATCATTTACAGATAGCCAGGGGTACACTCCAACACCCAGACATCATTTACAGATAGCCAGGGGCACACTCCAACACTCACACATCATTACAGATAACCAGGGGAACACTCCAACACCCAGACATCATTACAGATAGCCAGGGGAACACTCCAACACTCAGACATCATTTACAGATAGCCAGGGGTACACTCCAACACCCAGACATCATTACAGATAGCCAGGGATACACTCCAACACCCAGACATCATTACAGATAGCCAGGGATACACTCCAACACCCAGACATCATTACAGATAGCCAGGGATACACTCCAACACCCAGACATCATTTACAGATAGCCAGGGGAACACTCCAACACCCAGACATCATTTACAGATAGCCAGGGGAACACTCCAACACCCAGACATAATTTACAGATAGCCAGGGATACACTCCAACACTCAGACATCATTACAGATAGCCAGGGGGACACTCCAACACTCAGACATCATTACAGATAGCCAGGGGAACACTCCAACACTCAGACATCATTACAGATAGCCAGGGGAACACTCCAACACTCAGACATAATTTACAGATAGCCAGGGGCACACTCCAACACCCAGACATAATTTACAGATAGCCAGGGGAACACTCCAACACCCAGACATCATTACAGATAGCCAGGGGAACACTCCAACACTCAGACATCATTTACAGATAGCCAGGGGCACACTCCAACACCCAGACATCATTTACAGATAGCCAGGGGAACACTCCAACACCCAGACATCATTACAGATAGCCAGGGGCACACTCCAACACCCAGACATCATTTACAGATAGCCAGGGGTACACTCCCAACACTCAGCCATCATTTACAGATAGCCAGGGGCACGCTCCAACACTCACACATCATTACAGATAGCCAGGGGCACACTCCAACACCCAGACATCATTTACAGATAGCCAGGGGTACACTCCCAACACTCAGCCATCATTTACAGATAGCCAGGGGCACGCTCCAACACTCACACATCATTTACAGATAGCCAGGGGCACACTCCAACACTCACACATCATTTACAGATAGCCAGGGGTACACTCCAACACTCAGACATCATTACAGATAGCCAGGGAGCACTCCAACACCCAGACATCATTACAGATAGCCAGGGGAACACTCCAACACTCAGACATCATTTACAGATAGCCAGGAGCACACTCCAACACCCAGACATCATTTACAGATAGCCAGGGGAACACTCCAACACCCAGACATCATTACAGATAGCCAGGGGCACACTCCAACACCCAGACATCATTTACAGATAGCCAGGGGTGCACTCCCAACACTCAGCCATCATTTACAGATAGCCAGGGGCACGCTCCAACACTCACACATCATTTACTGATAGCCAGGGGCACACTCCAACACTCACACATCATTTACAGATAGCCAGGGGTACACTCCAACACTCAGACATCATTACAGATAGCCAGGGAGCACTCCAACACCCAGACATCATTACAGATAGCCAGGGGAACACTCCGAAACACTCAAACATCAATACAGATAGCCAGGGAACACTCCAACACCCAGACATCATTACAGATAGCCAGGGGAACACTCCAACACTCAGACATCATTTACAGATAGCCAGGGGCACACTCCAACACCCAGACATCATTTACAGATAGCCAGGGGTACACTCCCAACACTCAGCCATCATTTACAGATAGCCAGGGGCACGCTCCAACACTCACACATCATTTACAGATAGCCAGGGGCACACTCCAACACTCACACATCATTTACAGATAGCCAGGGGTACACTCCAACACTCAGACATCATTACAGATAGCCAGGGAGCACTCCAACACCCAGACATCATTACAGATAGCCAGGGGAACACTCCGAAACACTCAAACATCAATACAGATAGCCAGGGAACACTCCAACACCCAGACATCATTACAGATAGCCAGGGGAACACTCCAACACTCAGACATCATTTACAGATAGCCAGGGAACACTCCAACACCCAGACATCATTTACAGATAGCCAGGGGCACACTCCAACACTCAGACATAAGGGATTAGGGATGACCAGGGATGTTCTCTGTTTAGTGAATCCTCCAGATCAGAGGCAGTAGGGATGTTCTCTGTTTAGTGAATCCACCAGATCAGAGGCAGTGGGGATGACCAGGGATGTTATCTTGATGTGTGTGAATTGGACCATTTTGCTGTCCTGCTAAGCATTCAAAATGTAATGAGTACTGTTGGTTGTTAGGGAAAATGTATGGAGTAAAAAGTACATAATTTTCTTTAGGAATGTAGTGAAGTAAAAGTAAAAGTTGTCAAAAATATAAAATAGTAAAGTAAAGTACAGATACCCAAAATAACAATTTAAGTAGTACTTTAAAGTATTTTTACTTTTACCTTTATTTAACTAGGCAAGTCAGTTAAAACCTCTACTGACTCCCCATCCCACATGCGGGAGCGTAATCATCGCCTGACACTAATTACCATAACGCAACGGACATAAATATCCCTAGAAAATATTCCTATTCATGAAAATCACAAATGAACTGATATACTGAGACACAGCTTAGCCTTTTGTTAATCACCCTGCCATCTCAGATTTTCAAAATATGCTTTACAGCCAAAGCTAGACAAGCATTTGTGTAAGTTTATCGATAGCCTAGCATAGCATTTTGTCCAGCTAGCAGCAGGTAACTTGGTCACGGAAATCAGAAAAGCAATCAAATTAAATCGTTTACCTTTGATGAGCTTTGGATGTTTTCACTCACGAGACTCCCAGTTAGATAGCAAATGTTCCTTTTTTCCCAAAATATTATTTTTGTAGGCGAAATAGCTCCTTTTGTTAATCACCTTTGGCTGAGAAATCGCCCGGAAATTGTAGTCACGAAAACAGCGAAAAATATTCCAAATTAGCTCCATAATATCACCAGAAACATGGCAAACCTTGTTTATAATCAATCCTCAGGGTGTTTTTCAAATATCTATTCGATAATATATCCATCGGGACAATTCATTTTTCAGTAGGACCGATTGGAGTAATGGCTACCTTTGTATTTTAGCTGCCTATGGCTATTCTTCAACATAAATGCGTAAAACTATGTCACAATGCTGTAGACACCTTGGGGAATACGTAGAAAGAGTAACCTGGTTCATAGCACATTCACTGCTCAATAGGGACTCATTGGAACGCAGCGCTTTCAAAATATGGGGCACTTCCGGATTGGATTTTTCTCAGGCTTTCGCCTGCAACATCAGTTCTGTTATACTCACAGACAATATCTTTACAGTTTTGGAAACGTTAGAGTGTTTTCTATCCTAAGCTGTCAATTATATGCATATTCTAGCATCTTGTCCTGACAAAATATCCCGTTTAAAACGGGAACGTTTTTTTTCCAAAAATGAAAATACTCGAGTCGCAACAGGATATAAACAAATTCTTATTTTCACTGAACAGTGGGTTAACTGCCTTGTTCAGGGGTAGAATGACAGATTTGTTCCTTGTCAGCTCTGGGATTTGAACTTGCAACCTTCCGGTTACAAGTCCACCACCCTAACCACTAGGCTACCCTGCCACCCCAACTACATTTAAGTACCTTAAGTACTTTACTACCTGGAAGGCATACAGAGTAGAACATTATTTGGTGGTATTGGTTTCCATACGAAAATGTTTGCTAAATCTTACCCCCAATACCTCTGAATTGCGATATGTTGTGTCTGGAATGTATCAAAACACCAATACCAAGACACAGCCGGTACTTGAACTTGGCTGTGTCAGCTCAGACTTGTGGTGGCCTACGGTGTCCATTTCAGGACAAAAAACTGCAAGTTTAATCAAGGGTCTCATCCGGAAATGAACTATGTTGAATAAGTCATATGAATATCTGTCACCAGGTTGCTAAATCAACATATCTTTATCAACATAAAGAGAATAAATAGAATAGGGTGCCATTTTTTGTTGTTGTTGTTTGTTTTTGTTTTTTTGCCATTCTCTTAAGGTTTAAAACCACAGTAGTATTTAATGGGAGAACGGAACCCTGCCCAGGAGGATCACTTCTTTAATCAGTATTAAACATTGATACAACCTCCATATGACAGCCAGGGACCCCTTTCATTGCCACGCACGGAAACCATGAATACATCTGGCACCTCTGAAAATGACTGTCTACACATTCTTTAGTATTTAATTACAAGTGGGAAATTACTTTGTTCATCCATCAACAAAAAAAATTCCCCTCCACTTGTCAAATGTAATACAGTGACACAATGCGAGAGAGAGAGAGGGCCCTAGTCATGTTCTGTTAACGACCTTATCGTCTTGACAGACATTTCATAGAAAGCAGGTGCCTTTTGTTTCGCTGGGGGTTTTGTCACACTCCACGGAGCCAGCTACCTACCCCTGCTGAGACGAGGTTCAACCCAGATGTCTGAAATAGAGCGTACGGTAAATGATCATGTCAAGGTAGATTAATAGCTAAGATTAGAAAGAGTAACCTATCGCCACCGCTGTTCAAATGCATACAGTCAGCCACAATGAAAGGACAAGCGTTTTTTTTTTTTAAATGTCATGAAGATGCACCATGTGTAACCAGCAGGTTAAGTCCTAAATGGTAGCCTATTCCATGTGTAGTGCACTACGTTTGACCAAGACCCACACAAACGTAGTGCACTATATAGAGAATAAGGTGCCAAAATAGATCCATCATATTTGAAAATAGATAGATCATAGCAGATGCAGAATGTACCTGCCTGATTATATCATTCTGTGAATAGTTCACCCTCTTAGGAGGGGAATTCTGATGTAAAAACCCACCTGGGCACATTGAAGAGTTTCAGGCAATTGCTGTGATTCATAAATGGGACTCTTATCCGATACTCAATCAATTCAATGTACAGCAAGTGGAGGACACTATTGTAGCATACCTTCCCTCTGGAAGAGGTGATCTCAGAGAGGGCACGGAGACGGAGGAGATATAAGGAGGAGGAGGAGTGAGAGAGAGAGTCAATCCCACTAGACGAATTGCAAAGCTGCTAGCATGGGAGTCTAACATCTTGGTTCACAATAGCAACCAACACAATCTGCACAAATGAATTCTGTTATTTCAACAGATATTTTACCTCTGTTTTTTTTTTCCCAGGAAAACCACCTGAGTCAAGTGAGACAAAAAAAATGCTAATATTTATAGTATGCTTTGGATTGTCAATGCATTGCTATGGAATGAATAGCTAGAGTTATACTGCCGTTGGTTGACTAGAGCCCTTAGGCCTGGAATGAATAACAAGTGTGAGAGAAAAAAAAATTTTTTTTACCTCACATGAGCCACGTACTGAATTCATGGCATGTTCACTTTGATTATGACCTCTTGGGAATACTTTGTGTGATACAATTGCAGCAGATTATAGATTTGACCCGAAGGAAAATGCACAATGCACATTTAGAAATGTCAGAGTCGTTGAACAGGAGAATAGATTTAGTGAGAATTTATAGATCACCAAATTGTATTATCTTAGAGAGGGTGGAGGAGAGCCCACAGAGCCTACCTTTTCAGAATGCAAACCGCTGTTGTCTTATTTTGCCTGGAGCAAAGACTGATATCTGTGAATTTCCATATACATGTATTTGCAGAGATACAATCAAACATCAAGGAGCAGACACAATTCTGGAATTCAA